>NC_083104.1:15616323-15931176 GCF_949774975.1 Lagenorhynchus albirostris | reverse complement strand
CCCACTTCAGACCTAGGAACACATACAGACTGAAAGTGAGGGGATGGAAAAAGATATTCCATGCAAATGAAAATCAAAAGAAAGCTGGAGTAACAATTCTCATATCAGACAAAAGAGACTTTAAAAGAAAGACTATTAGAAGAGACAAAGAAGGATACCACATAATGATCGAGGGATCGATCCAAGAAGAAGATATAACAATTGTAAATATTTATGCACCCAACACAGGAGCACTTCAATACATAAGGCAAATACTAACAGCCATAAAAGGGGAAACTGACAGTAACACAATCATAGTAGGGGACTTTAACACCCCACTTTCACCAATGGACAGATCATCCAAAATGAAAATAAATAAGGAAACATAAGCTTTAAATGATGGCAATAAACAAGATGGACTTAATTGACATTTATAGGACATTCCATCCAAAAACAACAGAATACACTTTCTTCTTAAGTGCTCATGGAACATTCTCCAGGATAGATCATATCTTGGATCACAAATCAAGCCTTGATAAATTTAAGAAAATTGAAATCGTATTAAGTATCTTTTCTGACCACAATGCTATGAGACTAGATATCAGTTACAGGAAAAAAATCTGTAAAAAAATACAAACACATGGAGGCTAAACAATACGCTACCAAATAACCAAGAGTTTACTAAAGAAATCAAAGAGGAAATCAAAAAATACATAGAAACAAATGACAATGAAAACATGACGACCCAAAACCTATGGGATGCAGCAAAAGCAGTTCTAAGTAGGAAGTTTATAGCAATACAATCCTACCTTAAGAAACAAGAAACATCACAAATAAACAACCTAACCTTACACCTAAAGCAAATAGAGAAAGAAGAACAAAAACCCCCTAAAGTTAGCAGAAGGAAAGAAATCATAAAGATCAGATCAGAAATAAATGAAAAAGAAATGAAGGAAACGATAGCAAAGATCAATAAAACTAAAAGCTGGTTCTTTGAGAAGATAAACAAAATTGATTAACCATTAGCCAGACTCATCAGGAAAAAAAGGGAGAAGACTCAAATCAACAGAATTAGAAATGAAAAAGGAGAAGTAACAACTGACATTGCAGAAATACAGAGGAGTATGAGTGATTACTACAAGCAACTGTATGCCGATAAAATGGACAACCTGGAAGAAATGGAAAAATTCTTAGAAATGTACAACCTTCTGAGACTGAACCAGGGAGAAATAGAAAATATGAACAGACCAATCGCGAGCACTGAAATCGAAACTGTGATTAAAAATCCTCTAACAAACAAAAGCCCAGGACCAGATGGCTTCACAGGTGAATTTTATCAAACATTTGGAGAAGAGCTAACACCTATCCTTCTCAAACTCTTCCAAAATATAGCAGAGGGAGGAACACTCCCAAACTCATTCTACGAGGCCACCATCACCCTGATACCAAAACCAGACAGAGGTGTCACAAAGAAAGAAAACTACAGGCCAATATCTCTCATGAACATAGATGCAAAAGTCCTCAACAAAATACTAGCAAACAGAATCCAACAGCACATTAAAAGGATCATACACCATGATCAAGTTAGGTTTATACCAGAATGCAAGGATTCTTCAATATCTGCAAATCAATCAATGTGATACACCATATTCACAAATTGAAGGAGAAAAACCATATGTTCATCTCAATAGATGCAGAAAAAGCTTTTGACAAAATTCAACACCCATTTATGATAAAAACTCTCCAGAAAGTAGGCACAGAGGGAACCTACCTTAACATAATAAAAGCCATATATGACAAACCCACAGCCAACATCGTTCTCAATGGTGAAAAACTGAAAGCATTTCCACCAAGATCAGGAAAAAGACAAGGTTGTCCACTCTCACCACTGTTATTCAACACAGTTTTGGATGTTTTAGCCAGAGCAATCAGAGAAGAAAAAGAAATAAAAGGAATCCAAATTGGAAAAGAAGAAGTAAAATTGTCACTGTTTGCAGATAATATGATACTATACATAGAGAACCCTAAAGATGCTACCAGAAAACTGCTAAAGCTAATTAATGAATTTGGTAGAGAACCTGGATACAAAATTAATGCACAGAAATCTCTTGCATACCTATACACTGATGATGAAAAATCTGAAAGAGAAATCAAGGAAGCACTCCCATTTACCACTGCAACAAAAAGAATAAAATACGTAGGAATAAACCAACCTAAGGAGACAAAAGACCTGTATGCAGTAAACTATACAACACTGATGAAAGAAATTAAAGATTATACAAACAGGGAGAGATATACTATATTCTTGGTTGGGAAGAATCAACATTGTGAAAATGACTCTACTACCCAAAGCAATCTACAGATTCAATACAATCCCTGTCAAACTACCAATGGCATTTTTCACAGAACTAGAACAAAAAGTTTCACAATTTGTATGGAAACACAGAAGACCCCGAATAGCCAAAGCAATCTTGAGAAAGAAAAACGGAGCTGGAGGAATCAGGCTCCCTGACTTCAGACTGTACTACAAAGCTACAGTAATCAAGACAGTATGGTACTGACACAAAAACAGAAAGATAGATCAATGGAACAGGATAGAAAGCCCAGAGATAAACCCACACACATATGGTCAGCTTAACTTTGGTAAAGGAGGCAAGAATATACAATCAAGAAAAGACAGCCTCTTCAATAAGTGGTGCTGGGAAAACTGGACAGGTACATGTAAAAGAATGAAATTAGAACACTCCCTAACACCATACACAAAAATAAACTCAAAATGGATTAAAGACCTAAATATAAGGCCAGACAGTATAAAACTCTTAGTGGAAAACATAGGCAGAACACTCTATGACATAAATCACAGCAAGATCCTTTTTGACCCACCTCCTAGAAAAATGGAAATAAAAACAAAAATAAACAAATGGGACCTAATGAAACTTCAAAGCTTTTGCACAGCAAAGGAAACCATAAACAAGACTAAAAGACAACACTCAGAATGGGACAAGATATTTGCAAATGAAGCAACTGAGAAAGGATTAACCTCCAAAATTTACAAGCAGCTCATGCAGCTCAATATCAAAAAAAAACCCAATCCAAAAATGGGCAGACCTAAATAGACATTTTTCCAAAGAAGATATACAGATTGCCAGCAAACACATGAAAAGATGCTCAACATCACTAATCATTAGAGAAATGCAAATCAAAACTACAATGAGGTATCACCTCACACTGGTCAGAATGGCCATCATCTAAAAAATCTAGAAACAATAAATGCTGGAGAGGGTGTGGAGAAAAGGGAACCCTCTTGCACTGTTGGTGGGAATGTAAATTGGTACAGCCACTATGGAGAACAGTATGGTGGTTCCTTAAAAAACTAAAGATAGAACTCCCATACGACCCAGCAATCCCACTACTAGGCATATACCCTGAGAAAACCATAATTCAAAAAGAGTCATGTGCCACAATGTTCATTGCAGCACTATTTACAATAGCCAGGACATGGAAGCAACCTAGGTGTCCATCGACAGATGAATACATAAAGAAGATGTGGCACATATATGCAATGGAATATTGCTCAGCCATAAAAAGAAACGAAATTGAGTTATTTGTAGTGAGGTGGATGGACCTAGAGTCTGTCATACAGAGTGAAGTAAGTCAGAAAGAGAAAAACAAATACCGTATGCCAACACATATATATGGAATCTAAAAAAAAAAAAAAAAAAAGGTTCTGATGAACCTAGGGGCAGGACAGGAATAAAGACACAGACGTAGAGAATGGACTTGAGGACACGGGGAGGGGGAAGGGTAAGCTGGAACGAAGTGAGAGAATAGCTCTGACATATATACACTACCAAATGTAAAATAGATAGCTAGTGGGAAGAAGTTACTGGCACAGGGAGATCAGCTCAAGAGCTTTGCAACAACCTAGAGGGGTGAGATAAGGAGGGTGGGAGGGAGATGCAAGAGGGAGGGGATATGGGGATATACGTATGCATATAGCTGATTCATTGTGTTATACAGCAGAAACTAACAGAACACTGTAAAGCAATTATACTCCAAAAGAGACATTAAAAAAGAAAAAATCGATACCAAAAAAAAACCCAAAAAACTTTATGCTCCCTTTTAGCACACCCTGTTGCCTCTGCATCCATGTAAATCACTCATTGTTGGCACTTATGTGTTTGTTTAGTGAAATAAAATCTTCACTACTGCCACACTCATTAAAGCTACCACTCTTTCACTTCTAGGCCAATGAAAAAGCCTGTTAATGTTTCTCCCTCCTTCCATTCCTACTCCTCTAAAATCCATTGACCGCTCAGCATTCAGAGTAATCCTTAAACATTGTAATCAGATCATAGCTCACCTCTTTACATATGTCCCAGTTTGCTTAGGATGGTTCCAATTTATATCTGTTTTCCTGATATATTAATTAGGAAAAGTACCTTTCTTTCCTAAAAATATGCTGATGTAGAAAAATATATGATCACTATTTACAATCTTCCATTCGTTTTGAATTGTACTTAAAATCAAACGCAGATACTGACTCTGAACTTTTAATGTGCTTAAGTGTAGTCTGACCCTGCCTGTTCCTCAGCTTCATCTCTTGCACCACACCCCTCCCTCATTTAACTCCCATCACACTTGCTGTCTGATTCTTCACCTCGGATCTTTTGCGCAAGAGCTTTTCTTTTCCTGGAACACCCTTCTTCCAGAGCTCCCCAGGACTAATTCCATCTTCTTATTCAAGGCTCAGTTTTAATGCCACCTACTCAGATAGACTTGCTTTTCATCACTTAAATAATTTCCCAACTATTATCTACCAATGCTTTGCATTTATTGTTATCTATCTTATAATATACCACCATATGACTTTTTTTCACCCTTTACTTGTTTATTACCTGTCTCTCCTACTATAATACAACCTCGCAAAACCAGAAAATTTATGTCCTGTTCACAATTTTATTCCTAGCACCTAGAAAAGGGCCTGGTGCTGGGGCCCTCAAGAAATGTATGTTGAATGAATGAATGAGTCCCAATGGTGAAGTTCTGTCTTACCTCAGTAGAACTTACAGGTTCAGGCAAATTCTGCCTTTCTAGCTGAATCACTAGTCAAAATTTCCAAAGTAAAATTTTAAGAAAAGTCGGTTTTCGGATCTTTTTATTCTGTTTCTCTTGTTTTGTTTTCTTGCCAGAATGCTGTAAAACATTACTCCAAATATTTTCTCAATTTAGGTGGATACTGAAAAGTTACAAATCTGTCTTGAGTTTGGTGCCAATTCAGTCTCCATCATTCTTCAACTCAGATTCTGAGCCTTGGTTGTGAAAATGGATGTGCCTCTGAAATTTTTTGGACTCCGAAAAGATAACTTATAGTCTGTGAATTTTATGAAGTATACCTGTCCTGTAATATGGCTGAGGGCATGAGGGATGAAGTTATTTGGTTAACTTCACTGGACTGCTCAAGTAGTTTCTACCCTACTCACCTACCTCTATCTTCATTCAACAAGCTGGGGATCATAATTACTCTTACCTTCGTCCTAACCTTCAGAGAGTAGCATTTAACCACCTAGTTTTTGTCCTGGGCCTCTTTTCCCTTTGACACAAACAATACAGAGGTGGGATGTAGCATCCCTGTTGCATTCTAGTTCCCAAGGACATGGGAGAAGCAGGAGAACTCAGTGTTTCAGAGCAAGGAGCCCAGGCTGTCTTACTTATTCTGTCCCTTACAAGTTGTGACACATTGGGCTGTATCCCACTTTCAAAAAGTGGCAGTAATAATAATGCTTACTTCATAAGGTGTTGTAAGGTTATGTGAAATGACTCACACAGAGTGCTTAGCACAATCATTGGCATTTATTAAATGCACAATAAATATTATTGGTACACCTCTCTTATGATTACAGCTTTTATAAAAAATTTTTCCTTATTTATTTATCTATCATTATTATTATTATTATTATTTTGGCTGCATCGGGTCTTAGTTGCAGCATGTGGGATCTTTTGTTGCGGTGCGTGGGCTTCTTTCTAGTTGTGGTGTGCGCACTTCTCTCTAGCTGTGGCTTGCAGGTTTTCTCTCTCTAGTTGTGATGCATGTGCAGGCTCCAGGGCGTGTGGGCTGAGTACTTGTGGCACATGGGCTTAGTTGCCCCACAGTATGTGGGATCTTAGTTCCCTGGCCAGGGATCAAACCTGCGTCCCCTGCATTGGAAGGTGGATTCTTTACCACTATACCACCAGGGAAGTCCCACGATTACAGCTTTTACTCAAGCCTCTGGCCTGCATGCTTCCTATAAGTTATTGCAGGACATTTGAGGCAGCAGGACCAACACAAATCAAATCCATGAGTTTGACTTGATAGGAAGGCCAGAGGCAGCTATCTGGTTGGCTGGAGCATAGTAGTCAGAAGGGCAGAGAGAGCAGATAGCTGCTGTGTGGGTGTAGAGGTCTGATAACCCACGGAACACCTTCAAGAGTGAATCCAAAGGTTCTTTCAGGCACCAGTTTCTCCTCTGATTCTGTCTAAGAAGAGGCTGGATATAACTTGATGGGCTTTTATTTCATTTTAGAAAAAAAGAAGTAATAAGGAATTTTCTTTGTTTATTAAAACATATCAGATTTAAGGATATATCAAATTTGGAATTTATTTGTCTGCATACTATTGTTACCCCTCTCTTCCCCTCCTTCCTCTAATCATCAAACCAGTGTCTCTTGAACACTGCATTTTCACCTTCATTTAAATGAGATCGTTGAAGAACTAGATTTGTCTCCTGTCTGACCATAAGGCTTTCCTAAATCTATCCTGTGTTTCCTTTGAAAGATGTGCAGTCAATGGTCAAATATATTCCTCCTGAAACCATATGATAATTCAAGTGTATGGTAAAGGAACTTTCCAGTTTTTATACTCCAAGCCTGACCTCACACTTCTAGGTAACAGATTGCTAGGTAATTTTTAGTTAACTCTTCATCCTTAGAAGGATTTGTTATTAGACAAATGTGCAGTTGACAGCATACTGTGCATTATTCTCATTATTTTTTAATCTAATCATAGCTCTCTTTATAGTAGTTTCCCAAAAGGAAGTTGGTGCTATTTTATTTTTTAACTATTAGGCTCGATAAGAGCTGCTCAGTGCATTAATTGTCCATCATATTTTATTTTATTTTTTATTTTTTTTAACATCTTTATTGGAGTATAATTGCTTTACAATGGTATGTTAGCTTCAGCTTCACAACAAAATGAATCAGTTATATACATACATATATTCCCATATCTCTTCCCGCTTGCGTCTCCCTCCCTCCCACCCTCCCTATCCCACCCCTCCAGGCGGTCACAAAGCACCGAGCTGATCTCCCTGTGCTATGCGGCTGCTTCCCACTAGCTATTTACCTTACGTTTGGTAGTGTATATATGTCCATGCCTCTTTATCGCTTTGTCACCGTTTACCCTTCCCCCTCCCCATAACCTCAAGTCCATTCTCTAGTAAGTCTGTGTCTTTATTCCTGTTTCACCCCTAGGTTTTTCATGACATTTTTTTTTAAATTCCATATATATGTGTTAGCATACGGTATTTGTCTCTCTCTTTCTGACTTACTTCACTCTGTATGACAGACTCTAGGTCTATCCACCTCATTACAAATAGCTCAATTTCGTCTCTTTGTATGGCTGAGTAATATTCCATTGTATATATGTGCCACATCTTCTTTATCCATTCATCCGATGACGGACACTTAGGTTGTTTCCATCTCCGGGCTATTGTAAATAGAGCTGCAATGAACATTTTGGTACATGACTCTTTTTGAATTATGGTTTTCTCAGGGTATATGCCCAGTAGTGGGATTGCTGGGTCATATGGTAGTTCTATTTGTAGCTTTTTAAGGAACTTCCATACTGTTCTCCACAGTGGCTGTATCAATTTACATTCCCACCAACAGTGTAAGAGGGTTCCCTTTTCTCCACACCCTCTCCAGCATTTATTGTTTCTAGATTTTTTGATGATGGCCATTCTGACTGGTGTGAGATGATATCTCATTGTAGTTTTGATTTGCATTTCTCTCATGATTAGTGATGTTGAGCATTCTTTCATGTGTTTGTTGGCACTCTGTATGTCTTCTTTGGAGAAATGTCTATTTAGGTCTTCTGCCCATTTTTGGATTGGGTTGTTTGTTTTTTTGTTATTAAGCTGCATGAGCTGCTTATAAATTTTGGAGATCAATCCTTTGTCAGTTGCTTCATTTGCAAATATTTTCTCCCATTCTGAGGGTTGTCTTTTGGTCTTCTTTATGGTTTCCTTTGCTGCGCAAAAGCTTTTAAGTTTCATTAGGTCCCATTTGTTTACTCTTGTTTTTATTTCCATTTCTCTAGGAGGTGGGTCAAAAAGGACCTTGCTGTGATTTATGTCATAGAGTGTTCTGCCTATGTTTTCCTCTAAGAGTTTGATAGTTTCTGGCCTTACATTTAGGTCTTTAATCCATTTTGAGCTTATTTTTGTGTATGGTGTTAGAGAGTGATCTAATTTCATACCTTTACATGTAGCTGTCCAGTTTTCCCAGCACCACTTATTGAATAGGCTGTCCTTTCTCCACTGTACATTTCTGCCTCCTTTGTCAAAGATAAGGTGACCATATGTGCGTGGGTTTATCTCTGGGCTTTCTATCCTGTTCCATTGATCTATCTTTCTGTTTTTGTGCCAGTACCATGCCATCTTGATAACTGTAGCTTTGTAGTATAGTCTGAAGTCTGGGAGCCTGATTCCTCCAGTTCCTTCTTTCGTTCTCAAAATTGCTTTGGCTATTCGGGGTCTTTTGTGTTTCCATACAAATTGCAAAATTTTTTGTTCTAGTTCTGTGAAAAATGCCAGTGGTAGTTTGATAGGGATTGCATTGAATCTATAGATTGCTTTCGGTAGTAGAGTCATTTTCACAATGTTGATTCTGCCAATCCAAGAACATGGTATATCTCTCCATCTATTTGTATCGTCTTTAATTTCTTTCATCAGTGTCTTATAATTTTCTGCATACAGATCTTTTGTCTCCTTAGGTAGGTTTATTCCTAGATATTTTATTCTTTTTGTTGCAATGGTAAATGGGAGTGTTTTCTTGATTTCACTTTCAGATTTTTCATCATTAGTATATAGGAATGCCAGAGATTTCTGTGCATTAATTTTGTATCCTGCCACTTTACCAAATTCATTGATTAGCTCTAGTAGTTTTCTGGTAGCATCTTTAGGGTTCTCTATGTATAGGATCATGTCATCTGCAAACAGTGACAGCTTTACTTCTTCTTTTCTGATTTGGATTCCTTTTATTTCCTTTTCTTCTCTGATTGCTGTGGCTAAAACTTCCAAAAACTATGTTGAATAAGAGTGGTGAGAGTGGGCAACCTTGTCTTGTTCCTGATCTTAGTGGAAATGCTTTCAGTTTTTCACCATTGAGGATGATGTTTGCTGTGGGCTTGTCATATATGGCCTTTATTATGTTGAGGAAAGTTCCCTCTATGCCTACTTTCTGGAGGGTTTTTATCATAAATGGGTGTTGAATTTTGTCAAAAGCTTTCTCTGCATCTATTGAGATGATCATATGGTTTTTCTCCTTCAGTTTGTTAATATGGTTTATCACATTGATAGATTTGCGTATATTGAAGAATCCTTGCATTCCTGGAATAAACCCCACTTGATCATGGTGTATGATCCTTTTAATGTGCTGTTGGATTCTGTTTGCTAGTATTTTGTTGAGGATTTTTGCATCTATGTTCATCAGTGATATTGGCCTGTAGTTTTCTTTCTTTGTGACATCCTTGTCTGGTTTTGGTATCAAGGTGATGGTGGCCTCGTAGAAGGAGTTTGGGAGTGTTCCTCCCTCTGCTATATTTTGGAAGAGTTTGAGAAGGATAGGTGTTAGCTCTTCTCTAAATGTTTGATAGAATTTGCCTGTGAAGCCATCTGGTCCTGGGCTTTTCTTTGTTGGAAGATTTTTAATCACAGTTTCCATTTCAGTGCTTGTGATTGGTCTGTTCATATTTTCTATTTCTTCCTGATTCAGTCTTGGCAGGTTGTGCATTTCCAAGAATTTTTCCATTTCTTCCAGATTGTCCATTTCATTGGCATAGAGTTGCTTGTAGTAATCTCTCATGATCTCTTTTATTTCTGCAGTGTCAGTTGTTACCTCTCCTTTTTCATTTCTAATTCTATTGATTTGAGTCTTCTCCCTTTTTTTCTTGATGAGTCTGGCTAGTGGTTTATCTATTTTGTTAATCTTCTCAAAGAACCAGCTTTTAGTTTTATTGATCTTTGCTATT
Source organism: Lagenorhynchus albirostris (assembly GCF_949774975.1). NCBI lineage: Eukaryota > Metazoa > Chordata > Mammalia > Artiodactyla > Delphinidae > Lagenorhynchus > Lagenorhynchus albirostris. The sequence goes on along the minus strand of NC_083104.1, from coordinate 15,920,906 downwards.
GTTTCCTTCATTTCTTTTTCATTTATTTCTGATCTGATTTTTATGATTTCTTTCCTTCTGCTAGCTTTGGGGTTTTTTTGTTCTTCTTTCTCTAATTGCTTGAGGTGCAAGGTTAGGTTGTTTATTCGAGATGTTTCCTGCTTCTTAAGGTGGGCTTGTATTGCTATAAACTTCCCCCTTAGAACTGCTTTTGCTGCATCCCACAGGTTTTGGGTCGTTGTGTCTCCATTGTCGTTTGTTTCTAGGTATTTTTTGATTTCCTCTTTGATTTCTTCAGTGGTCACTTCATTATTAAGTAGTGTATTGTTTAGCCTCCATGTGTTTGTATTTTTTACAGATCTTTTCCTGTAATTGATATCTAGTCTCATGGCGTTGTGGTCAGAAAAGATACTTGATACAATTTCAATTTTCTTAAATTTACCAAGGCTTGATTTGTGACCCAAGATATGATCTATCCTGGAGAATGTTCCATGAGCACTTGAGAAAAATGTGTATTCTGTTGTTTTTGGATGGAATGTCCTATAAATATCAATTAACTCCATCTCGTTTAATGTATCATTTAAAGCTTGTGTTTCCTTATTTATTTTCATTTTGGATGATCTGTCCATTGGTGAAAGTGGGGTGTTAAAGTCCCCTACTATGAATGTGTTACTGTCGATTTCCCCTTTTATGGTTGTCAGTATTTGCCTTATGTATTGAGGTGCACCTAAGTTGGGTGCATAAATATTTACAATTGTTATATCTTCCTCTTGGATCGATCCCTTGATCATTATGTAGTGTCCTTCTTTGTCTCTTCTAATAGTCTTTGTTTTAAAGTCTATTTTGTCTGATATGAGAATTGCTACTCCAGCTTTCTTTTGGTTTCCATTTGCATGAAATACCTTTTTCCATCCCCTTACTTTCAGTCTGTATGTGTCTCTAGGTCTGAAGTGGGTCTCTTGTAGACAGCAAATATATGGGTCTTGTTTTTGTATCCATTCAGCCAATCTGTATCTTTTGGTGGGAGCATTTAGTCCATTTACATTTAAGGTAATTATCGATATGTGTGTTCCTATTCCCATTTTCTTAATTGTTTTGGGTTCATTATTGTAGGTCCTTTCCTTCTTTTGTGTTTCTTGCCTAGAGAAGTTCCTTTAGCAGTTGTTGTAGAGCTGGTTTGGTGGTGCTGAACTCTCTCAGCTTTTGCTTGTCTGTAAAGGTTTTAATTTCTCCATCAAATCTGAATGAGATCCTTGCTGGGTAAAGTAATCTTGGTTGCAGGTTTTTCTCCTTCAACACTTTCAATATGTCCTGCCACTCCCTTCTGGCTTGCAGAGTTTCTGCTGAAAGATCAGCTGTTAACCTTATGGGGATTCCCTTGTGTGTTATTTGTTGTTTTTCCCTTGCTGCTTTTAATATGTTTTCTTTGTATTTAATTTTTGACAGTTTGATTAATATGTGTCTTGGCGTATTTCTCCTTGGATTTATCCTGTATGGGACTCTCTGTAATTCCTGGACTTGATTAACTATTTCTTTTCCCATATTAGGGAAGTTTTCAACTATAATCTCTTCAAATATTTTCTCAGTCCCTTTCTTTTTCTCCTCTTCTTCTGGAACCCCTATAATTCGAATGTTGGTGTGTTTAATGTTGTCCCAGAGGTCTCTGAGACTGTCCTCAGTTCTTTTCATTCTTTTTTCTTTTTTCTGCTCTGCAGTAGTTATTTCCACTATTTTATCTTCCAGGTCACTTATCCGTTCTTCTGTCTCAGTTATTCTGCTATTGATCCCATCTAGAGTACTTTTAATTTCATTTATTGTGTTGTTCATCGTTGCTTGTTTCATCTTTAGTTCTTCTAGGTCCTTGTTAACTGATTCTTGCAATTTGTCCATTCTATTGTCCATTCTATCTCCAAGATTTCGGATCAACCTTACTATCATTATTCTGAATTCTTTTTCAGGTAGACTGCCTATTTCCTCTTCATTTGTTAGGTCTGGTGGGTTTTTATCTTGCTCCTTCATCTGCTGTGTATTTTTCTGTCTTTTCATTTTGCTTATCTTACTGTGTTTGGGGTCTCCTTTTTTGCAGGCTGAAGGTTCGTAGTTCCTGTTGTTTTTTGTGTCTGTCCCCAGTGGCTAAGGTTGGTTCAGTGGGTTGTGTAGGCTTCCTGGTGGAGGGTACTAGTGCCTGTGTTCTGGTGTATGAGGTTGGATCTTGTCTTTCTGGTGGGCAGGTCCACGTCTGGTGGTGTGTTTTGGGGTGTCTGTAGACTTACTATGATTTTGGGCAGCCTCTCTGCTAATGGGTGGGGTTGTGTTCCTGTCTTGCTAGTTGTTTGGCATAGGATGTCCAGCACTGTAGCTTGCTGGTCGTTGAGTGAAGCTGGGTGCTGGCGTTGAGATGGAGATCTCTCGGAGATTTTTGCTGTTCGATATTATGTGCAGCTGGGAGGCCTCTTGTGGACCAGTGTCCTGAAGTTGGCTCTCCCACCTCAGAGGCACAGCACTGACTCCTGGCTGCAGCACCAAGAGCCTTTCATCCACAGGGCTCCTTAATTTGGGATGATTCGTTGTCTATTCAGGTATTCCACAGATGCAGGGTATATCAAGTTGATTGTGGAGCTTTAATCCGCTGCTTCTGAGGCTGCTGGGAGAGATTTCCCTTTCTCTTCTTTGTTCTGACAGTTCCCAGGGGCTCAGCTTTGGATTTGGCCCCGCCTGTGCGTGTAGGTCGCCGGAGGGCGTCTGTTCTTTGCTCAGACAGGACGGGGTTAAAGGAGCCGCTGATTCGGAGGCTCTGGCTCACCCAGGCCGGGGGGTAGGGAGGGTCACGGAGTGCGGGGCGGGCCTGCAGCGGCAGAGGCCGGCGTGACGCTGCAGCCTGAGGGCGCCGTGCGCTCTCCCGGGGGAGCCGTCCCTGGATCCCGGGACCCTGGCAGTGGCGGGCTGCACAGGCTCCCCGGAAGGGCGTGTGGCTAGTGACCTGTGCTCGCACACAGGCCTCCTGGCGGCAGCAGCAGCGGCCTCAGCGTCCCATGTCCGTCTCTGGGCTCCGCAATCTTAGCCGCGGCTCGCGCCCGTCCCTGGAGCCCTCTCAAGCAGTGCTCTTAATCCCCTCTCCTCGTGCACCAGGAAACAAAGAGGGACGTAAAAGTCTCTTGCCTCTTCGGCAGGTCCAGACCCCTTCCCGGACTCTCTCCCGGCCAGCCGCGGCGCACCAACGCCCTGCAGGCTGTGTTCACGCCGCCAACCTCAGTCCTCTCCCGGCGCTCCGACAAAAGCCGGAGCCTCAGCTCCCAGTCCCGCCCGCCCCGGCGGGCGAGCAGACAAGCCTCTCGACTGGTGAGTGCCGGTCGGCCCGATCCTCTGCGCTGGAATCTGCCCGCTTTGCCCTCCGCACCCCTGTTGCTGTGCTCTCCTCCGCGGCTCCCAAGCTCCCCCACTCCGCCTCCCGAAGTCTCCACCCGCGAAGGGGCTTCCTAGTGTGTGGACACTTTTCCTCCTTCACAGCTCTCTCCCGCTGGTGCAGGACCCGTCCCTATCCTTTTGTCTCTGTTTAGTTTTTTCTTTTGCCCTAACCAGGTACGTGGGGGGTTCCTTGCCTTTTGGGAGGTCTGAGGTCTTCTGCCAGCGTTCAGTAGGTGCTCCGTAGGAGTTGTTCCACGCGTAGATGTACTTCTGGTGTATCTGTGGAGAGGAAGGTGATCTCCGCGTCTTACTCTTCCGCCATCTTCCTAGTCTCTTCTAAATTCTTTTCTGTCCATCATATTTTAAAACATCAAAACATAGAAAAGCTACCTGCAGAATGGAACTGATAAAAATAAAATTTTCTTATATTGCTAGCCTCTGTTTTTTCCTCCTCAAGAGAAAACACGATCCTATTTATTGCAGCTACAACAATATTTGTGTCATTTCATCATGTCATTCCATTATCACAACTCAGCAGACTCAGATGAATTTGAGACAAATTTGTTGAAATCAGTTTTTATTCTCTTTTGCTCTTTCAAACCAAATGTAGATATAATGTCAAAGAAGTACAGAACTGACATCATTAAACTATGTAATATTTTGGAATGAAATAGTAAGTCATACATAATCCTCTTGCATAAAACTAATTTTAAAATAAGCCGTTTGTAATGGATAATTTTTATCTTATTGAGTATAATGTTTGGAAATGGATGTGAGACTTGTTGGGGCTATGTTTTACAATGACAGCTCACTCATAATTTTTTTTATTGAAGTATAGTTGATTTACAATGTTTCAGGTATACAGCAAAGTGATTCAGTTAGATAGATAGATAGATAACCTTTTCAGATTCTTTTACGTTATAGGTTATTACAAGATATTGAATATAGTTTCCTGTGCTATACAGTAGGTCCTTGTTGTTTATCTGTTATATATATAGTAGTGTATATCTGTTAATCCCAAATTACTAATTTATCCCTCCCCCCGCTTTCCCCTTTGGTAACCGTAAGTTTGTTTTCTATGTCTGTAAGTCTATTTCTGTTTTGTAAATAAGTTCATTTGTATCATTATTTTTTACGATCCCACATATAGATGATATCATACGATATTTGTCTTTCTCTTTCTGACTTATATCACTTAGTATGATAATCTCTAGTCCATCCATGTTGCTGCAAATGGCATTATTTTGTTCTTTTTTATGGCTGAGTAATATTCCACTGTGTGTGTGTGTGTGTGTGTGTGTGTGTGTGTGTGTGTGTAGTCACATCTTTTTTCTCTAATTAAGGCATTTATTTGGTACAAATTAGGTTAAGTTTCAGGAGGTAATGTCCACACTAGAAGCCCATATCCATTTGTTAATTTGAGTGCCCGCCACTTTACAGTAACCCATAAAATTAATAGTAGTTTCACCAACCTGGAAGGCAAAAATATCTGTCTCTCCCTCTGGAAAACAGCTTTGAAATTACATAGTTTCCCAAGTGGTACTTTTGGGAAATATGCATACTGGGGGGAAAAAGTCTATTGACTGTTATTTTTCAATTTTATTTTGCTTTTCCATTTTGTTTCCAAATTGAATTCCAGTGCTAAGATATTTCTTTTTTGTGTAACTTGAAGATACAAAGAGTAGAAATTTTCTTGTAAATCAATTTTGAGTGCTGTGCATATTTTTTGACCTAATTATTTTATGAAATTACAACAATTCATATATTTTATCATGAAAATCACATCTTCTTTATCCATTCATCTGTCAGCGGACACTTAGGATGCTTCCATGTCTTGGCTATTGTAAATGGTGTGGCTATTAACATTGGAGTGCATGCATCGTTTTGAATTAGAGATTTTATCTTTCCCAGATATACGCCCAGGATTGGGATCTCTGGATCATATGGTAATTCCTTATTAGTTTCTTAAGGAACGTCCCTACTGTTTTCCATAGTGGGTGCACCAATTTACATTCCCACCAATAGTGTAGGAGGGTTCTCTTTTCTCCATACTGTCTCTAGTATTCATTATTTGTAGAGTTTTTTTTTGTTTTTTTTTTTGTTGTTTTTTTTAGCGGTATGCAGCCCTCTCAGTGTTGTGGCCTTTCCTGTTGCGGAGCACAGGCTCCAGACGTGCAGGCTCAGTGGCCATGGCTCACGGGCCCAGCCGCTCCACGGCATGTGGGATCTTCCTGGACTGGGGCATGAACCCGTGTCCCCTGCATCGGCAGGCAGACTCTCAACCACTGTGCCACCAGGGAAGCCCATGTTTGTAGACTTTTTGATGATGGCCATTCTGACTGGTGTGAGATGATACCTCACTATAGTTTTGATTTGCTTTTCTCTGATAATTAGCAATATTAAGCATCTTTTCATGTGCCTGTTAGCCATCGTATTTCTTCTTTGGAGAAATATCTCTTTAGGTCTTCTGCCCATTTTTTGAATGGGTTGTTTGATTTTTTTGATATTGAGCTGTATAAGCTGTTTGTATTTTTTGGAAATTAATCCCTTGTCAGTCTATTGTTTGCAAATATTTTCTCCCATTTGTAGGTTTTCTAAACATTTTTAAAAGTCTATTCTTAAAATAAAAGAAGATCAAACGGAATAGTGTATAAATTTTTATATGGCTTTATAGTTTGCCAAAGGCCTCAGTCTATATTATCTAATTTTTATTTTTAAGCTTGTAACAAAGCCAGAAAATGGTTAAGGTACTTGCAGTAATGACTACTGACTGTTTGGTAGAATTTATGGAAACATGTAAAATAGACATGTTGCTCAGATCAGTAATTAAATTATCTGGCCTTTTTAAATATAGAATGCCCACCACTTACTAAAAAAAAAAAAAAAAAAAAAATACCTGCTTGGTCAGATTTGAATCCTACTCAGGAATTACATATATGATAAAGATGGCATTTCACATTAGTGGGAAAAGCACAGCCATTTTGACACCAGTTGGCTTTCATTTAGGAAAAAATAAAATTAGATGACCTATATTACAAAATATATCAAAATAAATCACAGATGGAGTCAATATTTATCTATAAATAGACTAATCAATAATTAGAAGGAAATAGAGAGGGATATTTTATTATCTTGAGTTAGGCATGTGTTCTTGAACAAGATTCACACCCAGGGAAAATATTGGAAAGTTTAATTGTGTAAAAATTTTAAGATGTCTTGGGCCAGAAATACATCAAAAAGACAAGTCACATGTTAGCAAGATAATATTTGTGTAGCACACTATTAAGTTGGAGGTTCAACCACAACACCAAGATACAACAGACATTCAAAACTGAGGTATCAGGCCAGGATGAACTTTTTTTTTTTTTAATTTTATTTATTTTATTTTTTGCTGCGTTGGGTCTTTGTTGCTGCACGCTGGCTTTCTCTAGTTGCTGCGAGTAGGGGCTATTCTTTGTTGTGGTGCACGAGCTCTAGGCGTGCGGGCTTCAGTAGTTGTGGCACATGGGCTCCAGTAGTTGTGGCATGTGGGCTCAGTAGTTGTGGGTCACAGGTTCTAGAGCACAGGCTCAGTAGTTGTGGTGCACTGGCTTAGTTGCTCCGCGGCATGTGGGATCTTCCCGGACCAGGGCTCAAACCCATTTCCCCTGCTTTGGCAGGCTAATTCTTAACCACTGTTCCACCAAGGAAGCCCAGGATGAACATTTTTAATGGCTATATCTAAATGCCAGTTACACAACTCTTGATCTCCTCACCTGTTTCATATAAGGATCTGGGGGTGGCCATGGGGATGGGACAGAAGTATGTGAACAGATGATGTCTGAAGTGAACTGTTGCAGTGCTGAGAGATCCTACTCTGTTCTCCTCGGTAAGAAAATGCACATTTCAAGACCACTGAGAAGACTAGTAGCTCACGAGGAGAACCTGCAAAGTGTCCACTGCATTTAGAAGTGACAATTGTGCCTGATTCTCACCTGAGAAATGTCAAGGTTGAGAGGTGGGCTTGTGAGCTGTCTCAGAAGTCGCTGTTCTCCCAGAATGTGTCTGACCCATGAGTGATCAGGATGTGGGTCATATTCTGGAAGTAGACTGAGTGATGTCGTTTTACGACCTGTCCACAAAGGTCAATCAAACCTTAGTGGAGAGTAACTGGAGCTGAGTTACTGCAGGATTCCCAGGCATTCACACAGGTCAAATGATGAGAGAGCTCAACAGAACGCATGCAAGCCCCATGTGAGAGTCTGTTTCAATTATCTGCCAAGCTGAGAAAACTCCATCTCATCTTACGGTAGTATCTATCAATTAAGGGCTTTTTGCAAATCCTTGCCCCCCCTTAACTCCCTTCCTCCTCTCTCCAATATCCCAACCCACAAGGGCCAGAAACTAAAGTTAGTAAGGCTGGGAGAATATAAGAAAGAATGAAAAATCCAGGCACATCCCCTTTCCTAGCTGGAGGCTTCCCTCTAGAGCTCAAACTGAGAGCAGATAGGCTCCAATTTTAAACGAATTTTGGAGTTTTGATTATCAGATGAAAAAGTGCACTTTCTAAATCTGTACTATTTCCATATTATGTATATACTGTTTGTATTTTCTAAATCGGTACTATTTGCATACTATTTGTATACTTTACTCTCGAAGCCTATGCTCTTTGTATTACCCAAAAGTGACTAGAAATGAAATTACCCAATTTTTCACCCAGCGGCTGGGGAAGAACAAGTTTCATTTAAATAAATGTAAAGAGAAAACAGGAGTGAAAATGGTTGCTTCAGAATTAACTCTTAGAGTCCTGTTTATTTAAATACTCATTACATTTATAGCATATATAACAGACAGAAGGGTAAATCTGGAATTCTTAAAGACTGCCTAGAAAATCAGGCTACTCATTAAGAAATACAAGTCACCAGCAAAGGTAGGAAAATATGCTCAACCCAACACGTAATATAGGAAATGCAACTCAAAACGAATTAAGATTTGTTTGGGTTATTAGATTGGCAAAAATTATTCAAATTTAGTTATGTAAACTGTTTATTAAATTGTGGAGAAACACAGAGTTTCATACTATTTATAGGACTGTAAATTGGCCTAACCATTTTAGAGGAGAATTTCATAGAAACTATCAGATATTATGTGGCTATGCCAGCAGATCCAGCAATTCCACTGGTAGGGATCCCTTTTAGACAAATTTTTAAACACGAGTACCTGTAGATATTAATTTATTCATTCATCCAATATTATAGAGCATCTAGAGTGTCCATGATCTGTGTTAGAAACTGGCAATATAGATCAGAGAATAAAAGACAAAACAAAACAAATAACTCTTGTCATCACTGAGCTTACTTTCTAGGGTGGGGTGATGTACAGTATGTATAATTAAAATAAGAGAATGAAATGCTACTTTGTAGGAGGATAGTGTTAATGGCAAATGTCATGCAAGCTGATGGACATTAGGTTTGCTTTTGTGGGGACAGCAAAATATGAAGTGGGTAGTGAGGTTATGCCTGTGAACGAGGTGAGCAGGGAACAATATGGTAATCTGGAAGAAAAGAGATTTCTCCGTAAGGTAATATCTGACACCAAGGCTACGAGGCAGGAACAAATGTGGAGTGTTTGAGGAATAGAGAAAAGTACATTTTAGAATCCAGAGTACAAAAAGAGGGGCTGGATTTTGGTGGAAGAAGAGAGAACAGTAGAAACTGCAGATAAGAAAGAATATATGGGTATAGACCTTCTGAGGTGGGTTGATACAGAGGCTGGAGGTTTTCTAGTGTTTTTATGACTGCTTTAATATCTCAGTTAGGGAAAGGGATGTTGGGGATTTGCAAAGAGAGAAGGAAGTGTGAAATAGTCATCTAGGAGACCTGGAGAGGGAAATGACTAGGAAACACAGTGTCACAGCCAGAGAGCCTGAAAGACTTGCTTGAGGTTTGACTTCGTGAATTTCAAGAGAGACTGATCAGCTGGTTGTGATCTTCCTCCAAACATGTTCAGCTACACAGACACAGGCAGAGGGTAGGTAGAGATTTGGAGTTACCCAGGGTTGGCGAGTGAGTAAAGAGGTAAGGGTGAGGATTTACACAGAAGAGTGATTTTAATAGGTGACTATGGGGGAAGGAGTGGATTTCAGGTCACCAAATGGAAGGATTATAAGTCCCCATGGGGTCTACGGAAGTGGTGATGTTGGGGTGTACTCTACACGGAGTGAGCTGGAAGGTAGAAGACATACTGGAGGGAGAATGTTCTTTACCACATTCTTCTCAATAGTAAAAATATGAGAATACTTATAGGTTATCCATATGGGGACAGTAAAATAAGTTGTGTCATATCCATAATTTATAATACAAAGAAGTGGTTAATAATTATTCAGTCAAGCTCTATATACTAAAGTTTATTAATAGAGTGATAAGAGGGAAAAAGCAAGGGAGAGGACAACATAAATAATTGAATCCCATTTGTGTGAAAACACACAGTCAAAAGGGAATATACATATAAATCATCGCAATGTATACTTTAAACATGTCGCAATTTTATTTGTTGATGTTACCTCAGTAAAGGTGAACAAAATATATATGCAAAACAGTGGATATCAAATGGCATGAAAGGGTTTATATCAAATTGATAATTGGGGAGGAGAGTGGAAAACATCCAAACTGAAAGCTCTATGAGGGGAGGGTCCATGTCTCCGTTTCTTAGCAGGATGACCATCACCAGGTGCTGTCCTTGGCAAGTAGGTAGGACCTCAGTAGTGGTTGTTTGAATGAATGAATCAATGAATGAATGACTTTCAACTTACATTCCCTACTTCTCTTTAGTTAAAAATTTAAGACATTGTATTTGTGTACCACTCATTAAATTAAAATCAACTGAGAAACCAACCAGCCACCCAACAAATAACAGAAAAAAGTACTCCTAAAACTCTAGGAACAAGCATTGTTGGACTGAAGAAAGTCTTCAAGATATTATCAGACTAAATACTGAATTAAAGGTGATTTCTCTTAAAATTAGTTAAAATTTTAATTGTTTTTTTAAATAAGAAGCATAAAGGTATGCTATATCTTCTCTAATGTGAGGATTAGTGAAAGAGAATTTTGTTGAACCAGAGCTTCTGGCAACTTCACATGTAATTCCACAGTGTATCTCCCAGAAGCATTCTCTGCATAGGGTAAAACTACTGCTCACAGACATAAATACAAAGCAACCACATTATCCTGATTAAAATTGAGCCATAACTTTTATAAGCTTTAATGCAACTACTTTTTTAGTGCTGCTTTGTCTCTCCTTGTTTCCTATTAATTTATGACTCCTGTTTTCCAACTTTACTATTTGATGCTTACTTACACATTTAGAGGAAGGAGTTTTATGGTGACACAAAATTAGACACGGGGATTACTTCATCTTTAACTCATTTTTAAAATATGTCTCATGGAGCATATTTTTATTTAGAAACAATAGAGGTTGTTAATGAAAAAAAAAGAGGTCATCATTTCTTGGTGTTTATGTGAGTTTGTTAACTGCAGAGAGCTGCAAGAGAAGAGGGGACATTTAGGGACCCAGGAAAGTGTGAAAATCCTGTATTTGTTACACAAAGAAGGAGGAAGGCAGGGAGGAAGGAGGAACTCACTTTCATCCAGGTTTATAAAATTTAAACAAAGAACATTCGCCCTCTGCTGGATTATTTTGGAAAGAACATAAGGAAATGTTAAAAAGAAAAAAAAAAGAGGATGGAAGAATAGAAGGACAGAGAGACAGAGAAAGAAACATGAAGAAACAGAAATGAAGGACTACTGAGAGAGGAAGGTAGGGAGAAAAGTATGGTCGAGAGCGAAGGAGAAGGAAAATATTTATGGAAGGAACTACATTTCATTTTACATTGCTGCTGTAAATCTTGAATCCAGTCTGTACATATATGACTCAAATTCTTTTATTTTGTTTTTCCAATTCTAATCTGGAAATGGTCCCCAGAATAGAAGCCAGTTAACATACAACCTTTCTGTGGTACTGAATGTCACTAGACTAACAGATAATTACTACCACTTTAATGGGTGACTGAGTATCATTGTCATATAAAAGTTCAATTTGATTTTGAAAATTTAACAAGATTTCCCCAACCTTAATTAGTTATTCATTAATACAGTTTAAAATGATTAATGCCTTCCAATAAGTAAAATCCGTGTTTAAATTTGCATTCATCATTTGAAAGGTTAGAAGTTTACTGAGACTATTGACATATTCATAGGCAACCTGGATGCAAAAGTAACAGGTAAATATGAGAGGGAGCACCAAATTCATGGCGGTCCGGGCCAGTGACTCATAAGTCTTCTTGGGGTTACAGTTAGTGGAGATGGGAAACTTCTATTCTGTCTCAGGTTAATTACCCCAAAGTGACGAATTGCTTAATCTTAGAGATTCCTTCCCCAATACCCTGCCTTTCAATGTAAGCCCTGAAGGAATGGCACTACCAGAGTTTTCTCCCTCTCTTAAGTTTCCTTGTGCTTTTAAGGGAGGGACTGCCCAAGACATTGACCTAGTAGTTTCTTTTCCCAGCTTATCTGATTTGGGAGGGGGTCCTCAGCAGAAGAGGTTTAAATACTCCGAGCAGCCTTACAGCATCATCCTCCCCAACTCTCACCCTCTCACCAAAGGTGTGTTTTCTAAGCACTTCCAAAAGGTTGGAACACTGATGAATGGAGCAGAGCTCAACTCTCACATCAAGATCTGTCCATGCTAACTTATAATATCCTTAAATGCACTTTAGTTTTCTCCATGTTCCCTGCATCACCATAGTCCAAGCTATTATCTTCTGTCACCTGGATTACAGCCATAGCCATTAACTGGTCTCTCTCTAATTGTGTCCCCTCCAAACTATTCTAGGAGCTTTGCGGCATCACATATAGGGGTTCAAATCTCAGCTCTGCCTCTTATCAGTAGTTGATCATGGACAAGTTAATCTACCTTTGGACCCACAATTTTTTCATCTAAAAATGGGACATATCTGTCTCTTAGGTATATTTCGAGCAATATACACACATATACATACGTACATACACATGGACACAAATATATAAATATATGTTTACACACCCAGAATTAGCATATGATTTGACTCATAGTGGTTGCTCAAAATTAGCTATTACTGCTGTGTCTTGTTAGCAGATGTTCTTCAAAAATTTTGTAAACAGGATATGTAAAAATGTAATAATTAGCTAGAATTCAATACAAAATAAGCTAAGTATCTTATGAATGGTATGGAGTTAGTATTCTAGAGATTTGGAGGCCAGGAATATCTTTTCTGGCACTGGGAAGATCTGCCAGAAGAAGCAAAGACTAATAAATGTGTCCTTTTGTCTATTTTTTTACTAGATGTAGATTAGAGTAAGAGAGTGACAGTATTCCCTAAGAGATAAAACAAAACGTTTAGGATAAAGAATCCTGCACCCATAAAATGCTGGAGAAACCATTTATCCTGTGACTCTAATGGGTACGTTGAAGATAACTGTGTGGGGGTGTGTACATGCACCACACATTTTAGCTGGGATGAAAAACAGACTTGGTCAACTCAGGTTAATTTCTCTGTTAGATACTTTTGGCTGGGAGTAAGAATTGTATCTAGTCTCTATTTTCCCAACAACAGGTGGAATGCTTCCTTGTTTGTTCTCCTGTATTCCTTGTGATTTTACTGTGCTAGGAGAAATTTCTACCTTTTCTCAGACTTGTCTCCAGCTGGGATTCAGAGCACTGATAAAGCCTTTCTTTGCTTTCCACCCACCACCCCCCAGCCCAGCACTCCACCTCCCCTTTGGTAATATCGATCTTCTTTTATGGTGCCTCTACTTCCGCTGGGAGTAGTTTGATGGGGGCCATTAACCACTCTCTCCGCCTTACATAGCCATAGTGATTGGCTCAGAAATGGAGGAGGCGCGCAATAGACTTAATCACAGTACTTTTCAGACTTTATAGATGGCTATATGGACAGAGATGCCTTTTCTTCTACCCTCTGAACTGGAATGCTTCTTGTTGAAATTATGCTGGGAGGGTGGTTAGTGGATAGGAAAGAGGGACTAAGTCAAAGAGAGAGAGGCAGAAAGAGAAAGGTTGAGGGAAAGAGAGAGATGGAGAGATTGACGGAGAGAGAGAAATCCCCAAACTGGAATGGGTAGAGATCTGAAAGCCCTGTAGGAACGAATGATCATTCTTTAGCTGTAGTCAGGGAAGTTGGAAGACCTGAGGAAAAAATTAAACTCAGGGAGTTCCCATTTTTGGCAAACAGCCCCTTACGAGTGTGCTGCCTTCCACAGAGCCTTGCAGTGGTCTTAGACAATTAAGATATTGACCATCCACCACCATAATGGTCTAAGAAAGGAAATTGTCCAAGACTGCTGAAAGCCTAGTTTGACATTTGCAGGCACTGTGCTTTGGAAGTTCTAGCTAAAGAGATTGCTGATCCCAGTGCCCATGTCAAAATATCTTTGAATTTTCTTTATAACTCTGAAGCCTTCCCAATGCCAATGGGTTTAAATGGCTTATTGTCTACCACAGAGTATGCTGTAAATAAAGGTTGGTAAAAATGCACAAAATCTTGTTATTCTTATCATGTGTTGGTGGTTCTGTGTTGACTTTGCAGAAGACCAAAATTTAAGAGAAAAGCCAGCGATCTTAAGCAGCTCAATATTGTTTTTCGTGGTAGCTGATGTTCTTATCAGTTGGCACTGGGTGGGGTCTGGGCCTCATCCTCCTCTTTAGTTAGAGCGTGGACTGAACACACTGATCTCCTCCTCCTAGGGTCTAGAAAGGCAACTTTTTCTTTAAAGTAGTGGTGGGTTGGGGTGGGTGCGGGGGACCACATGAACACAGCAATGAACAGAATAGAAGAGTGATCGATCCCTCCCTGCTAATGCGTGTCCAGTGTTGACCCCAGGGAGGAAAGTCTGCAGAGTGCTTGCTGAGATGGCCTCATGAGAACTTTCTGTTGCCTGGCCACAACACAAACCTCCTGAGCCATGTCTCTTGCGAGGCTTTCCTTCAGTATGCTTTGGGTTTTCTGTGTTTTTAAGACTTAGATAATGAATTTCTTTTCTTCCTCTCACTTTTTCTGTATATTTCCTGTCATAGCCTCTTTTGAAGGGAAGTACAATTTAAAGAATAAAACTATTGGGTGAACAAATGGCAGAAAGATATAATAGAGTTTTGAGGGAACCAGGTGGGCAGTTCAGGACAGAGGGTGGGTGTGAAAAGTAATGGCAGGTTTCAGGATGAAGAAACATCAAAATAAATGTTTTTTATTTATTTACTTTTTAGTACCAAATGATACTGTAAAAATCAGAATGACAGATCTGTAGAACTAAATTCTCATGTTTTTCAAAATGTACTCCATTGCAAAATAGTCGTAAAATATGCTCGAGTACTATGAGAGTTCATTGGTTACATATCTTTATAAAACCTGTAGGTCACCTCTCTGACTTAGAGTTACAATGCACACCAGCAAATGAGACGTTCTAAGAAATTCCTACAGAAAGGAAACCTGTTTAACCTAGTGGGTTCAAATTTATCTGATCCTATTTTCCTTTTCTGGGTAACACTTAAAACATCCTCAGGGCTTCCCTGGTGGTGCAGTGGTTGGGAGTCCGCCTGCCAATGCAGGGGACACGGGTTCGTGCCCCGGTCCGGGAAGATCCCGCATGCCGCGGAGCGGCTGGGCCCGTGAGTCATGGCCGCTGGGCCTGCGCGTCCGGAGCCTGTGCTCCGCAGCGCGAGAGGCCACAGCAGTGAGAGGCCCGCGTACCGCAAAAAAAACAAAAACAAAAACAAAACATCCTCAGAACTGATAATCCAAGGAACATGCTTTGGAATAGGGTGGTGGAATTCACACGAATTTACCAAAAAAGGTAAAAAAAAAAGTAAAGGCAAGCAATGGGGTGTTAATTTCAAGCCCATCAATATTCTTATATCACATACTTCAGTTGGGAAATTGAAATCATGTGGTTATAGAACTCACTGAAAACTTTCTCCCTGTTCATAATCTGTTTCCTAATGTGTGGCTCAGGTGAAAAAGATATGATAAGCAGGTGGGATGATAATACAATATTTTATTTGTAAATATTTAAAAAGTGATTGTTACACAACAATGTGAATGTACTTAATGCCACAGAACGGTATACTTAAAAGTGGTTAAAATGATCAATTTTATTTTATGTATATTTTATCGCAATTTTAAAAATGAAGAGAAAGAAAGAGAGAAAGAAAAAGAAAGAAAGAAAGGAAGGAAGGAAGTAGGGAGGGAGGGAGGGAGGAAGGAAAGAAAGAAAGAAAGAAAGAAAGAGAAAGAAAGAAAGAAGGAAAGGAAAGAAGGAAGAAAAGAAAGAAAGAAAGAAAGGGAGAGGGAAGGAGGGAGGGAGGGAGGGAGAAGAGAAAATAATTTTTGGTAGCAGTCACTCCAAAATAGTATTTTCAAGATGGTGCAGTCTCCCTGTAGAAGTAAAGAAGCAGCATTCCAAAATGCAATAATAAATGTCTCCACTTATCAAAATGGGAAACTTAGTGTTTTTCTTCAATGCACATGATATAACTTAATTTTTTGGTAAATTATCTTTGCCTTCACTGGTTTTATACAATGAAGTTTAACTCTTTACCTTCTTTTTTCTTCCTTGAGACAATTCTTTTATTTTACAAGGAGAAAGATCAATAAGTAAGTCATCTTTGGCTTGTCAGAGCTCTGACAAAGGGAAGATTGCCTTTCACAGGAGAACCATTTTCCATTTTGTCATATGCTGCTGTTGCACCAAATTAAAATATACTTTTTCTTGTTGCTTTTTTTTTTTTTTTTTTTTGCGGTACTCGGGCCTCTCACTGTTGTGACTTCTCCTGTTGCGGAGCACAGGCTCCGGACGTGCAGGCTCAGCGGCCATGGCTCACGGGCCCAGCCACTCCGCGGCATGTGGGATCCTCCCGGACCGGGGCACGAACCCGTGTCCCCTGAATCGGCAGGCAGACTCTCAACCACTGCGCCACCAGGGAAGCCCCTCTCTTGTTGCTTTTTAATAGAAACTTTTGTAGTTTAGAGATTTTTATAAGTTGGAGATTTTTCTTTTTTGCTAAAACCTCATTTTAAGATTGTGTTGAAAATAAGATTGCATTTTAAAATATTTTATTGCTATCAGATGATTGAATAATTATAAGATTTTTAAGGTACTGGAGCTTAATGGATGTTGTTGAGATGTTTAAAACCTTCTTAACTGACCTCTGACACCCGGTTTGAGAGAGGCAGAAAGAGGGTTATAATAAATTAGAAGTATGACAGAAAAGCTATATATGTCTCAAAAATGAAAATATAAAATCATTGAAATATTTTAATATGATAATTTACCTTATAATAAAGATATTGCATGAAATCATTGTTCAATCTGAGTGTGAAAGAATTACTTATGTGTTTTGAATGATTTTTTAGTTTATTTTTTAGTTTATGAATCCAGTCATAATTAGCAGGAAAAGAAAGATGGAGTACATAGTCACACAATTTAAGAAAAATTTCCTTTCTTCTCCTAGTAGTATTATTATAGTACATCATTGAATCTTGAATAAAAATCTATAAATTTGATCATATAACAACATCATTCCCCAGAGGACTTTCCTTCTGTAGCAAATCACTTCCATGTTCTACAACCTTACCTTTGAACGTTGATATGTCTTCACTAAGAGCAAACAGTTAACATGTTTTTTAGTATGTTCTAGCCTCAGTAATCTGTAGAGAGGGTTTACAGACTTGGAGTTAGACATCTAGTTACTAGCTGTGAAAATCTGGGCATATTATTCAACCTAAATCTCAGTTTCCTCGCTTTTTCCTTAAGTGAAAAAGAAAATTGCAATCATGCTTAGTAGGCACTTTAACACTTAATTCTCTTAGAAAGTAGATGCTCTTAGAAAGCATTACCATTATTATTTACCATCATTTATTCATTCATTCATTTGAAAAATATTTTTGAACATATGGCTTCTTTTAGATGCTCAGGATACATCAGTGAATGAGAAAGACGTAGATTGCTGCTTTCGTTGAGCTTATAGATATAATAGAAAAATAATAAACAAATTTAATATTTAAATGAACTACATATACTGTTAAAATGTGGTAAGTGCTATAGGAAAACTAAGAGGAGAACAGAGAAAAGGAATGGAAATGCTAAGGGGTAGGGGTGGCAGCTGGTAACAAAATTAAATAGCCTGCTCCTTATAGGCCTCTTTGAGAAGATGAGATTTGAGCAAAGACATGAAGGAAGAAAGAAAATGGGAAGAGCATTCCAGGCAGAGAAAATGGTACAGCAAACTCCACCATAAATAGTACCCATGTCTGAGCTTTTGAGGATGGCAAGACGGCCAGTGTGACTGGACTGGAGAGACTGAGAGAGAGAAAAGTCAGAGAAGAGGGTGTGGGTAGTCATGGGGGTAGATCTTGAAGTTCTTTCATTGAAAGAATGTGGGAAATTACTCAGTGAAATGGTGAGCCTGCAGAATCCCGAACAAGAGAAGGACATTATTCTAAGCTATTTAGCTAATTCTGTCTTCTAGAACAATAAATATTATCTCTGGCCCAACAGCCTGCCAGTCAGTCTGTCATTCAGCCAACAGATATTTACTGGGCATAGTTCCAGACACTGTGAGGTGGGGAACTGACAGTTGTTTGATAAAATACACACTGTTGGCTCAATCTTCTGAAACAACACGAAGAAAAACAAGAATACCCAATGAAAAAATTCTCAGTATTTCTATTTTCTGAATGATCCAAATAAGTATCTCTATAAACACAGTTTAGAGGACTCCACATACAATGTATTTCATTCCCTTTGATAATGTCCTACTACTACACATAAGGTGAAATTATTTTTTGTCAAACCTTCCTTAATCTTGAAAGTCAAGTATAATTGTATCAGGTTTAATGCTATCAAGATTAATAGATCTTTTAATACTTAGAGTTCAAAAGCAATTTTAATGTTCAAAATGAGAGTAGTGAAAATATTTGTTTCATGATAAATTCTTCATTGTACTAAACTACTAGGTTTACTACTAGTTTACTAAGTAGTAACTCCTAATCAATATTTTAAATATAAATTCAACTTAAGCAAGGGAGTTTTTCCCCCTTGTTTCTGTTATACTTCATCTCATCTGAAAGAAGATGCATGATAGAGCTGAAAGAGTATGGGACCTGGAACAAGTTTTTTAAATTTCTCTGAGTCTTTCCTCATCTTTCATTGGAAAAGAAAATTAATACTAATTTTAAAAGAATTAGTTCAGATAAGGTTTATAAATATTCTAGCCCTGTGCTCGTAAATGTTAGAATTCTAGTAAATATTTATGGAATTATTTATTTTAGTTAAAGGAAAGAAGTTTTCTTCCACCTGCTTTAAGTGAACCCTTCTGTCTCTGCCTTATGCTGTTTCCCTTTTCAGCTCTTTTGCACTATTTTCTCTTCTCGTCCTCCAGCACACCTTCCATTAAATCCTTCACCTTTAAATATTTTCAGGATCCATTGTCTGGATAATTTTAGCAATATTTTAATTGAGTGACTCTACCTCCTACACCCCAGCCCATCCTTCACAATCATTTTCACCTGTTGGCTTTATGATTCAAATTGCTGCCAGTACCCAGGATGGCAAAAGACGTTTGACCTTACGAGAAAATTTTGCTAATTTATTAGTACCAAGAATTAAAGAGTCTAAGTTTCTTCCTGGCCTCAGGGAGATGGAGCACTTTGATCAAATTGTCACGTATGATGTATGACACCGAGAACAAGCCCAAAGGTTATGATGGACTTTGGGTGAAATGATGTGGCAGTGTAAGTTCCTCAGTTATAACAAATGTACCACTCTGGTGGGTGATGTTGATAATGGAGGAGGTTCTGCTCATGTGAGTAGAGGGTGTATATGGGAAATCTCTGTACTACTCCATCAGTTTTGCTATGAACCTCAAACTGCTCTAAACAAATTCCTTAAAAAATTGATGTCTAGTATGGAAGGGCAAGTTGAGGCTCACATTCTGAATATTTGTGCACCCTCACCTTTCAGATCAAATTCAAACTATTTACCCTATTTTTGAAGACCTGTAATAGTTGACCACTATAATCCTTATCCAAATTCAGATTTATTTCACCTCTTTTGTCCCCCAGGTAAATCCATCATCTTGTCCTTGGAGCGCATATTAAGTTCATGTACATTTCCACACTTATACTGTGTTCCTTCCACTTGTCTGTTGTGGGTGGAATAGTCTTTGTTGTCTTCCCCATCCATCCAACTCCAATCTTGAAGAACCAACTCAAATTTGACCTCTCTTTAAAGGGCCTCTTTTCCCTGCTATAATTTGTATTTCTCTCTCCCTTCTCCAGACTATTATGGTAATTATTGTGCATTGCTCATTGGAGGACTTAATGACTTATTTTCACGCCATCTATCCATAATGTATGCATATTATACTCCCCAGGGCAGTGGACAGTGTTGTAGTTCTAGAGCCCTGCCCAGGAAAACTGGCAGAGATTGGGATGAGGATACAATAATTACTTGCAAATGGTGGTCAATAAGTATTTGTTGATCATTCTCAATGTAACTCGACCAGAAAATGTGTCCTCTAACAATATAGGAAAAGTTTTATACTTTGAAAGTATATCTGTAGAAACTATTCATTTGCAGAATGAGGTAGCAAAGTAAAAGAATGTGAGAAGTAACATTGTAAGTCATAGCTTTGAGATCTGAAGGTTTTAGCCTTCCCTTAATGCAAATATCTCAAAAATAACTTAAGCAAAGAAAATAGGAACGTTGAGCGACATGGTGTGGATGAATGCATCTTTTGATTTAACTTGTCTGTTTTGCTTTATTCGATAATGTTTTTCCTCCGTCTTTTCACATCACTGACTTTTGGTTTAATGGTTTTCAAAGTGTGTGATGGGGCTTTAGAAGTGGATATAGACAGACAAAAAGTTTCTTCATGTGTTTGTCCTGTCCCTATATTTTACACAAGGTCAATAACAAGCTTCAGTGTTTTTACAATTACCAGGAGGATGGGATTTGTTATTGTGTGCAGATAAATATGCTGATGCCTCCATTATTTATGGGATGAGATGAAAGTCATGCAGCCTTCTGAGGCAAAAGGCAGGTGTATGTTTTAAATCTATATTTTTGATGAGTTCTCTCATAGACATTGTACCTTCCATAGACCAGTGACTACCTAGTGTAAATTTCAGGTGGAGTAAAGCTGTCAACATTTAGTATTTTTTATGACTTACATTTACATAGCTAGGGAACAAACATCTCACTTTGGAAAACTAGATGTAGCAGGTAGAGTGGAATGGTTTGTTTTTATTTTATTTTTTTTAGTGTCTAGCATTTATGTTAGAGAAAAATGACCCAAGCTTGGAGCTC
This sequence comes from Lagenorhynchus albirostris, assembly GCF_949774975.1. Lineage (NCBI taxonomy): Eukaryota > Metazoa > Chordata > Mammalia > Artiodactyla > Delphinidae > Lagenorhynchus > Lagenorhynchus albirostris. Next base: position 15,900,129 of record NC_083104.1, on the reverse strand, counting down.
ATTTCTAAAGTAATTTTAAGGGCTTATACATGAAAGAAAGAATGGATCTCAATGATTAAAATGCTTCCAAAATACTTTAAAATAGAAAATCTGGCTTCATGGGTTTAGAAAATAGTGAAGTTTGTTTTAAAGTAAATGAAATACATTGTCAGTTACCTACAAGTATAATATTTTTGACTATCAACAGAAACTTAGTCCTTTTTTTTTTTCTCCTGTAGTACATTTGGGTTTAGGTGTGAGTATGGAACAAAGAAAGCTTACTTGTCTTTACTGAGATTGGTTCTATGTTCTCATTTGTATGACTTATTGTCTAATGGAGAATTATGTCTCCCATGTCAGTGAAACTCACATTTTTCATTTGAAAAATGAGAGAGTAACGTTCAAGTGTGCACTTAAATTTTTTTTTTCAATTTCTACCCTTTTAGCATTGTAGAAATACATTTTAGCATGAATCAAATACAGCCTTTTTATAAAACCATCAAGAAGTTAGCAGCTATAATTTCTACTTTCCTTCTAAATAATAATGTACTAATTTAATCTCTTAAAACAGCTACCATAAAATACACACATTATTTTTAAACAAATAATTATAGATTATTAAATTAGTCTGGTAGTGGTTATCTCTAACAGATGAGAATGGAAATATCAGGAAGTAGGAAGGGAGATTTTATTTTTCTGTAATGTTTAAACATTTATCGTGACAATGATAATGAATCATAACTTTAAAAAATCTGGTTGCAAAAAACAAAACAAATCTAATTCACACCCAATGTCGGCATGATTGTATGGAAAAAAGGCATTTTCAGAAAATACTGACAGTAATGTAAAATACTGCAATTTTTCTGGGGAGAAATTTCATAATATATACCAGAAAGCTTTAAAACAGTTCTACTGTTTGAATAATTCAACATTTAGAAATTTATCCTAAAGCAATAGCTTATATTTAGTGATAAAATGTAGGTATTCCCTTTGAAATCACGAAGAACTTTATGCCCATTAATACTGCTTACAATCAACATTTTATTATATGTCTTAGTGCAGTAAGATATGAAACAGAAATGAGAAGCAGATAGATTGGAGAGAAAGAAAGAAAATGTAAATTACAGCTGATATGATTATCTTCATAAAAATGTAAGTGAATCTACAAACTATCAGAAATAATAGATCTTAGCAGTGTTGGAGGATGTTGGTGGCAAGAATCTCTACATATCAGCAATTAGAAAATATATTATAATTTTAAAATAACCAAAGATGTCCACCAGAATTGTGTGCATCAGCGTCTTCATTACTGCAGTGTTCAGATTCAAACTAATCAAGAAAATCCTAAATGTAAAGCATTAGGAAACTAGTGAAATAAATAAAGATATATTCCAATAACGTCATATTGTTTCAGCCAGGGACCCTGAAGAAAATGGATAGTTATCACAAATCAAAGCTGTTTGAGGAGGGTCTAATAAAAGTGTGGGAAAGTAAACCATAAGGAATCCAACACTGGAATGGTGAGTAAGCAATAGATCAGAATCTGGAAGGAGAGAAGGTCTCTGAGGGGAGCAGCCAATCAGAGTTGACCCAGCAAGGAGAGACAAGTGGAATAAAATTCCCTGACCTCAGGCTTTCTTCTTTGTTGTCCTACTCACTGAAAGCAGAGGTCAAGGGAGCTGTTTTATCTCTGATACACAGATCAGCCTCAGAGAAAGAAATCCATGTAGGAAAAATGAGACACAAACTTGAAGGGTGAAATGACAGGGAAATACTGTAGTCATTAAAATTTATACATTAAAAAGTGACTTAGTAAATGTGGATATGTTCCCTCTCCATGCAGTGAAAAATAGAATAAAACAATTGTATATTCAGTATGATTCCCATTTCCTCTTTCTCAAACAATCTTGAAGAAAACAAACACATATGTTTATGGGTTCTACTTAGGATAGTCTTATGGGTGACTTTCGATATTTGACTTTTTACTCTCTATATTTTCATTTGTTCTATAATGAACAAATATCCCACTTTGAGTCAGAACAAGAAATTACTGTTTTTGTAAAATTATATCTCTAAATTTGCTTCCCATTTTATTCTTTTCTAAATAGTTTAGAGCTCACAAAATGCTCCAAAGAAGTTATTAATTTTTAGTCTTTTAATTTTTTTCCAGGAAAAAAAATCATCAAAGAAACAATTTTTTAAAAGTGTAGTAAGTACTCAGTAGAGACTGTTTTCAAGATTGACATAGAAATCTTTGATTCTATTCTGAAAGAATAATGGAGTTTAAAAATAATTTCATTTCTGATCCATCACAGTTAACTCCAAATCAAATAAGAGGTAGGAGAGGAAATACCAGACAATTTGAAGCAAATAGACATCAGACAACAGTTATGTCTCCTGGTGTTGATGCTTTTATCACAGGAGATGCGGCTTTTTTTTTTTCCATGAATTTTTTTGACTTAAAGTCTACCTTGTCAGGTAATAATATTGCTGCATCAGTTTTCTTTTGATTAATGTTTGCATAATTTACGTTTTTACGTCTTCTCAGTTTCAATGTATCTGTGTTCTTATATTTAGGTAGCATATAATTTGTTTTCTTTATTATCCAAACTGGCAATGTTTACCATCTATTAGGAGTATTTATTTTGTTTAATATAGTTAATTACTGACATCCTGGGTATCAAGTTTCCATTTCTTTTCCTCTCACTTATTTACTGTACTTTTACTTTTTAACTGCCTTCTTTTAGACTAGGCAAGTGATTTTATTTTATCCCACTCTGCCTACTATTAGCTTGTTAGTTACACACTTCTTTATTATTCTTTCTGTGGGTTGTCCTAGATATTGTAGTATGCACATTTGAGTTATTAGAGTCTACTATAAATGAGTGCTTTTACCACTTCCCAGTCAATAATAGGACCAAAGAACACATGACCTGCCTTTTCTGTGTTTGTGGTCCTCAATTTTAATTCAGCATATATTTTAAATGCTCAAGATATTGTTGTTATCATTTTGGAAAAGTGATACTATTTTGGATTTAACTGCACATTTACACTTTCCATTTCTCTTAGCTTCCTGGCTTTCTGTGTTTCAGTCTGAGATCATTTCTTTTCTACCTAAAGAAATTTTAAATTTCTTTTAGTGGGAATCCAGTGAGGACAAAATATCCCAGATTTTGTCTCAAAATGTCTGTTTTACCTTATTTCTGTATTTTCTCTGCATATAGAATTCTAGGTTTGTAGTTACTTTTAGCACTTTAATGGCGTCATTCTTTGTCTTCTGGTTTCCAACTTTCTCCATTTCTTCTTCTCTTTTTCTGTTGAAAAATTAGCAGCCTTATTGTTGCCACTCTGAAAATACTGTCCTTTTTTTTTTTTTTTAACCCCCTCTGGCTTCATTTAAGATTTTTTTCTTTGTCTCTTGGCTTTTCAGCCATTAGGATGAGCGTGGGTGTGGATTTCTTTTATATATTCTATTGTGGTTTGTAGTGCTTCTTGATGTCTTTAGATTTGAAAAAGTCTTGGTCATTGTAGTTTGTTTCATTATCTCTTTTCCCTTAGATTGGATATTTTCAATGTCAGTTATACTTATGTATGTCACCTTTTATGTGTTTTTATGCTCCTTTCTGTATTTTTCCTTTTTTTTTTTTTTAACTCTGTACTTCAGTCTGGAATATATTGGTGAAAGTCTGTGTCTTGTCATTTTGTTTTTTTCAGCATAATAATCAATTACTTTAAAATCCCTAACTTGTAATTCTAATATCTGGATAGTATATAATTTAGTTGATATTGTATAATTTTTTTGTTTTTTCTTGGTCTTTTTTCTTGGTTCAGTTAATCATTTTATTTAATGCCAGACCTGGTGAATGAAAAAATTTTAAAACTATGGCAGGCAGCCAGAGTAAGAGCAGATTACCTCAAATTCAATCAGGGTCTGAGGTGACTTGATGACCTGCAATCTTTGTCAGCTCTACAGGAATTACAGCTGAACACTTGAGGTGTTTACTAAAATATTACCTACTTGGTTGTCTATCTACAGCTATCAATAGATTTTCCTCACCACAATTATTTTAGATGTATACTGTCAGAGGAAGTTATTTCTTGTTCCCAGTAATATAATAGGAACGTTGACCTAAAGAAACACCTTTCTGATTCAACATGTACATCAACAGTAACTTTAATACTGCAGTGAGAAAAATATATATTTAGAACTGTACAAATTTTGCAGGAGATTAATAAGTAACACTTAAAAGAAAACTAATTTTCTTTCCTATAATGTCTATCACAGTAGCATCTAATAGAATTCCTCATTTAATGATGAAGTGTGAAAATATTGCTATGCTCTATTCATGATAGTTTTTGACCTGCCCTATATAGACTCTGCATTTAAATTATATGCATAGATTTCTTTTTTAATATTCATTCATGTCTATATAAATATTGGTATCAAGGGCGTTATTGATTTTTGTTCCACCTTATGGTTGGGTCTTTAGCTTATTGATTTTAGCATGACTTCCCAAGTAGACCACTACACGAATTCCCAGAGCCCTACACCTTTCTCCTGGATTTTCTAGTAATTTGGACATGGGGAGAGTTAATCAGAGCCCAAGCAAAGTCTGTGGCCAGTTAGGCATTCCTCTTACCAGTCAGTGAGGGAGACTCTAGCTGCGGATACAATAGTCTGCACAAGACACCTTGGGGAAATTTGGCTTATGCCCCAAAACAAGAGGTAGGAGTGTTACTGACCAGGGGTTTTGGCCTCCTTAATCAATAGAAATTGTTCAGAGGCCAGACAAGAAATTCAGGCAAGGCTTTATCGGGGCCTCTGCTGCAGCAGCGGGGAGTGGGAACAAACAACAGGTTCCCTTGCTTGTTCGCTCGCCGGGGGGAGGCGGGGTGGTGGTGAGCTTGTTCCTTATATGGGGTGAGGGTAGGGGTGTGTCCAGGGGTCCAGCCAGAGGGGTGGCTTAGGTGGTTTGCCCACCCCTTAGCTGGTGGTGTGTGCCAGGCGCATGCACAGTACCTGCTTTTGCTCCCTACCCCCTGCTTTTGCTCTGGGCTCTTCAAAAGTAGCAGTTGGATTTTCTTGGTCTTTGTATCCTTTGTCCAGAATTTGCCCTAACTGCATATGCATGCAGTTATTTTTAGTCCCATCTAGTTTCTTTGTATTTTGTTGCTCCAGGAGAGGTGTGTCCAGGTGCAAGCACCGTAGCACTGCAGCAAAGAGTCCCAGGTCTCAGCCCATCTCAGGAGGTGGACACTCAGTGAGCAGAGGGGGTGGTTATGCAATGACTCAGCTCTCACAGGACTGTTGCACACCCAGAACATTTTTTACAGGTCCCTTTGTCAGATTTCACACTCAGCTCTTTTAGGGCAGTGGACCCACTTCCTTCTTTAGCAAACTCCTTACTAGACAGTATCCATTTTATCCTTCTGTTTTTTAGTTTAAAAAAAAAAAAAAAAAAAGATCCCAGCTTTATGTGGTACAAGGCTGCCCACTGAAACTACATTTCCCAGCCTTCCTTGCAGTTGGATATGGCCATGTGACCAAATTTGGACCAATGGAATGTGAACAGAAGACATGAAGCAACTTGCTTCAAAGTCCTCTTCTAAATGAAGATGTTTGTCTCTGTCTTTCTCAGTTGTCAACTTCCTGAGGGCTGAGACATGGATGTGGCCGTGACCCAGGTTTGACCATAGAGATAAGAACAGCCCTCTAGGGGATGACAGAACGAAAAGATGCAATAGATCAACCTTACCAGCCTGGAAAACTCAACCCTGTAGTGATATGAGAAAGGCTGTGTGATCTAATTCACTGTATTTTGAGATCTCACAGCCTTAAGTAGCATGACTGGAGTGGGTTCCAGGACTCGGGGGTATCCTTCATCTAAGTTCTCTTCTGGATCCTCCCACTACTATTTTATTTTTAACTTTATAATTTTTTTCCATTTTTTAAAAATTTATTTTATAATTAATTTTTATTGGAGTATGGTTGCTTTACAATGTTGTGTTAGCCTCCACTGCACAACAAAATGAAATGAATCAGCTGTACACATACACTACTACTATTTGATTCTATTTCAATAACAAGGAGATTCTACTTCTTACTTTCTTCTCCTTGAGTCTCTTCTTTCCTTTTATGTTCTCACCACTCCCCAACAGTATTACCATTTTCGTTATAACATTTCAAGTCCGATTCATACGATTTTTCTATTTTCCTCTCAGGAAAATAAAAATTCTTTTTTTGTTCTTTCAAAATGAACTTTGATAACCTTTTAAACTGCGAATCAAATTTTTCAGTAACTCCAAAATTAGTTTCTATTTCTATTGAGGGCCAGGAGAGTTTAATCTTCAGATCATTTCAGATACTAAGGGGAGCTATTTGTAGTTTTTCTTCTGATATATGAAAGAAAAGAAAGATGCCAAACAGCACATTTCCATATTCAATCTATAATCCAGTATTTTTCCAATGCCCATGAGTCCCTCTGCATATCTAAAGAGCATATATTACTTACATAATTTATAAAATGCAATAGCATGAATCTTCCACCATTGACTGTAAGAGTGCCTTTTCTTTCACAAAACACTTCTTCTAATTTCCACAGCGTATATAGATAGGTTTAATAAAATTCTAAAATATTAGTACAGAGAGAGATTTAATGGAGTATTTGTTTTGGTTTCTGTATTTCCAGGTAAGGACCTGAGAACAAGACTAGCTGGGCAGCTTACTCAAGCTGATAGGGTGGGGGCAAAGGGCAGGCGGGAAGTGAACCCCAGCTGGGTGGCTTTCATAAAATGCCTTCTACTTCTCTGCATGTTTATTGTTCTTGAAGGGTAAGCTTGTCATTGACTGTCAGTGTAAAAACAATAGTGTTATGATAGCAACTGACAGTCTTCTGAATTTTATAATAGCCAGTATATAAATTAACAGAGTTCAAAGGTTCCAGTTTAAAATCACTGAGGCGTTCAGCACTCTGGATCCTTCTCGTATCTCGTTAATACTGTACTTTGATACAAGCACAACAGTGATTCAGAGTCTATTTTAATTAATGTGTTCTTCACAATTCACAACCTAACTTCTTTTCTCCTTTGTTTCTTTCTGTCAGCAGAATATGTACTTGTTGGAAAAACTTCTTTTCCTTTATCTAAACTATGAACTGTATGCTTCTCATCCTTGTCACTTTCATTTTCTATAAAAAAATGGAGTACAGTTTCTTTTGATCTCCTTTTAAGAAACTTGTCAGTAAGGGTAGCATAGTAAATGTCCTGTGGGCTATGTGCTATAGATGCTTTTTTTGTTGTTTTATAGTTTAAGACTACTGATTGATGGCTTGCATATTCAGTGCACTGACTCTTACATTCAGACAGCTGTTATCTGTAATAACCAGACCAGGGAGGCAGCTTGTTTGCCTCTCCACTCTCTAGTCTCAGCAACAGCAAACATCATTTTGCCAATTTTATTCCTTTCTTTCCATAGTAATTGCTTTCCTTTTATTTTCCAAGCCGTTCATTTTACAGTACTCATAAGCCTCTCTAAATACCTCAAGATTGTCATGACTTTCCCTAAAGGTAACATGAGGGGCATGCATAACTCCTATGTATAGACGTCTCTGACTTGACGTCCTTTTACTCGCACAGGTAGGGTTTGATGCTGTCCTTTGTGTGATCCTGTGGCCTTTCTCTTTTCATTCCCTGGCTGCATCTCCAAAACTCTGAGAGCACTTTTTGGTACCCATGGTTTTTTTATCCTATTTTTAGAGGGGAGATATAAAAGACATAGGTAAATATATAATCTGAACAAGCAGTGCATACATTTCCATCACCAGTGCTATACTTCAATTTATGTTTTAAGTAAAGATGTTAAAATGCCGTAAAGAAAATGAAGGTCTCTTTGACTACTTCCCAAATCTCATCACTTATACTCCTTCCCAGAGGCATCCTCTATCAAGGGGTCATTTAATATCATTCCATCCCATTTCTGTATTTTCAAACATAAATGCATTTGTATAAACCATATATATTGTATTGGTTTGTGAGGTGTCTATTTACACAAATTGTAGTGTGGGGTAATTATCATCTTGCGATTTGTGTTTTTCCAATCATCATTATGTTTTTTAAGATCTATCTACTTCAAGATGTTAACTGTTATATATATCATTCTGTTGTATGATTATACCCAATTTTTATTTAGTCATTTTCATCTTGATATGCATTAATGCTGTTTCTAATTTTTACTATTACACCAAAGGCTGTAGTTGAGCACACTTAAGTATGTCACTTAAGTAATTCATATGTGTTTGTGTGTGTGTGTGTGTATATATATATATATAGAGAGAGAGAGAGAGAGAGAGAGAGAAATGAATGTGTGAATTTCCATTTACTTACTTACCACATATCTTTCCAAATAGGACAAGTAAATTTTAACTCTCAAGAGTAGCGTATGAGGGGACTTCCCTGGTGGTCCAGTGGTAAAGTATCCGCCTTCCAATGCAGGGGACGCGGGTTCAATCCCTGGTCGGGGAACTAAGATCCCACATGCCAAGGGGCAACTATACCCGTGCACCACAACTACTGAGCTTGCGCCCCTCAACAAGAGAGCCCTTGTGCTGCAACTAAGACCCAACTCAGACAAAAAAAATAAAGAAAATAAAAATAATAAAATAAAATGAATAAATCTTAAAATAAAAGAGTAGTGTATGAGAATATCCATTTCTCCACATCCTTCCCAATAATGAATGTAGATAGACTTCTAAAAATGATATATCAATGCTATGGTTTTAACGTGCATTGTTCTTATTAGTTCCTATTAGGATTAGAAAATATTTTCTATTATTTTGAAATATTGTTAATAAATGAACAAATGAAATGGCAGACATAACCTTAATCTGAATCCTGAAATACCTCAATTTTCCCTTAAATGTAAGAAAGTCTCATTCATTCATTCATTCCTCTACTTCTGTTTATTGAATGCTTTCTAAGTTCCAGAGATTATACCAGTTTCTAGGGTTAGAATGTTGCACAATGGCCCTGTTCTCTGAAGGAATGTACAATCTAGGGGGAGAAACAGTTGTGTAAACACACAATCACAATAAAGTCAGATGAGTGCCATTTTAGAGGGAAGTTGTAAGTGATGCAGGAAAATGCCTAGGACTCCTAAAGGAAAGAGAAGGTCAGTGATAGTACATAGATAGGAATTAGTCATGAAAGATGTGGGGTGAAGGGAGGTGAGATTTACAAAGGCTAGATAAAAAGCAACTCATGCAAAAGAACAACATGTGGACAGACTTGGAGACCAGGAAGCATAGCAGTTTCTCAGTTCTATCAAAGAAATATGCAGCCTATTTGGGAGCAAAGCTAGATATTATCTGGTATTGGACCATGGAGAGCCTTTAATACATTATACTTAAATAGCTTCGATTTTTTTCTTTCTATGGAATATAGGGAACTATCAAAAGACTTCAGATAGGGCTTCCCTGGTGGCGCAGTGGTTGAGAGTCTGCCTGCCGATGCAGGGGACGTGGGTTCATGCCCTGGTCTGGGAAGATCCCACATGCCACGGAGTGGCTGGGCCCGTGAGCCATGGCCGCTGAGCCTGCGCATCCGGATCCTGTGCTCCACAACGGGAGAGGCCACAACAGTGAGAGGCCCGCGTACCGCAAAAAAAAAAAAAAAAAAAAAAAAGAATAAAATATCTAGGAATAAACCTACCTAAGGAGACAAAAGACCTGTATGGAGAAAATTATAAGACACTGATTAAAGAAATTAAGGATGATACAAATAGATGGAGAGATATACCATGTTCTTGGATTGGAAGAATCAACATTGTGAAAATGACTCTACTACCCAAAGCAATCTACAGATTCAGTGCAGTCCCTATCAAATTACCAATGGCATTTTTTTTCACAGAACTAGAACAAAAAAATTTCACAATTTGTATGGAAACATAAAAGACCCTGAATAGCCAAAGCAATCCTGAGAACAAAAAACGGAGCTGGAGGAATCAGGCTCCCTGACTTCAGACTATACTACAAAGCTACAGTAATCAAGACAGTATGGTACTGGCACAAAAACAGAAAGATAGATCAATGGAAAGCCCAGAGATAAACCCACGCACCTATGGTCACCTTATCTTTGATAAAAGAGGCAGGAATGTACAGTGGAGAAAGGACAGCCTCTTCAATAAGTGGTGCTGGGAAAACTGGACAGGTACATGTAAAAGTATGAGATTAGATCACTCCCTAACACCATACACAAAAATAAGCTCAAAATGGATTAAAGACCTAAATGTAAGGCGAGAAACTATCAAATTCTTAGAGGAATACATAGGCAGAACATTCTATGACATAAATCACCACAAGATCCTTTTTGACCCACCTCCTAGAGAAATGGAAATAAAAATAAACAAATGGGACCTAATGAAACTTCAAAGCTTTTGCACAGCAAAGGAAACCATAAACAAGACCAAAAGACAACCCTCAGAATGGGAGAAAATATTTGCAATGAAGCAACTGACAAAGGATTAATCTCCAAAATTTACAACCAGCTCATGCAGCTCAATGACAAAAAAACAAACAACCCAATCCAAAAATGGGCAGAAGACCTAGATAGACATTTCTCCAAAGAAGATATACAGACTGCCAACAAACACATGAAAGAATGCTCAACATCATTAATCATTAGAGAAATGCGAATCAAAACTACAATGAGATATCATCTCACACTGGTCAGAATGGCCATCATCAAAATATCTAGAAACAATAAATGCTGGAGAGGGTGTGGAGAAAAGGGAACACTCTTGCACTGCTGGTGGGAATGTGAATTTGTACAGCCACTATGGAGAACAGTATGGCGGTTCCTTAAAAACCTACAAGTAGAACTACCATATGACCCAGCAATCCCACTCTTGGGCATATACCCTGAGAAAAGCATAATTCAAAAAGAGTTATGTACCAAAATGTTCATTGCAGCTCTATTTACAATAGCCAGGAGATGGAAACAACCTAAGTGCCCATCATCGGATGAATGGATAAAGAAGATGTGGCACATATATACAATGGAATATTACTCAGCCATAAAAAGAAACAAAATTGAGCTATTTGTATTGAGGTGGATGGACCTAGAGTCTGTCATACAGAGTGAAGTAAGTCAGAAAGAGAAAGACAAATACCGTATGCTAACACATATATATGGAATCTAAGAAAAAAAAATGTCATGAAGAACCTAGGGGTAAGACAGGAATAAAGACACAGACCTACTAGAGAATGGACTTGAGGATATGGGGAGGGGGAAGGGTAAGCTGTGACAAAGTGAGAGAGTGGCATGGGCATATATACACTACCAAACGTAAAATAGATAGCTAGTGGGAAGCAGCCGCATAGCACTGAGATCAGCTCAGTGCTTTGTGACCACCTAGAGGGGTGGGATAGGGAGGGTGGGAGGGAGGGAGACGCAAGAGGGAAGGGATATGGGAACATATGTATATGTATAACTGATTCACTTTGTTATAAAGCAGAAACTAACACACCATTGTAAAGCAATTATACTCCAATAAAGATATTAAAAAAAAATTAAAGGGCATGGGGCACCACTTAGAGGCATGGTGCCTTATAATACATTTATCCATGTATTTCCTAGTGTGTTTCTTCCTAATGAGACATTGTGGTAACCAGGGTCCCAAGTCTAGGGAAGTTTAGACTGTTTATCTTCATTATCACAAGTCCTGGGGAACTTAATAAGCCTCAAGACAGATGCTGAATTGTTTCTGTCCTACATAATCGAGTGTGCTATACTTCCAACCAAGATAAAAACCTCTGGATATATTTTTAAGATACCATACTTTCAGAGGGTTGATTAAGCTTGGTAATATCACTCTTCTCTGAAAATGTAACATCGTTTCTGATAAGAGTTCAGTTTGTCCAATCCAAAAAGAAGAATCCATTTTATTTTTAATTGAGCAATGACTTATGAAATCATGTTTTACAAGCTGAAACTAAGTTCATTATTTTTATCTTAATAATAATCATGAGCTGTCTCTTCTTTGAACTGTGAAGGTGGTAAGACCAAGGTATGATCAGTCACTAGTACCATTTGAATGTGTTTTTCCTCTAATGATGGTGAGTTCATTGAGATCCACGCCTCAGTATTTGCTCGTTTCTTTTTGTGTACAACTGTACATGTGTTAGATTGCTGACTCTGGTGAAGTTGAAATCTGAGACTTGAACTGAAGTTAAATGAGCTTCAGCCTGTAACCCCTTCATGGTGGGTATCACAGACAGATGTTTGCCACATGCTAAAACCCATTTAGTAATTTCATTATTCATAAACATTCTTCTGAGGTGGGCAAAGAGGATGGGTTGACTGGTGCTACCAGTGAGTATGTCGATTTTGAGATGATCGTTGTGTCTCAGTATTCCAGGCTAAATAAAATTGTCAAGTTGTTGCTGATAAATGCTGTGGCAAAAATCCTTAAAAATGGGGGCATCTGCTTTTTTATCCATACATCCAAGACATCTCTCCATCCACCTACCTACACACCCACTCATCCATACATTCATTCATTAATAGAGCACACATGAATTGAGTCTTCATTGTTATGCCAACCATATGTCAAGCACAGGTCTAAGTACTGAGGCTAAAATAGCACATAAGCATAGGGCTCTTGCCTTCCTGGAACTTGCAGATTTGTGCGGGAGACAGATTGGTATATGTAAATAAGCAATTAAAATACATTATTGTATGCAGAGAGATAAAGGTAGTCAAAAGATGCTATGAGAGGACTTGTAGGGGCAAAAAACACAAATGTAAAAGGGAGGGAGATCAGATAACTTTCTGGAGAAGGTGGCATATGAGCTAAGATCTGAAGGGAGGGGAGGATAAAGAGAGTACCAGAGGAAATAGCTAATACAAAGGCCAGGACATGTGCAAAAGTAATACATTTTAAGGACCTGAAAGATGTTTGGAAAAGGTGGGCTATGATGTGCAAACTAGGAACTATTGAAAGAGTAGGCATTATAAGGCTGTTTGGGGGTGAAATCATCTCCCAGGTGCATTGGGGTGCGGTCTGCTGGAAGTACTGATCAGAGAGTGTGGGTGATTACAACTGGCCTTCTGGTTTAGTTTTTGTGGTCACATTATTTTCAATTCATTATAAGAATATATTCTCTCTTTCTCCATTAATCAATGTGTTTAATTTGTATAATCTTCCTTTTTGCAAAAGGGATTTAGAGTAGTTTCTAAGCCTAGAAAATATAACAAAACTGAATGAATTTAAAGCAGAGTGCAAGGAGCCAAAGGAAAACCACAATTGGGATACATTAAATATTCCTACAGAGACATATTCTACTGATCTACAGTCAGCTCCATTGGAATAATGACGACAGTTGGAGTCAAGGATTTTGGATTTTTGTGATGTGGCAGGCAGTATCCTGAATGCATTGTACCTATTAACTCATTTAATCTTCTGAGACCTTGCTACTCAAAGTGTGGTCTGCAGAACAACAGCATCAGCATCACCTGGAGCTTGTGAGGAATGCAGAATCTCTGGCCTCATCCTAGATCAGCTGAATCAATCTATATTTTAACAAAGGCCCAGGTGATTCCTCAGTACATGAACGATTACCAAGAACTGGAGTAAGAGACATTTAGTGTTATTAGATGTTCATTCTACAGATCAGGAAACCAGGGTTCTGAGACAATAATTAACTTGCCCAAGACCAACACTTAGCAAATGCAGGGGAAGAGTTTGACTATATTTGGAGACAGGGTCTTTAAGAAGGTTATTAAGGTTAAATGAGGTCATAATGATGGGACCCTAATCCAACAGGACTGGTTGCTTATAAGAGGAAGAGGTGTGTTTGCAGCGGAAGGGTCATGTAAGAACACAGTCAGAAGGTGGCATTTGCAAGACAAGGAGAGAGGGCTCAGAAGAAACCAAACCTGCCAACACCTTGATCTTGGACTTCCAGCCTCCAGTGCTCTGAGACAGTACATTTCTGTGGTTTTAGCCACCCAGTCTGTGATCTTTTGTTATGGCAGCCCTAGCTGACTAATCCAAGACCTAATAGAGGAACTGGCAAGTGATTTAAGCAAGGGAGACAGGAATTAAATGTAAGTGCATGCAGTTGGGGAACAATGGAGACTGGGGGAGCCATTGTTGGTGTACAGAATTGTAGGAGCAGTGTTGCCCAACTTCCTAATCTTAAAGAAAAAAAACAATGAGCTTTCAAGTAAGATCTGTTCTTTTTTTTTTTTAATATTTATTTATTTATTTGGCTGCACCAGGTCTAGTTGCGGCACGTGGGAACTTCGTTGCGGCACGTGGGAACTTCGTTGCGGCATGTGGGATCTAGTTCCCTGACTAGGGATCGAACCTGGTCCCCCTGAATTAGGAGCACAGCTTCTTAACCACTGAACTGCCAGGGAAGTCCCAGATCTGTTCTTTTTAAAAATAATATTTGTATTTATTTTAAAATTCATAAGCATTTCATGGTCCATGCAAAACACATGTGGGGGTTAGATCTGGCCCATGTGGTCACCAGTTTGTCACCTCTTTGGCCAGGCTGTTAACAACTCTGTATAGTATACACAGGGAAAGAGCATTTGGCCAGAGAATCATCTTGCTTTTACAACACATCATCCAAGTGATGCAACTATAATATAAGCATTTTTACTCAGGTAAGCTCCATAGATACTATACTCAAGAAAACTGCCTTAAAATATGCAAGATATAATTGTAAGACCTTGACATTACATGTATAATATATTGAAGGAAGCCAGAATAGCTATTGCTAAAAATGCATTTCATTGACTATTCCATCTGCAAATGTTGTGCCATGATGATAATCAATCAGGATAAATCACATAGCTACTCAACTAATTCATCCATAAAGAAAAGTGGTAATTAGAGTGTTGAAGTCAGCAAGGCTGAAATCAGTTGCCCACGGCATCTGTATTTGTGGGATATGAGGCCTTAATGGTAGTCCGGCAGAAATTTTAAAAACACCCAAATCAGCATTTTCCAGAACTATCCTTTTCAATAGCATTCTCCATGATCTCCAAGGTCATATGAGTAGTTAAGAATGTATTTCCTTATGCATTTATAAATTGTTGCAGCCTTCTGGAGGAAGTTTTAAATAACTACTTTGTTGCTACTTGCAATTCTGTAAACTTTAAACTTGAAATGCCAACTTGTTTGCTAGAAAGTAGTTTAATGTTGTTGCTGGTCAGTAAGATTTCCCTACTTGAATTTATTACTTGATTACATTTTACTCATCTATTACTTTTATCACTTTTGTTGCTTGGTTGCAGGACTCGCTCCATAAACCATCTTTGGTAAAAGCATTTACCTCTTACCATAGATGCTGTTCTTTCTTTTAATTTATTTTTTATTTTCTTTATTGAAATGTAATTGGTTTACAATGTTGTGTTACTTTCTGATGTACAGCAGAGTGATTCATATATATACATGTATATATATATATCTCATATTCTTTTCCATTATGGTTTATTACACAATATTAAATATAGTTCCCTGTGCTATACAATATGACCTTGTTGTTTATCCATTCTATATATAATAGTTTACATCTGCTAGTCCCAAACTCCCAATCCAACCCTCCTCCGTCCACCCCGCCCTTGGCAACCACAAGTCTGTTCTCTATGTCTGTTCCTATTTCGTAAATAAGTTCATTTGTGTCATATTTTAGATTCCACATATACGTGATATCATGTGGTATTTGTCTTTCTCTTTCTGACTTACTTTGCTTAGTATGATAATCTCTAGTCCATCCATGTTGCTGCAAATGGCATTATTTCATTTTTTTATCACTGAATAGCATTACATTGTGTGTGTGTATATATATATATATATATATACCACACCTTCTTTATCCATTCATCAGTCGATGGACATTTCGGTCATTTCCCTATCTTGTCTATTGTAAATAGTGCTGCTCTTAACATAGGGGTGCATGTATCTTTTCAAATTATAGTTTTGTCCAGATATATGCCCGGGAGTGGGATTGCTGGATCATATGGCAACTCTATTTTTAGTTTTTAAATATTTATTTATTTTATTTAATTATTTTCTTTTTTTAAAATTTGACTGAGTCAGGTCTTAGTTGCAGCACGTGGGATCTTTGTTGAGGCACGCAGGCTTCTCTCAGGTTGTGTTGCGTGGGCTTCTCTCTAGTTGTGGCGCATGGTCTCCAGAGCTCATGGGCTCTGTAGCTTATGGCTCGCTGGCTCAGTAGTTGTGGTGCGTGGGCTTAGTTGCCCCCCGGCATGTGGGATCTTAGTTCTCCGACGAGGGATGGAACCCGTGTCCCCTACATTGGAAGGTGGATTTTTTACCACTGGACCACCAGGGAAGTCCCTATTTTCAGTTTTTTGAGGAACTTCCATGCTGTTGCCCATAGTGACTGCACCAATTTACATTTCCACCAACAGCCTAGGAGGGTTCCTTTTTCTCCACACCCTTTCCAGCATTTGTTATTTGTAGACTTTTTTTTTTAACATCTTTATTGGGGTATAATTGCTTTACAATGGTGTGCTAGTTTCTGCTTTATAACAAAGTGGATCAGTTATACATATACATATGTTCCTATATCTCTTCCCTCTTGCGTCTCCCTCCCTCCCACCCTCCCTATCCCACTCCTCCAGGCAGTCACAAAGCACCGAGCCAATATCCCTCTGCCATGCGGCTGCTTCCCACTAGCTATCTACCTTACATTTGTTAGTGTATATATGTCCATGCCTCTCTCTCGCCCTGTCACAGCTCACCTTTACCCCTCCCCACATCCTCAAGTTATTTGTAGACTTTTTGATGATGGCCATTCTGACCTGTGTGAGCTGGTACCTCGTTGCAGTTTTGATTTGCATTTCTCTAATAATGAGCCATGTTGAGCATCTTTTCATGTGCCTGTTGGACATCTGTATGTCTTCTTTGGAGAAATATCTCTTTAGGTCTTCTGCACATTATTTTATTGTGTTGTTTTTTTTTGTTGTTGTTAATTGAGTTGTATGGGCTGTTTGTATATTTTGGAAATTAAGCCCTTGTCAAAGACACTGTTCTTATTACCTGTTTCCTGGATTTTTTCAGTAACAACTAAGGGTCTTAAGGCTTTCCAGTCTTGTCTTACTCTAAAACATGTTATTACTATTTCTTTCTAAGGAAAAGTTTATCACAGATTTTTGATTGAGGTACAAACAACATAGGCTAGTATTCATGGTCTTCCATGCTCTCACCCCAACTTGCCACCCCAATATTAACTTCCTAGGCTCCTTTTCTGTTACCTTGTGCTGCAGTGAAAGTGACTCATCACTCATGGAATTACGGGCTTTTCTCCATCTATTCCAGTGCCCATATAGTCACCTGTCAATTTTGGAAAAATTTTGGTAGATGCTTTGCTTGGTGGTATATATAGAATTGTAAATTTTGTTTAGTTTTTTTCTTGCTTCAAATATTTCTACTGCTCTGTTTCTCACTTTTCCTTTTGTTATTTTGATATCATGTGTGTTAAAACTTGTAATTGCCCCACAGTTCTTGAATGGTCTGATTTTTTAAAATTCTTTTTATTTTTCTTGGCATTTTATTTTAGGAAGTTTCTATTGTTGTATCTTCGGGATCACTGATTCTTTCCTCAACTATGTCCAGTCTTCTGATGAGCCCATCAAAGGCATTCTTCATTCTGTTAACAGTTCTTTTGATTTCTGAAATTTCCTTTTGTTTCCTAGAGTTTCCATTGCTCTGCTTACATTACCCATCTGTTCTTACATGTTATTTCCATTAGAGCCCTTAACTTATTAATCATATTTATTTTAAATTCCCCATCGGATAATTCTAGTATCTGGGTCATATCTGAGTCTTATTCTGGTGATTATTTTGTCTCTTTGGATTTTGTTTTCTTACTCTCTTTTGTCATGCCTTACAGTATTTTGTAGAAAGCCAAACATGTTGTACTGGGTAGTAGGAACTGAGGCAAATAGGCCTTTCATGTGAGGATTTATGGTAATCTCACTAGGAGCGAGGCTGTATTTAATATTTGCTGTAGCTGTATGTGTCAGAAGCTTCAAATTCCTCTAACGATCTTAGTTTTGTCTCCCCTCTTGACTTTGGCTTCCCTAAGAACTTCTGTTCAGAGAAAGGCTCTTGCAGCTCTTTCTTGCAGCACTGTTATCATATTGGAGCTTGATATGGAGTGAAAGTGTAGGGGAAGGAAAGCATTATGTAATCCTCCAATTAAATCTCAGTGTTCTAATGGCCCTGTATCCTAGGACTGTGGCATTCTTGGTACAGATTTTCCCCCCACTGCTCTGTACTCCCTTCCCTGACTGTGGCATTCCCAATCTATTTCCTTGAAGTCGTAATCCCTATTGACTATGTTTTCCCCCTTAGGTGAGATAGGAAAGCTAAACAGAGCATAAGTAGGAGGAATACTGAGATAAACTTTTAGCAAACTCTTTTCCCCTGGACAGACAGTCTTTATTATGGAGAAGGCTCCGGGCTCTTTCTAGATGGTTATTCTTCCCTTCCTCCCGCCAGAGTCATGAAGGGTCCTTTCCAGATCTTCCATAAGAACCAGGTAGTGTTCCCTATAGTGTGAGGCCCCCACTAGTACAGTCCCCAAGGGTTCCTCACTCTCACACTAGTTCATACTCAGCCTCCAGCAATTTGTCAAAATTAGAATCTAAGTGTTCCTGCCAGTAGAGGGCTCCAGCGGCTTCTGCTCCAGGTGAACAGATCTCAGGTATTCCTCTCTGAATGCACGGGTGAATCCAAGAAAAGTCATCAATTTTCAGCTTGTTCAACTTTCTCTTGTCATAAGCCAAGTTGATGTCTGAGCTCTCTACATGTGGGAGCAGAAACCAGAAGCCTAAGGTTTCTTTAAAATCAGAATTTTTTTATGACTAGAAGATGTAAAAGTATTCTAACGTATGCCGAGAGTACCCTGGGTGAGAAGATGTCAGCTACTGAAGGCGGTCTCCAGTCTTTCCAATTCTACTGAAGTTCTTGGAGATAAAATGACTTCCTCAAGCAATCACAGCCTTGAATGAAATCTGTGTCCCATTGATGCTTGCTGAAGTTAATAGGGACACAGTTGCGATTGAACCTAAAGGCTGCAGTGTGGTTTCTATTAACATATGCATAGTTCACATGAGCCCAGCATCAATGGGTTTTGTGTAACAGTGATATCTTCTTTGAGCTGATAATCTAGCTAGAGGTACTCCATTGGTTATCTATTCTGAGTCTCGACAATTCCGTCCTCCATTATAAATTCTTCAAGAGCAGCAGCGTCCGTGTGATACAAAACAGGTATATTTGGATAAAGAGAGAGACATTTTACTAAATGAGACACAAAAGGCTTAGAACTTAAAACTTTGTATATTTAATATTCAAACAAGCCTATGAGGATGAAACCTTATAAATCCTCCTTACTCTCCTTGTGAGGGAGCGAGGTGAGTCTTAGCGAGGCTCAGAATTGAACAACATTTCAAGAATTGAATGAGTAGTAGAGTCAGTAGAAGCCAGGTCTGTCTAATGTCAAATATAAGAGCAACCCTTGAAAAATGGTAACTTTCACCTTTTTGTGTGTCTCCATTGCCTCCCACTACCAGTATGATCCCCTCCAGTGGAGCCAATATAGAGCTGTACTTACACAATCAGTTTCTCAGTGCTACTGTAACAAATTACTGTAAATTTAGGGGCTTATACAATACAAATTTTTTATCTTACAGTTCTGAAGGTCAGAGTCCAAAATGGGTCTTTCTGGTTAAAATCAAGGTATCCGTAAGACTACATTCCTTCTGAAGGCTTTAAGGGACAATCCCTTTGGTTGTTTTCTCCAGCTTCTAGAGGCTGTGCACATGGCTTGGCTGTTAGTCTCCTTCCTCCTTCAAAGCCAGCAAGGCTGGGCTGAATACTTCTCATGCTGCCATCTCTCTGTTCTCCCTCTTCTGCCTCCTTCTATACTTTTAAGGACCCCTGTAATTACACTGAACCAATCTGATAATCAAGGATAATCTCTATTTTAAGGTCAGCTGATTAGCACCCTTAATTTTCATTTACCATATAACAAAACATATTCACTGTGCTGGGGATTAGGCCATGGACATTTTGGGGGACCATTATTCTGCCTACCATAGATAGATAGAGAGGTGACAGACAGATAGTCTTCCTTCAGTACATAGCTGCCAGGGGCAGGGGGCAGTGGTTCAAGAGTGGGACACCATTAGAGATTAAGGCAGTATAGAGCAATTAATTTATTAGGTTCAAATTTTGGTCATGAAAATAGAAGACCCAGATTCATGGAAGTCGGATACATTCAAGAATGTTATATTGAGTTGGGCAATAAAGAACTGGATAGATATTGGATGAGCAAGGAAGGAACACTCATGAAATGAGGAACAAAGAAGAAGTCATGTGTGCAGTGCAGGACTGGAACCAGCTCTAATGGACCAGAATGTCATGTTGGTAAATACTGACAAAAATGTGGTTAGAAAGAGTATGATACAATTCTGATCACCCTAGACAGGGAGTTCTAATGGAATGATAATTTAAACAAATCCAAGAATGTGGTGTATGAATTGTCCTGGGGTTCAGAAAACATGTTGGCAATCAGGAGGGGTTTCGTTACAACCATAATGCATGACATTACCATGTTTGTAGAACAAAAATTGTCAAATATAAGCATTTTTCTGTGGTTCACCCTAAAAGCCTCTAGAGGCCCATTATTAGAAACGGCGGTAGGAGGTGGGGAGGAGGTAGAGGATATTCAGTGATGAGAAAATTGTTCTTTAAAATCACCACAAGAGGGTGGTAAGGAATCATGGTTTATGTCTGCACGCCAACAGAATCGTTGTTTTTCTTCACACACAAAAATAATTATTAAAATGTGTTATAAGATGGAGTGTTGAAAAATATTTTCTTTCTCATTTATGTTTATTAATCATATTTAAAATAGCATTGTTTGCATCCTCAGAGTGTGTTGGGAGCTGCTAGCTGGACATCGTTCATGCAGAGACACCACATAAAAGCACATATCTCCATTTTCCATGTGCACCTGGACACACTTAAAATGCAACAGATTCATACATAAATTATGAGCACCTCATCACTGTCAAACTTCTCATCTATGATGAGGAATTAAATAGAATTTTAAATGGAGAAATCTCTATGTTAAATCCATTTCCCCTTCCTGTTTATGAAATGAAATATTGAAGTGAACTTAAGGGAGTGGACTTGTGGTTCATGCTCAAACATAAGTCAAGCTCGTACTGTTTTACTGTTCCCAATGACCTTGATCAAATTACTCAGCTTAGCTGGGAACTGAACTGTGTATCTAGAGGATTAAGCAGTGCCGCCTGGAATTTTGGAGTAAAACACACCTATCATGACTTGCTATGGCATTGATACTGTGTTCTTTTTAATTAAAATGGTAATCTCCATTCTGCAAAGGAAGCCTCAGAGGCTTGAAAACTTGTTTATTCTATCCTTCTTGTATTGATTTCCCTTTTTTTCCCATTTCTCTCTTTATGACTTAAAAATTGCCAAACTTTTTAATAGAGATATATTTAATTTCTCTAGAGTCTTCTTTCTTATTGTTTGTGCACCTGTGTGAGTGTATTCCTATGGGCATTTGTGATGTGGGTGTGTCCTCTTGCCTAAGGCATGTGTGTGCTTCTGTGTTAGCATTGTGTTTCATGTTATCTACATGTGTGTGTATGTTGCACATGTGAGTGTGTGGATGTATGAAATATGTGTGTTGCATGTGCACATGCATGAACATGAATTGGGTGGTATGCACCACATTCCTTACATTCATGTGTGTGAAGGTAGGTGTGCATTACGGTCAGTTCATGTGTGATATGTGTGACATGCATGTGATGGTATGTGTATTTGTGTACATGTGTATGTTCTTGATGTGTGTGTGTATTTGTGACATTTTGGTGGGTAGGCAGGGAGACATCAAACTGTGTTTTTGTGTGTATATGTGTGTGTGTATGTGTACATGTGCACAGGAGGATAAGGAACTAGAGATTGTCATTAGAAGCCTGTTCATAGTTAGGCACCTTTCTCTGTGCGAAGCAAAGGCAGTATGCTGTTTGCACCCATCTTTGAATTCAACAGGAAATGCTTTGAAATCTAGTGGCTGGAACTACTACTGATTTGGCCTTTCCTCTCTTCCCACCATAAAACTTCTTTTTACTGTATTGTGTAAGAACCTTTTTTAAGCCCCACCAACACTCCCCTTAATTGTCATTTCTGCTGTGTGAAATTTGTACTCAAATTTAAGAGCAGGTGAGAGTAAGAGCACAGGTGATTCATCAGTATGTGAAGACAATGTAATTGTTCTATTGCTCCACAGTCTTACTTCCTTTGGTATTTTACAGGGTTTGCTCTTAGGTAATATCATGAAGGACTTTGAGTTTCTTGAGAAAAGAAAGGTGTAAGCTAGCCTTTGAATTGATCATTTCACTAATACGATATTTAACTAACCTCAGCAGATTCTTGAAAGGAAACATTTTCACCTAATTTTTTTAAGGCTCAGTTTATGCCTCCCTTTAATATACACTTAGTATTCTTTGGCAAAAATGCCAGAGTAGACCTTGCAAGTCCTTTTTCTTAGAAAGAATTTTCTTTTTTTCCTGGTTAAGCTAGCTTTCCAAACTAACGTTCACTAGTTTTAGAATATTGTAAAAAGAGCAATGACTTTGCAGTCAGAGAGGCCCAAGATCAAATCCTGGAAAAACCACATATCAGGTTAAACTCCTGGCCTTTGAAACTATTTATGACATCATATGAATACCTACAATATTTTGATCAATCCTGTAGAATAAGGAGCCTTATATACTGTTTTGTGTTTCGCTCTCTGTTTCTCTCTTTTTTTTTTTTTAACAGGAATAGGTTTGGCTTCCTTTTTTACTGTATCCCGCATACCAGTAAGTTATGTAGTAGGTTTGCCATAAACTCGTTGTCATTGAAATTTTACAAAGAAAACTTTCAAAACACTGGTAGTATTCAGACAGGTTATATTTGAAAGATGTTGATGTAGTTGATTTTCTGCAAAGAACCAGGACACTTCAACACCACATTGTCCAAATTAGTGAATTTTCTGCTTCATAACAAGAACACTGAAGCTACTGAGAGACAGGATTTGAGTGAGATATTGCTTAACTATCAGAAGTTTCTAGAAATGGACACGATTTTCAAACAAATACTCCAAAGGAGCACAGAAGTTTAGGTCATCTTTTAATTCATATTCAATAGGAATATGAACTATCTCTTTGAAGGAAATGCAGGCAGATTGTTAGCTGACAGTATCAAAACCAAAAGTCAGGGCTTCCCTGGTGGCGCAGTGGTTGAGAGCCCACCTGCCGATGCAGGGGACACGGGTTCGTACCCCGGTCCAGGAGGATTCCACGTGCCACAGAGCGGCTGGGCCCGTGAGCCATGGCTGCTGAGCCTGCACGTCCAGAGCCTGTGCTCTGCAACGGGAGAGGCCACAACAGTGAGAGGCCCGCGTACCGCAAAAAAAAAAAACACAAAACACAACAACAACAAAAAACCAAAAGTCAGAAATGTGAATAACGTGAAAAACAATAGATCAACAGGACACTTCCGTTATGAACTTGATTGGTTCTTCTTGATCCATGGCTACTCTCTCTATTCTTCTGATCCCGATTCTTGATTTATCAGTTCACGTTTCTTCCACTTCAGATTAGTTCATCCTTGATCCCATATTCTTCTTACCCCATTTGTGCCTATAGCTAATCTGATAGGGTGATGTCTACTACCTACATGGTTTAAAGGACATCTTTCAGATCTATATGCATTTTCCAAACTCGGTTCAAGTCAACTGATGTTTGATCAATTTCCAGTATGCAAAACATAGTTTTAGACTCTGAAGATACACAATGACAATTTTCTTCCCTATACATAATTTAGCTATAGCCCCTTAGGTATAACCAAAAAAGCTAGAAGATGTATGGCTTCCAGTTAATTGTCTCACCATAAGACTCAGCTGCTCAGTGGAGTGGTCAAATGCAAAAATAAAAAACAAAATATTTTTAATAAAAGAAAAAAGTCTCCTTTTACTTCACTGCTCTTGAGGTAGCCTGCTCTTATGATTTCATCTACATGTTTACACAGATTAGCTGATGAAAAGAAGAGTGATAGTAAATTAGAAAATGTGTGTTTTTGTGTTCTTCCAGTCATAGCTAATTCTACTATAAGCATTACTGAGTCCACATGGGACCGTGACCTTGTGTCACATTGAGTCCATTTCTTTAAGAGCCATGCAATCTTCCCTAACTCAAACTCACTCTTCTACTTTAGGAACAGAAGGGACAATGGGAAATTATACTAAAAGATGTAACAATACAGTTGGATATCATTCCTGATTGCAGATATGTCTGGGTGATGACAGTCACATTCAGTGTCACTGATAAGATGCAGAGAAATGTGTGGAGTAAAGCATGGCTGATTTTTACATACATGAGCACCTTGCCTGGGTACTTTTTCCAGACCTACTTCAGTCTTATTCACTTTATGGCCATTGATCTTCAACCAATTCTATTTAATCAACAGCTATTGAATAACTATCCAATGCTGAAAACTATGAGTTCTAGGCAGATGCTATACAATCTGGTGAATAGTAATACACAATAAATAGTTAAGATCAACCACTCAATGAAAAGCTGAATGAAGGAATGCAGAGTTTTTCAGACATGGAGGTACTCTCCTATTTACCTTCCACTGATTCCTGTGTGTAGCTGACATTTATGCGCCCATAGTTGGACCTTTTGTTGATGGTGCCTTTCTTGTTGGCGCTCTGGGCCCTCTCTGCCTGTGTAGTACTCTGGTGCCTGCCTACTCTCCTCCTGGAATCTTCTACACCTCTGCCTAGACCTTTGTTATTTGCTAGCTCATTTCTGCTTGGCTGGAATCCCATGCCAGGACCTTCTTGACTAAAGGATTCTGTGTTGTCTGTTACCAGCTTCAAATACAGGGCACTACATATAAAAGCCTGCACCACTCATTTATTCAACCACTCCATTTTTCAAGAAAAGTAATGAGCCTCTATTAAGTTCTAGGCCATGCTACACAAAGGGTATCCCACATTCAGTAGAAAGCACTTCCTACTTGGAAAAATGGACAAAAGGACAAGGAAACTGTTAGTTTCCAAATTTCCAAAAGACAACCTGGCTTGAGCACTAAGAACCTATACTATATATAAAAACCCATTCTTAAAATCTCTGAAATAGTCTCATACTTGAAAAGTATCCAATGCATGATTTCTGATGATGTCAGTGGATATTTGCCAAAGAACATTCTATTTTTTTAGATGGACAAAATCTATTCTATTAAGTCAATATGGAATAAATTGCATCAGACAGAGGCATGGTGGTGATTGGAATTACAAGAATTAAAACACAATGGTATTTTAAGGCATAAATTAACTCAAACTAAACTAGTAATACTGATAACACTTTGTAGAAGACCTGCTTAAATGGTAGCTAGTAAGTATTTTAATTTATCAGCGTTTAAAATGGTGCCTCTAAAGTGATAACAGATGCTTTTTTTTTTTTTTTTCCGGTACGTGGGCCCCTCACTGCTGTAGCCTCTTCTGTTGCGGAGCACAGGCTCCGGACGCGCAAGCTCAGCGGCCATGGCTCACGGGCCCAGTCGCTCCGCAGCATGTGGGATCCTCCCAGACCGGGGCACGAACCCGTGTGCCCCGCATTGGCAGGCGGACTCCCAACCACTGCGCCACCAGGGAAGCCCGATAACAAATGCTTTAAAAGAGTTTGCTTTCCTCAATTGGTTTCATGTAACTCCATTGAGTAGGCAGTGCCCTGTTAAAGGTCACTGCAGCTATTGCCACATGGTTGTAAACTCCCAATGAGTGCCTTCTAAATGAATGAGAGTTTACTGCAGAATAATTCTGCTCATTTCTGCCAGGCTCCACGAATGCTTTAAAAAATTTCAGAAACCCAATCCTAATAAGCTGCTAAGAACTCAACCTCATTATGCAGTTATGGTCATCAATTTTTCCTGGGAATGACATATAAAACCTCTCATCTGAGCAAAACGAGGCAGATTAATGTTGCATAAAGCATATACAGTCTGGATTATAAAATCACAAAAGCTGTCTCTTGGTTAGAAAAGTCATCCCTCTTTCAATGCCTGTAATCGCAAGAAAAATTTCCCTGGGGCCTGATATCTCTTACTCTCACAAAAAGAAAATTCTGCATAGTAGAAGTAAACCTTGGTATAGGGAAGTTTTAGTCAACTTTGTTTGCTGGCTAGGAAATATAAGTATAAATTACTATTTGGATGAACCCAATTGCATATGCACATTTTATCTTCAAAACTAAAGTACAATTTTTCATATGGTTTTCAAAATAAATTGTTAAGAGATTCATTGGAGTTGAAAAATTAAAATAAAATCAAATTTAGCAAATAATTATTTCAAGTAAAATGCTGAAAATGGTTGACATGTTTGCAGTGTAAGTGTCCACATAGGAAGCTGGCTGCAGTGGAATCCCAGCTAGCCTGTTACTGATCTCCTTGTCTTCCATTTCTTCCTCTTCTGCGATCCCTCTCCTAACCGTCTTCAAATATCGTTTTTATCCTGTCACTCTCCTACTAAAAATCTCTCAACTCTACTTAAGGTGCATATTCTGAGCTTCCACTTGTGTACTTAACACATCTCTCCAACGAGAGTATTGGTCTGGATGGTCAACCCTTAAGGGGTGAATAGGGTAGGTATGGTTAATTAGGAGCTGTGTCCTATTTGGAATCCACACATACTGACAAGCTACTGCAACCTTAGCTTTCCCAATCGCCAGTAGCATAGATACCTGGAGAGTGTGCAGGATAATGGCAGTAATAACCTCCCTGTTCTGGCCTTCATCTCTGGGGAGGTTCTAACAAGCATGTAAATGCTCCCTGCAGGCAAGAAGCTGTAGGCGGGTGAAAAGTCTTCAAAAATCCACAAATTGGATTATCAATTCTTAAATGATCAGGAGCTGGTCATTGTACAAACAATGCCTTGAGGCGTAGAGTTCAAATGCCACTCAGAATAGGAATGAAGAAAGCATCCTCCCTATACTCATGCCTTTTGAGAGGCAGTACTGGACTTCATTAGCACACGGTGTGCGTTTGAATCTTAGCTCCAACTTGAACTAGTTGTTTGACTTGGGACAAGTTCTTTAAACTCTACTTCTTAGTTTCCTCTTCTGTTTCATGTTGATAATAATCGTAGCTATGTCATAGTGAATATACGTAAAATGCTTAGAACAGGGCCTGGCACGTAGGAAGCAGTACACAATTATTTGCTGTTATTGTAAAAGATTAACTCACTGCATAGTATGTTTCAGGAACTGTGCTAGAAACAGGGGATAAAATGGGGAGGGATTCAGATATCCTGTCCTAAAGATTCCTACTGTAATGAAGCATTTACAGTACGAAGTGGTAAATGCTATGATGATGGTGGATACAGGATGCTATGGAAGCCCAGGATAGGGATGCTGAAAGCAGGCTTTTAGGGAAGACTTACAGGAAAGGACTGAGTGTGACTTAAAGGTAGATTTGCCATGATGCTAAGGAAACACCAGCTTTTGGCCCCTCCCTTGGGAAGGTCCCAAGGAGGTCTGGGGGTGTACCAGCTGGGGAGGAAAATCCAAGAGACAATCAGGTATCATTTCTGCTTAAGCATTTCTAGTAACTTGTCTAAAGAGGTCCTGGAGGAGAGTGGCCTGAATCTCGAGTCTGCAGTAATTCCTGAATTTTCTTATTCTCAATCAATAGTCACTTCCAGTATCTTTTGTATTTATAATTTTTTTATAAATTTATTTATTTATTTTTGGCTGTGTTGGGTCTTTGTTGCTGTGTGCGGGCTTTCTCTAGTTGCGGGGAATGGGCTTCTCATTGCGGTGGCTTCTCTTGTTGCGGAGCACGGGCTCTAGGTGTGCGGGCTTCAGTAGTTGTGGTGCGCAGGCTCAGTAGTTGCGGTGCGCAGGCTTAGTTGCTCCACGGCATGTGAGATCTTTCCAGACCAGTGATCAAACCTGTGTCCCCTTCATTGGCAGACAGATTATTAACCACTGTGCCACCAGGGAAGTCCCTGTATTTATAATTTTATATATATATTTTTTTCTTAAAATAAGCCCCTCCAATCTATATAAGCTTCAGGTCCCACAAAATCTCTATCTACTTCTACCCAAAAAACAAATAGGGTTTAGTTTAGGTGAGAGTCCCAGGGGTTAACATTAGTAAACAAGCATTACAGGGAGAGATACCATCTTGGGCAAAAGCTCCAAGGTGAAATAGCTCAGAACCTTGAATAATCCTAAAGAAATCTGCAGATGTGTCTGCAATAGCACATCTAAATGTTGCTCCCATCCCTACTCAAGAACTTAATTGTACAGAGATTTGTATCCTTGCTTTATTTAATGCTTGATTCACCTTATCTTTTTCCTTTCATTTTTGGAAGAGTCAAACAGAAATAGCAGGCTCAAGGTATGTGGTTCTGTGTTTTACATAAAGCGGTATCTTGTATAAGCAGCACAGAAATTTAAAGAAAGAGATCATAAGGTGGTTGTCTCCTCAGATATCAGTTGAATCAAAAATCTTCCCCAGCTTTTAACATTGAACACCACGATAACTAATAAAAGGATCTATTTATGTATATATAATAATATACAATATATAGAATAGTGTATGTACAGTAATATTTCTATGCCTCAGTAGTTCTTAAAATAGGCCAGAGTGAAATATTAGAAAAGCCCATTGTTCACATGGATCATTATTTTCATTTACGCTCATCATGGCTTTTTAAATACGGGAAATTTGGATGCATACAGTTTAATCAGTAGACTACCTAATGTATAAAATTACTTTTTTAAAGGGAACAAGGAAAAATGATATGCAAATACTAAAATCCTTGTAATGGGGTAAACTTCAAATGAAGAAATCCAGCATATTAAGTTTGAACCCTTTCAGAACAGTATGTTCTGGCCAGATGTTATGCATCTCATTTTCCTAAGAGGGAAAAAGAGAAGGAATGAAAACAACACACTAACAAATGCCATGGAATTATAAATCAAATAAGCATTATTATGTTCTGTGCTTTTAAACCTTTATTTATTCCACTGGACTATAACATACCACTTCTTGCACTAGTGTAGGTTGAGAGAAGCCACAGAGTTAGGTACATGCAGAGGCCATACACATTCTCAATCAATTACTCTTCGCTTTCAAATGAGCTTGAGAAAAGTTGGGTTGTTTTCCCAAAATGGAGGAAGTAGATGAGAACTGCTCTTTCTCTGAAAAGGAATCATGTTAATGAAATGACAAAGAGAGCTTTGTTCATTTAAATACCATAAGGTCCATCAGAATTGGTAATAGACCACATAATTGTCTCTTTTATATCTCTGTTCAATCTTTTCTAAGGGGCTGGTCTCTCCAGTCCTCCTAATGAGAAAGAAAACTGGAAGGAACTCAGTTTCATGATATTTAAAATCCTCCCCAAGGCACATGGGCTCCCTAACAACCACCAAAATCAATTACCACAGTAATATGATTCTTTGAATTGTTAAGAAAACAAACAAATAAAACATATCAGATAAAATATTGTGCTACTGTAAAAAAAAGTGAGACTTGTATTTTACTTAATTGTGGTTTTCCAATTAGTTTACAATGACTATGTATATTACTTGGTTAATTACTTTTTTAATGAATGTGCTATCGATTAATAAGTCTCCCATATAATGTTTGACTACATTTACATCAAGATATATGCAAAAACAGAATGGAAATAAATCATACTCATGTCTCTGTGTATTGAAATTTGTCTTTATTCTTTTCTATATTTTGTACATTTTCCAGAATAACCTTATATTCTTCTTGTTTTATAGGATAGCTCTGATTTAATTTTAATATCTAGAATATCAGTAATATTATTCATTAAAATGTATTCCAGAATAAAGATGAATCATTTTTAGTGGAATATTCCTAAGTGCATTTCATTACATCAAATGTGCTAGCTATACTGACATGAGAGGTTTCACCCAGGTTATTTTTTTAATTATCTAACCACAGGGTGAATGTGGCTCATGGAAATTAATTGGGAGCACCTGTTCCAAGGTAGCTTTCTGACAGAGGAACATCAATCTTCCCATTGCACGTAATCCTTCTTCTATAGAGACAGGAGATATCTCTTTTTGGTAAAGCCAACATATTTGCCTGTGGCAGCAGATTTTTTATTCCGGCATCCTCCTCTTGTGCTTCTAGCTCATGTGACAGGGATGGGTCGATCAAAGTATTTTTAAATGTGAGTCAATTGGGCAGCATTGTTGAGGAAACCCATTCACAACCCGCAGGTGTATCCCCTGCATTTGAAGTGGGCCTGCGGGATTTAGATGTGATAATGGCAAGTAGCTAAACCACAGCTCTGGGCATCAGTTTCAAGGAAGTGCTTAGCTTAATATAGAAATCAAATGGAAGAAAACAAATAGTACTTTGTGGATCCTCTTCTCCCAAGCTTGAGCAGTTCCTTGCTCTTCTGTGCTTCCTGAAAGAAGGCAAAGGTCAACTGCTAACCTTCTACTGCTATTGGTTGAATGATTTTCTTCTGTTTATACAACCTCTCTCATGCTATATACACACAGCTCTGAAGGTGTGGTTATGAGTACAAAAGTTCCTGGTTATTTCACTAATGCAGATTGATTCTCTGCCGCCTTCACCAATGAACAGAATTTTTGAGAAATACAGCTCAGTTCTTTGGACTGATTTGAAATCACAGTCCAACTGATGAGCATTGCAACTTCAGGTTCAGTTTCCTCACTTGTGAAATGTAAGCCAGCAGAACTAGAATATTTCTAAAGCCCTCCTAGCTCTTCCTTTAATAAGGTATGCTTTTGACTTATATGGTGTGATTATGTAGCAAATTGTGCTACATAGAGGTATGTGCTGCACAACTAGGAGGCAAGATAATGGAGCTCAAATCCTGACTTTTCCACTTAGTAGCTGTGTGGCTGGGCAACTTCAGTTCCCTCATCTGTTAATGAAGATAGCAATTCTCATCTTATAGGATTGTTGTGTGAATCAAGTAAAATATTATTGATAAAGCTCAGCATAAAAGAACAGCTGAACAGATAACTTCTGGTTTATTTTTATTATAAGTTTTATCATATCATTAATCTCGATTTTGCTTAGTATCAATTTCCTTGTCTCTAATGTGAGAAAAACAATGATGTTTTCCTAAGGTTATTATGAGGACCAAATTAAATGAGGTAACTCTGTATATACAAAGTACTTAAATGATAGCTGCTTTATATTATTATTATGACTATTAATTGAGGATATTCAAACTTCAGCATCTCCCAAATTTACTCTACGTGCTGTCATTTTTATATGGAAAGAAAAAGCCAGTGAATCTAAATATTCATAGTGCCATATTTGTGTACATACATATTATGAATAATGACTCTCAAAAGATACCTGTGTTATCAAATTTTCTTTTGTAACACATTAATTGAAAGAGGTGAGTCATGCTGGACAAAAATATTAAGGAAATAATGGTTCCAGTGGTACAGGGGAATGGTAAAATTTTTTCATTCTCTCATCCATTGCCCTAAGTGCCAGTGATGTGCTAAGCACTGAACCATTGCTGTGAAACAAGGGCTTGCCTGCCTGACGATAATACTTAGCACCTCACAACTGCATGTAGCAGATTTAACATAATGGCGTGAGATTGCCTGGATCTTCAAGCTGAGCTGCTTACTTTATGCCACAACACACACCCTAGTAATGAGGCTGAAATTGCCAGTAAGTAGATTCCCAACATCACATACTAATAAAGATCAAAACGAGAGAACATGCCAATTATTCCTCACTTTTCTGCATCCTGGTGTGACAGGGAAATACAGAGTTATTTCAACACAAAGAAATCAAATCCAGTCAATGTACCAGAACTGCAGACCTCACTTCCTCACAAGGGAAGCTTTAGGAGATTACGGCATTTGAGCAGGGGGACCCTCATCATCTTTATCACCACTGAGCTTGGTTTACTATCTAGAGGAAAAGAACGAGTTAAGATAAATGAAATGCTATCCAAATAGTAGATGAAATGAGTGAGTTTTACTAAGGAAAACAAAACACGGGGTAGTTATAATGGCTTTTTGCTTCAGGGCAAGGTAGATCATAGCATATTTTTCATTAAATAAGTGAGTTATGACTGCCTATCACTACAAAAGTAAGCATGGTTTTGCACACTGGTTGTGACTAGATAGACAAGAAAGAGCAGAGTCTCATAGCCTTTCCCTTGCCAGCTCCTTTGTCTGAAACAGCACAGTACAGCTTGTCTTATACACGGTGACAAAGAAGCAGAGGAAAGCTCTCACCAAAAATGCGGGCTTCAGTTGCAATGTCATTTGATTTTGCTCTAGTCATATCCTGTTTTGAAAATGTCCCTGTGGTTTGACACCACATCCATAAAAGGAAATCCATAGAATACAAAAACTAAATCTGTATCTATGCAGCTCTATGTGTAGCTGTGAAAAATTGCTAAATGTGTTCAAGAAGCATCTTGATGTAAATTAACCTAAACTTTCTCTACTGATATTATCAATAATTCATGACCTAAATTATGCAACAGAGCCTGACAGTATTTGATAGAGTATACAGAATGAAATATGTATATGGATGTATATATACAGATATCCATGCATATATATACATATTTCTGCATAAACGTCCATATACATTTTCATGTATATATACATATATGTGAATATATATGCATGTTCATGCATAGACACACGCATATATTCTTGCACACACATACATACATAAACGAGGTAAGTGAAAGAGCACTGAACTTTGAGTCTGAATACCTGGATTGGAATCACTTTGTGTGAGTCATTCACTTCTGCTTTTAGGGCCTCCATTACCTTAGTATTTGGTCAATGGCCCTTTTAATTATAAAATTGTTTCATCTGTATCCCCCAGGTCCTGTCTTACCAGATGTGGTACAGATGTCTTATTGTATTTAGGACGAGCCACAGTCATTAAGCTTGCAGACTTGTATGTGTTGATTTGGAGGAGTGAGAAGGGTGCTCCCCTCAACTCACTAGTCCCTATTCACATTTCAGACCTTCTATGGGCCACGCCTGTGGCCTTTTTTACATCTCATTAGTGTTGTTCTCCTAAAAGCTGGAAAAGTGATTCCAGTTCTTTTGCATGCCCTGAGCTTGTTTTAAGGCCCACCCAGCACAGAGCTGAGAGCTCACTTGATTTCAGACAGAGTAGAAGACTAAAGTAAGTTAATTATTTTATGAAGTATAAAAGAGTCAAATGTTAGATAGAGGGCTTCCCTGGTGGCGCAGTGGTTGAGAGTCCGCCTGCCGATGCAGGGCACACGGGTTCGTGCCCCTGTCCGGGAAGATCCCACGTGCCGCGGAGCGGCTGGGCCCGTGAGCCATGGCCGCTGAGCCTGCGCGTCCGGAGCCTGTGCTCCGCAACAGGAGAGGCCGCAACCGTGAGGCGCCCGCGTACGGCAAAAAAAGTTAGATAGAGTCAAATGTTAGATGGTTATTATGTTTCTATAGTATTTCACTATTTTCTAAATGTTAATGGAAGAAGGCCTAACTGGAATTTTCCAACAAAAATCTCCTCCTTTCTTACAGCTCAATCCAAGAGAAAAATGCCTCCATTTATCTGTTATTTTTTATTTGATATTTTTGTCATTAGTTTTATTATCTCTATGGATATTAGTTAACAGTTACTGAAGCCTTATTATAAGAGAACATTTAAATTTTGTTATTTACTTATATAATTTTTGTAACTAACATATTATTATCTCAAATTTACAGATGAGAAAATTTGCAGAGATATGTTAAATAACTTGTCAAATATCACAGAGCTAGTATGTGCCACAGCTGAGATTTGAATTGGAACCATCTGGTTGTAGAGCTTATATTGTTACCCAGTATACTGCAGTGCCATCATTGAAATATTTGCCAGTGGGACTATGAGAAATGGCAGGGAGTTCTAACTCAAGATCTCCAAGTAAAAGTCGTCTTTCCATATCATGCTTCCACACACTGGGACTTCTTGACAAATATAGTAACTAGCTATGTGACCTTGCACTAATTATTCAATTCTCTCTATTTCTGTTTCTTCAACTCTAAAATAGTTATAACAGTTGTTTACCTCACAGAGTTGTCGTTGTAAGAGTTGTACGAGTCATATAAAATACTTAGTACTTTATCTAACATATAGTTAATGCTCAATTAAGGTAAATTAGTAGTAGCAGCAGCAGTAGAAGTATGGTCTTAGAGGAAAGAATTTAAATCTTGATGCTAGACAGGAATGAGATTGAATCCTGGATTTGCCATGTATGTATTTTAACTACCTCTCTAGCCTTGCTGGTATATTGTTATCTGTTTTGTAGGGTTATTTCATATGTATATATGGAGTATTATACGTATAATAATCCTTCAAAACCAATATAAAACCCTATATATAATATAAGCCATTGTATATAATATATAATATATATGTTATTATATATGTAATAATCTTACAAAATGCTATATGTAATAACCCTTTGTATCATATTAATATAACATTCTCTATATAAAATAATCCTATAAAACATATATATTTGTATATGTGTATATGTCTACATAGTAGATATATACATATGTTTGGGAGAGTGTGTACAACACACACAGATAGATACATAAGAGAGAGGAAAAAAAAGAGAGAGAGAATATTAACGTTGAATCACTGCTAGGACTCCCTTGCTTCTCATTTGAAACTGATGAATCCTACTGATGTGCATAAAGGTTATAGGTACATATATGTTGGTCAGATCAGTAGTTATAAAAGGGTAAAATAAGATATGAGTTAAATACTCAGAATTAGGGAATTATTAAATGAATAACAATATACCAATGTGATCGATGTACAGCTCTTAAAATCATGTTTTGGAGGAATATTTAATTACCTGAAAAATCTTTACATCAGGTTTCTAAGTGAAGAAATCAGTCACCAGGGCAGACTGTGCATCAAAATCTCAATATAGAAAAAAAGTATACAGATATGGAAAAATGTATACAACAGGAGGGACTCAGAATAAAATATTAACAGTGGTTATTTATGCAAGGTGTCATTACCTGTGATCGTTATTGTCTGTGTGTTCACTAATGTGTGATTTATGCAATATTTACACAAACATAGATTGTTTGTCTTAATAATACTAAAAATGATCAGTGTTATTTTATAAAGTAAAAAATGACTCAGAGTTTTGGGGAAAATCTCCTAATTACCTTCCTCTCCAGTCCAGTCCTTGGATTCTGCTCCAATCACAAAAATATGTACAGCATTGTCAGCATTGCCATCACCTACGTCTGTTTCTTCTTTTCTGTCTGCCTAGCTGCATGCTTCTATGCAAGGTTCTGTCTTTGTTGACTTTTCAAAGTAGCTTCTTCCATCTCAGGTCATTGCTGATACTTGACCTTCTACTTTCCAGTGTGTCTTTTCCAGCACCATAATTTTTCTAGCATGTACATTTAATGAACATGAGCTTCCACTGTTTTCTTTTAGGACAGGACTGCCTCATCTTCCCTTTGTCTCTCCCCATAGTTCCTCATAGAGAGACTGAGACCAAGTTGTTTTTGTTTAATGGACGTGGATGCTGACAGTTGACCACACTCGTTTCTTCATGTGTCTAGATTCCTAGCTCTAAATCTTTCACCAGATTGGAAACAGGTAGCAAAGCAGTGCTTTGAGTCACACAGTATGCACCCTCCTCATTGCTTGAATTTAATACAGCCATCAGGCAACAATGAATGTTTCACGTGGGGCAGAGAATGAGAATGAATGGACATTTGTAATCCAAGAATCACTGCGACCCCATAATATGTCCACCTGCAGTTGAGTCATTCCATTTACTGGTTATTCTTAAAGTGTACTGGATTCACAGTAAAGGGGAGCAGGCTTGGAGTATGATGAAATCTGTAACTATTTATGTATATGTCTCTTTTTAAAAAATTTTTTTCATTAACATGTAAACTGAAGCACAGTAGCCACATAGAGGTGGTAGAGCAGTATGAATAAGGTCTTTGTACCTTCAGTGGTACAAATCCACTGTGAGACTGGAAATATTTTACTGTCTCTTATTTTAATGTATTCATCTTTAAAATAGAGATAATAATACATTCTTTAAAGCATATTTTCAAGGACTAAATGAAATAAGAGTTTAAAATGTTTATCACAGTGTCTGACACATAGTAAGATATCATTGGATTGTTAACTGTTGTATATGCCAAATATGCTCCCCCGAAAAAAGATATGTCCATGCCCTAATCCCTAGAACTTTTGAATATTACCTCGTATGGCAAAGGAGTAAATATTATTTTATAGGGCAAACGATATGATTAAGGATCTTGAAAGGAGGCATTTACCCTAGATTATCCAGGTAAGTCTAAATGTAATCACATGTATCCTTATAAGAGAGAGGCAGAGGGAGTTTGGACATAGACACATAGAAAAA
Source organism: Lagenorhynchus albirostris (assembly GCF_949774975.1). Classification (NCBI taxonomy): domain Eukaryota; kingdom Metazoa; phylum Chordata; class Mammalia; order Artiodactyla; family Delphinidae; genus Lagenorhynchus; species Lagenorhynchus albirostris. The sequence goes on along the minus strand of NC_083104.1, from coordinate 15,863,590 downwards.
AAAAAAAAAGGGACAGAAGAAAAGAAGGTGATTTGAAGATGGAGACGGAGATTGGTGTGATTTGTCCACAAGCCGAGGAATCCCTGCAGCCACCAGAGCTGAAGAGGCAAGAAACAGATTATCCCCTAAAGCCACCAGAAGGAGCTCAGCCCTGCTGACACCTTGATTTCAGCTCAGTGAAACTGATTTTGGAGAGAATACATTTCTATTGTTTTACGCCACTAAATGTGTGGTAATTTGTTACAGTGGCAATAAGAAACTAAAACAGATTTTTTTCATAACCTGCTGTAATAAATTCCTAAAAATGAGGAAATGACTTTGAAATTGGACAATGGATAAGAGGCTAGAAGAATTTGGAGAAGCTTGATAGCAAATGCCTAGTTTTCCTTGAACAAACTGTTGGCAGAACTGTGGACACTAAAGGAGATTCCTGTGAGAGCTCAGAAGGAAGTGAGGAGTATGGTAGAGAAATCTTCTATAGTTTTAGAGACTACATATATCTTGTCATAAATAGAATGTTGTCAGAAACATGAATACTAAAGGCACTGCTGGTATGGGTTCAGGAGGAAATGAAGAACTTGTTATTGGAAAATGAAAGAAAGGGTAGCCTTGTTATATAGTGACAGAAAATTTGGCTGAATTGTGTCCAATAGCTGTGTCAAAAGCAGGACTTCCAAGCAACAAGCTTGGATAGTTAGCTGAGGAGATTTCTGAGCAAAATGTTGAAGGTGCAGCCTGATTTCTTCTTGCCTCTGATGGTAAAAATCCAAAAGGAAGGAAATAAGTTGAGAAAGGAACTGTTAAGTAGAAATGAACCAGAATTTAATAATGTCAGAAATTCATAGCCTATCCAAATTGAGAAAAAAAAAAGGCCAACATTGGGAGATTCACTGTTAGGAAATCATGTTTTTGAAAGAAAGCCAAGGATGTGATTGAACAACAATTTGATAAAGCCATTATAGGTGTGTGATTCCTGGCTGCCCTCAACCATCTCAGTAGAAGCTGGGAATAGAGATAGTGTTATCCAAGAAAGATCTGTGGAAGACATTCTGCCTAATGGTTTGACAGTCCATGACATACATGGAAGACGCACAGGGTTTTTGAAAATATTATATTGGCAGAAGCAGAAACACAGCCTGACTGGAAAGAAACGGATAGAGATGAGGCAAAATGAAGGAAGAATTATCAGACTGGGACTTTACAGGAGCAAACACCTACAACCCATCAAGAAAAAGGAGTAATGATTCTAAGGACAGAGTGTTGGGAGCAGGTTGGGTGCAGAATGCAGAGCTGCAGGCCCAGAGGGTGTAGCTTCAAGCAACAGAGAATTATTATCAGGCCTTGAAACCCAAAGAAATTTGCCTGCTGGATTTTGTACTTTCTTGGGATCAATGATCCCTTTGTTCCTTTCATTTTCTCCCTTCTAGAATGGGAACATCTATGATTGTTATCGTATTCCTGTCCCACCATTGTATTTTGGAGGCAGATAACTTTTTTCCTAGGTTTCACAGGTCCACAGAGGGAAAGGAATTTTGCCCCAGGATGAATCATACCCAGAGTTGCATTCATACCTAATTCAGATGATTTAAATGATGAGATTTGGAACTTTGCGGTGATATGTTTAGACATTTAGATGACATTTTGGACTTCAGCTGGTGCTGTAATGAGTTGAGACTTTTGGGAATGGGGAGAGGATATTTTGCACGTGGATGGACACTAATCTTCAGAGGCCAGAGAGATAATAACTCTGCTAGGCTGAAAAATGACCCCCCCGCAAAAGATGTGACATGCCCACATCCTAATCCACAGAACCTAAGGTTATCACTTTCTATGGCAAAACAGTGAATCTTACCTCATGGGGTAATTTATGTGATTAAGTTAGAAATATCGAGAAGAGGAGCTTATCCTGGATTATCTGAGTGGAATTTAAATGCAATCACACATACTCATAAAAGAAAGGAAGAGGGAGTTGGAGATAGACACACCAAAAAGAAGATATACCCAGAAAAGAAGGCCATGTAAATAAGGAGTCAGAAACTGGAGAAATACAACTACGAGCCAAGGAATGTGGAGGGTCGATTGATGGCAGCTCCCAGAAGCTAGGAGATAGCTTGCAATAGATTCTCCCCAAGAGCCTCTGGAGGGAGTTTAGCCCTGTCAACACCTTGAATTCGGACTTCTGGCCTCCAGAATTGTGAGAGAATACATTTGTGTTGTTTTGAGCCATGAAGTTTGTGGTGATTTGTTACATCAGCCTAGAAAACAAATACAACTCTTTTACTCCTTTGCAATCAAAAGAGAATAGAAAAGGTATTAGCCCAAGATAAGCATAAAGTCTTATTGATAATGTCCTTATAATTCATTTCGGATGATATTGTATATGCTCAGTAAGCACTTTTTGACTGAAATGAATATCCCTAAAATGTGCAAACAGGTTTCATGGACCTTTCCAAAATAGTCTCAAAGGCCACATTTCCAAAGGTTACACTCTTCCCGAATACTCTTTTTGAAACACTCAAGTAAACAATACTCCAAAAGCGAGCTTAAAAATGCAACTTGATCGATGGCTCAGCAGCAGCAAAAAACCACTTTCAAAACCACATATTTACATGTACACAAATCAGTACACAAATTAGACATGAGATTTCCCTGAAGTCATTCTGTGAACTTGTTAAGGCGAACACCAGTTTCACATTCCATTTCGGGGAAAGAGATTACCCAACCCCCAAAACACACCTCAGGTTATTCAAGGCATGAAAAATATTCTTTGTTTTGCTCGGTTAGACCTGGTTCAGAATTGCTGTAAACCCCGTGCCTAGTAGCAGAATGTTGACTGAAGCTCTCTGCCTTCCATCAGGAGGGGGAGGAGAAAGCCCCGCCAAAACCCACAAGGAATCTTTTTCTCGTTTTTAATCATCTCAAACACTGCTGAATAGTTTATCTCTCACAGGAGCAGGCTTCTTTGTTCTCACTGTTATGAAGTGAAGGGGCGGGGGAGGGCAGTCTGCTCTCAGCCAGAAGCAAACGCAGTTTTGCAAGATAACCAGGGGAGCTGAGCCTTCTTCCTACACCTGGTGAAACACTGTGTCTGGGGAGCTGCTCCACCTCAGGCATGTTGCCTTCGACTGACTTTGTGCCAAGACCCGAATGAGCCTTAATGGGTAACCCAAAACCAAGCTGAGAAATTGAAATCCAGGAGTTGATTTATGAGCCCCAGTTAGGTAACCTAAAGGTTGCATCCAAATGGTGACTAAGCCGAGACTTGAAAAGCATCGGCATGAATTAGGAGGGTGTAAATGGTAAAACTGACAAGGAATAGACAGAATGCGAAGTGAATAGTCAAAATATTAAGAACATATTTTAAAGGAGATTGAATGGCAGTGACAGGCAACTTGACTTGGATAATTATATATTATTATGGAGGATGCACAACCAAATTTTTAGCAAGTACTCCACGCCAGGTACTGCCTTAATGTTTTATATTCATTTCTAATATCCTACAAAATGAAGTCAGATGTAGATATTGAAAAATAAATATTAAAAGATTTGCTTCAAATCACACAGCTCATAATTGTTGAAGCTAAGGTTGATTTCGGGTCTACCATCTTTCCATTAGATTTGCTAGTGGCTCTTTAGTCAAATTCTCTAAATTCTACTCCTCACCAAAAACTAACACTCCCTCTTTAATGTTACAGGTGTCATCATGAGACTTCCTAGCAGCATGCTTTTCAGATGTAGGTGGGCTAAAATAATAGAGCAATTTAACTAAGCAAGACAATGCAATATTTTAAGAGCAATCCTCTCAGCACATATTATATCTAGTTACTCCTTCAGCTTTTTAAGGATTATTCTGTTTTGCACAGGTCTGAAGAAAGTGACGTTTTATGAATTGAAGGCACTTTTTCAATTTATTGAGAACCTGCAATATGCTTAGTTCTTTGCTCGTATACCTTGATGGTTGCAAAAGGAACAAAGGAATTAATAAAAGCTCTGTTCTCAAGTAGCTTATAAATCAAAAGGCAAAGAGTAGCACTTCATGAAATGATTAGGGAGTACACACAAAGCTCAGTTTGGGACAGAGATGTCCCTCATTCTGATCTCGCTTTCTATTGCTTTGTAACGTGTTCATTGTCTCTATCTGGAGAATAAACATGAACATTTTCTCATCTAATATCCGTCCCCTAGCGTTGCACCAGCTCATTTCTCTTTAGCTGCTGCAGTAGCACCATCTCTTTCATTAGCACTTGCAGAATGTGAGTGAATATCATAAATCAGTTATTTACAATTAAGGAAAGTTGAAAGAATGCATTTCAAAATGAACATGGTCCAGGACTTGCTGGATATAGGGAGTGAGGAAGACTAACAGGCAAAGAGGCCTACAAGAGGTGGTGGGACCTGGCCAATGGCATTCATTCATTTATTCATTCAAAACATAGGTGACATAGAGGCAAAATCCATTAACACATGCACAGCCATTCTTCCCCTACTCCCCTTGCCAGCTAAAAAGAATCCTGTCCTTGGCCTTCTGGAGCTCCTCTTCTTCTGCTCGCTGCTAGTTCCTCTACTTCTGCACAATATGAGTAATGAGAGAAAAAGAGGCAGGAGGGGTGGGGCAGTGAAAAAGAATGAGTGTTTACAGAGAAGTTTAAGGTACATTGTTGAGAAAGAAATGGGAGCCATGAGAAGATGGCAGATTAGGAGGAAGATAATTTTATAAAGTGTTGATTTGAATTAACAGTTTTTCTTCTCTGAGAAATGGAAATTAATGGATATGCTATAGCTTGCACTGCTTCTGGCTCCCAGCGTGGTAAGTTTGATTAGAATACTACCCAGAAGCTGTACCAGGCGGGTGCCAGCTTGCATTCAGTCGACATTTACTTTACACTTTCTACATGGCGACAGCAGACTCTAGACACTGAGGATACAATAGTGATCAAGACTGGAATAATCTCCAGGCCCCGAAGAACTTACACTCCAGTGAAAAGGCAATGACATAGAAATTATTGCAATAGGACTATAATTTGTGAGGACATATGGTGCTTTTTACACATGATAATATTTATTCCTCAGAGTAGTTCTATGAGATAGTATAATCAGTCTTGTCTGATAATGACAGAACAGAGCTCAGAGAGTCCAAGTTCTGTTCAGAGAAGATATACATAATCAATAGCAGAGCTGGGATTCAAAACATAGGTCTTTCTGATTCCCAAGGACTTCCCCTTGGCAGTGGAAGATATTCATTGGTTAAGATGGGAAAGAACTGAGAGCCTAGAACTGAACTTTGGGAGATACCAACACTGATGCGTTGGAAGAGTAAAGAAAAGCTGTTGGGGAACAAACAGCTTTTCAGAATGTCAAGAAAATGCAAGAAAGATGATACAAGTTCGTATAATATTTCTGAGAGCCAAAGAACATAAATAGGCAATATCAAATAACAGGGAAAGATTAAGGACAATATATGGTCAAAAATCCATTATTTTTGCCAAGGCTAATATGAAGAACAGTAGATTTCATTATGGTTTTGAAGCCCCTTGCTTCCCCCCACAATGCAGAGCTATGCAAAGGCAATGTGTTTTGAGGAAAGGGTATGTAGCACAGACCCCTTTATTCAGTTTAAAATAATAAGATGTTGCAAGGGTAATCACTAACATGAACAGAAATTTCTAAATACTCAGACAATGAGCTTATTGATAAGTGTGTGAAAGAGGAAAGAAAAAGCCAGTTGAGATGAAGCTATTAAACAATGTCACTTGGCAACACAACTCTGAGGGCCCCATTTATTTTGAGTTTCAAGCTGTGCTTCAGGGCATGCCTCGCTTGTATTTCACAATATGAATGGTGCCCTCTAGAGTTGTGCAATAAGGCCTCCTGTAAATATGCTGCTTTGGGAGCAATGTCCCATAAAAGTTGGCATGAGAGAGCTGGCGTGTTGTTTAGAAGTGTCACTTTGTGTCCTTGCATAATTCTTTTAATTATCTGGGCCTCTGTGTATGTAAAATTGAGAGACTGGATCAGGTGAATTTTGTGATAATCTCTAGGAGCATTAATTCACATTTGTGTTTACAAACCTCTTTTCAGTAACATAACCTCGTTCATTATTAATAAAATATATAAAGAAGTGATATATTAATCTCATTATTATCATTATCTTTTATTCAAATGGAGAAACTGAAGTTCAGCAAATTTAACCAACTTGTCTCTGATCAGACTAGTAACAACTGACGGCCAAAACAAAAATTCCCGACATCACACCCTAAGCAGAAGGGGACAGAGGATTGATGAAGCATTCATATTTCTTTCCATGACCTATTTTCAGGTAGATTCTAACAATGTTCCTCTTACCCAGTGCAGAGAACTTAACTACTCCTTAATCAGGGAGGAAGTTTTTAAAGGCCCATGAGTTATTGCTATTTAAATGTTTGAAAGAAAACTTATAATTGGATTTCTGGTAACCGCACATCCATTAGGACTTTATAGTGATTGCATAAACAGCAAATACATGAAGGCTAATGTAAAGCCTTAGTAAAAATATCAAAGCAATTTAAATAGAAAAAACAGACCTTAAGTTGTAGCTTTCACTTTACTCTAAATAAGGCCACCTTGCCTTTTGATAGCTCAGCCTATGAATGCTAAGATTTGGAAGCCTTATGAAACAGAGGCCAAGTGCTTGCAAAGGTAGGCAATCTTGTTTAGTTGAAAGAACATAAGCACTTACAGTCCCCATACCTTAATTTAAATGGCTGCGCACCCTTTAACATCTGTGGGTTTTTGAACAAGTGATTAGCCCCTATGTGGCTCAGTTTCTTCAGCCTTGAATTGGAGATAATACCTATCTCATACGACTGTGGTGATGATTAAGTAGAATAAGTGTGTGCAGTGCTGATGGAGCATGACAAGTGGTGGTCTCTGAATTAAGAGTAGTCATTTTTATTAATACTTAAAGTTCTGCATGGAGATCTTTAAATTGCATGTTTTCAAGGGATGGTTAATTTAAAACATTTCAATTTGGCATTTATTACAATATAGGCATGTTTCCCATGGGACCACATATAATGCTGACGAAGGTTTACATGTTGCAGATTGTTCTTGTAAAAATATGCGATAGCTAATCTAAATTTATACTATTGATTAGGGATGTGGAGACAAGGTTTATTAAAATTAGGCGATTGATTTGATAATGTCAATTTGTGTTTAGGGACCGGTGGTCAATAAATTAGATCTGCTGTTTCTTTTCTTCCATTGTTAGTTTTATAGGCTTTGATCAATAGTTCGGAAGCAGCTTTCCTTTAACACACGGACACTCAACATAAACTGAACTGAATTACATGGATGTTAATAAAACTTTCCTGGCTTTCCAAGCTGTGGTTTTATTTAAAAATGAATGAACATAAATACCACTTCATTGGGCAGATATAATTTAACCATGCAGGATATTATGGTTATTGAAAGATATGCCTTCAAGTGAGAATGATCTGGGCTTAAATCCTAGTTTTGCTATTTACTGGTTGTGTGTCCCTACACAAGTTACATAGCCTATTATAGCCTGCTCACAGGTATAACAGTCAGTAATAACACCTAACTCAAAACTTGTTTGGAGGGTTAAGTGAAATAAGTAATATTTTCATTAAAAAAAATTAACACAGTGAGAGAGTGGCATGGACTAATATATATGCTACCAAATGTAAAATAGATAGCTAGCGGGAAGCAGCCATATAGCACAGGGAGATCAGCTGGGTGCTTTGTGACCACCTAGAGGGGTGGGATAGGGAGGGTGGGAGGGAGAGGCAAGAGGGAGGGGATATGGGGATATATGTATATGTATAGCTGATTCACTTTGTTATACAGCAGCAACTAACACACCATTGTAAAGCAATTATACTCCAGTAAAGATGTTTGAAATTTTTTTTTTTTTCGGTACGTGGGCCTCTCACTGCTGTGGCCTCTCCCGTTGCGGAGCACAGGCTCCGGACGCGCAGGCCCAGCGGCCATGGCTCACAGGCCCAGCTGCTCCGCGGCATGGGGGATCCTCCCGGACCAGGGCACGAACCCGTGTCCCCTGCATTGGCAGGCGGACTCTCAACCACTGCGCCACCAGGGAAGCCCCGAAAAAAAATTTTAAAATAAAAAAATTAACACAATATCTGGCATGTAGTAATGCCTCAGGCATTGTTAGTTTTGTTATGGTTATTATTATTTACATGATTCCATGATTTTGAAATACCTAGCAAATGTCTTTAGAAAATTTCTTTTAAAAGTCTTCCATTTAAGAATTTTTATATTCTAGGTTAATAAACGTTTATGTTTGATGAAATTTTTAGAGTACATAAAATTAAAGCAGTCATTTTTAGTTTCTTCTTTTTAGGTTAGAACACCACAAAAAACAACAACAAACAAAATAATCAAAGCCAGAGTAGTGCCATAAATTCAGAAAAATTGTCACATTTTTAAGACATTTTATTGAAGTAAAATATTTGTTGAAAACTGTTTTGAAGACATTGGTAAAGCCATCACACAGAAAGAAAAGATTAAAAAGCTTTGCAAACTGTTGCTTCCCCAATCAATAGTTAGAGAAAAGCTAGAGGTTGGTAAGAGTAGAAAGAAGAGGCATTTAATGTTTCCAACACAACTCAGGTTGGCAGCTTCTGGGTCTCAAAATACTTCTCATTTCCTGGGCAGAGATGAGACTATTATGGGGTAAGAGTGCATTGAAATTATGAAATATTTTCTTGCAAATATAAGGAATTCGCTGAGGGCAAGTAAGGAGAAAGTGAATTCCAATTGTGCAAACCCTCTGGCGACCCAGCTTTAACAAATAGGAGCAAGTGAAAGCAGAGGAAGTCATTTCCTTCGCACAAGGGTAATTGTACTGAAAGGGAACTTGTGTTTTCAGTAGCTCATGCCCAGTGGTTCTGAGGGTAAATAGAATCAATAATACTAGCAACATAGTAAGTGCTAAATGAGCACTTAATGAATTGAAAACAGACTAGAAAGCCAGCTATCAAGAAGTATTTGAAAACCAGAGAGGAGAGGGAAAAATCAGATCACCAATGAAGCACAAGTTGCAATTATATCCTTTTAGTTGACTTGTTACCCAATTTATTTTTTAAATTACAATGCAGTTTATTTCCACAGTGTAAAGTTGGAAAACACAGAAAAGAAAAAGATAAGTTAAAAGATAGTACTATCTGATTTCTCACCTTAAAAATGATTTAGAATATAGTAGTACATAATTTTTCACCTGGCTCAGCATCTTTCTAGCCTTGTGACCTCAAGTGACTCATTAAACCTTCTTAAGCCTCAGTTTGCTCATGTGTTCAGTCATAATGCCGCCTTCTTAGGTTTTTTTTTTGTTTTTGTTTTTGTTTTTGCGGTACGTGGGCCTCTTACTGTTGTGGTCTCTCCCGCTGCGGAGCACAGGCTCCGGACACGCAGGCTCAGTGGCCATGGCTTACGGGCCCAGCCGCTCCGCGGCATGTGGGATCTTCCCGGACCGGGGCACGAACCCGTGTCCCCTGCATCGGCAGGCAGACTCTCAACCACTGCGCCACCAGGGAAGCCCTCTTCTTAGTTTTTGATGGGGATTAATAAGATAATACATGGGCTTAACACAACTGGAACATAATAATTGAGTATCAAAACAGGTAGAATAGTAAAATATTATATTTTACAAATGTATGTCTAGTCTTTTTTACATTGTATGGGTGACAACACATTTCATAATTTATATCTATATTTTTAAATCCTGCTTTTCTCATTTTTATCATAAGCAGTTTCAACCATCAGCAAAACCTCTTCACAAATAACACATTGAATGGCCACAAAATATCCCATCCTAAGAATTTACCTACTTTTCTTGATTTATCTCCTATTGATGGAAATGTAGGTTGTTTCCTTTCACTCTCTTGTAACCAAAGCTACATGAAGATTTGTCCATCAGCTTTCCGTTAATGATTCTTCTAATACCCTGAATCGTAGCCTCCCACTTCCTCTGCTCTGTTCACCTCCATACATTCCATTTTAGCCACATATCTTAGCCACACACCCTAAAATACTTTACTGGGGTGGGGAGAGGCATGGTTGATTTAATTTTCAGTCCTGCCTTTGTCGTTTGACATCACTCAGTCTCAATTTTTCCCTTGTAACCTAAGGGAACAGATGATGTCTGGGTTACTCCCAAGTCTAACATTCTACTCTTTGCTGTTTTGAAATTTTTCTGTAAAGGAACAGGTACAATAAAAAGATCAGTAGCTTTTAAGTCACCAAATCCAATCAGTACTGTCTTAATATATGTGGCTAGATGCCAGTATTTTGACCATGTAGCCATAAGAGTGTCACTCATCCCCTTACTCCCATCAGTGTGCCCTGTTGAGTCATTGGAACCCTCCCCGCCCACCCCGCCCACCCCCCCCAACATATGTCATTCTGAAACTCCAAGGCTTATACTCATCCAGATGTCCATCCTATTGAATCACAGCCTACAGTATAGACTAATCTGGTCTCTACTTTTGTCTCTATCCTCTCAAGCTATTTATTTATCTCTAGCCAGCTATGCGCTGGCCGTATTTGTGTGGGTTTTGGTTTGGTTGGTTGTGGGGTTTTTGGGGGTTTTTTTCTTGCATTTTTGTATTTTGTTATGAACTCTTTTCTTGCTTCAGGACCTTTCCACATCTCTTCTTTGTCTGGTATATTATTCTCTCCAACACTTTGCAGGACTACCTCTGTGTTCTTTCTTTGATAGCCATGAAAGGATTGCCTTCTTAAAAAACCCTTCCTTGCCCATAGCATATGTCACATTTCCCCCTCCCCATTCTATAACTCAGCCCCTAATTGGATCAGTGACTTCTTAACAGTGATCACAGTTTGATTTCATTCATTCATTCATTCATGTGTTTGTGCTGGTTTTTGTCTCTCCCACTAGAATGCAAGCTCCATGAGGACAGGTCCTATAGCTGTCTTTTTTTTTTATCGAGGTATAATTGACATATAACATATTAACTTCAGGTGTACAACATGATTCAATATTTGTATGTATCGTGAAATGATCACCACATTAAGTCTAGTTAATGTCAGTCACCATACACAGTTACAAATTTTTTTCTTGTGATAAGAACTTTTAAGATTTACTCTCTTAGTAACTTTCAAATATAGAATACTATTAACTATAGTTGCTATACTGTACATCCTCATTGCTTATTTTATAACTGAAAGTTTATCCAACCTTATATTAATAGTAGCAGCCTCTACTATGCTATGTGCCTGGTATATGTTTTTGTACTCAATAAATATCTTTTTAAGTAAATGGAGAAATATCGGTTGGCTGGATTTATACAGAAATTCTTCAAACAAACCAGTAGACAAGAAAACAAACAAAAAAACCTTATCTCAGCTTTGTTCAAAGCTGAATGAAAGAGGAAGTACCAGGAGTGTTTTAATATTCATGAAATTCTAGTTTTCTTCCTACACGACCCTCACCATCTTTCGAATGCCAGAATACCTACTAAATCAGCCTTCAACTTGATAGAGGATGAACTATAGAGAATGGATTTCAACAGAGATGAAGTGAGGATGATCGTAGCAGTCTTCAGAGTACTGAGGTGATTTATAGGTACAGACTTCTATATTACCTGCCACTGAATTTCCTCTAGCCCCCTTATAATATTGTTGCCTGACAGAGACACCACAGTTCTGGATGCACTGTCAATATTGAGTTTCACTCAGAAATATGGCTTTGAAAAATGTACACATCTCCAACATTAATGATTCAAGTGGCTGTATCAAGAGAATAGCCTTTCTGCATGGAGCCCTGCTTTTCTTGGATAAGGCACATGTATTTTATGTTTATATTTGGGCTCTCTCTTTTTTCTTTTTTTCCCCAAAAAATTAGGTTTAGCTTAGCTTTTCCAAAGAATTACTTTCTAGAGGTTGTAATGTTGTATTGGTTTTGATTTGTCATTTTGTTATTAAGAGTAACTTAAAAGGGACAAAAAATCAATATTGAACGTTGGCCGTTGTCAAACCACCATATATTGTCCACCTAAATACCGTCAGACATCAGAGACTATAATGGACTCTAGTTTCTGGAGTTAACCACTGGGCAAGGAAGCATTTTTTCTGAGGTCAAAAAAATTAATTCATACTGCAAAGCACTTTGCTCCCAGCCACTGTGCGAAAGGCTGTGTATGTTTATCAAGGATTTTTGGACGGCTCCTGCTATCTGTTTAGGTGCCAGAATCTTTGAAGAGAGCATTGTGCTTGTGCAGTGAATTCCAGTTCATGACAGAGAAGAACACCCCTTCTCAAAACACCCCTTTAGAACGAAGCCTTCTGTGCAGTATTCCTGCCCTGCGTATTTGGTTGTACTTTGCTATGTATTGTGTGTGTGTGTGGGTGTGTTCTTCATGTACTTTTGCCACTTAGCCCCAGTGGGTAACCTGTTTCATTGCTCATGGGCAAAATGTGTCAAAGGCTGTTGTGCTTTTCAAACTTCCATATCTTTTAAAAACAGGTTTTCTTCCAGTTCCCCTTCTCTGTTCTTTTCATCCAGATAGCCTCAAGTTGGGTGCCCATTAAAACCAAGAGGATATTACAAGATTCAGAGAGGCAGCCATTTTCACCACCTTTGTAAAACACATGTTATTTTGAAAGAGAAGCTCAGAGAGCATTTTCCACAGGACCATCCGGAAGGGGGCGGTCTGGCTTCTTCTGCCTCAGGTTTTACCAGTTGTTACCAATAAGGAATCGTTTTGTGATGTCTCCAGAATTTGAAACCCTCTGCCACTTTGAATCCGGCTTTTAAATGTCCTTTTGCAAAGCCTGCCAAGAAGGAACTTGTGTTTAGAGAGCTAGGGTTTCATTTGCAATTGAAAGGGACAGCCCTATCATTGAATGTTGTCTTTAAAGGGATGGGAAAAAGCAAAAGGAAAGGGAAAGGAAAGGGCAAAAGTTGGAAAGGAAGGAGACTCAAGAAAGAGTCCCCTTTAGCTTTGCATAGATTTTGTGAGTAGCATTATTCTTGGATTGCTATTGTTTCTTAAACACTGTGCTTAGTGCCTGCCACGGACAGCTTGGCTTGTGACTGGGTGGCTGGAAGTCAAAGTTGTAAACCAGGTCACTTAAACCCAGTATTTAGCCAGTGGCTGTTTTACATTTGTAAGCAAGAATATCGCTAGCCTCCCCACCGAGCAAGTATGAGGACTGACCGACCTTTCATGGATCACAGGAAGGAAGTCCGGCTTCTCAAAAGAGAAGTCAGACTAGTTTTGACATAAAAGACTTTGCCAACAGAGCTCTGGGCAGAGACGGGACTACTCAACGTGGGAGAAAGCAGAGTGCATGCCAATGGTAGGAATATGAGGAATTTGCAGGTAGGAAAAGGGATTATGGGGGGGCTATGTATATGAGGTGGGTAGAGGAATATAAGAAGCCAGATTAAGGAAATCAAATGGATCGCACTTTATCAGGAGAAGTGACATGTTGTCCTCTTCCAAATGAGTAGCTGGGAAGAGCAGAACCTTACCAACAATTTCTAAGGTTTTATATTTCTAAGGCTTTAACTATCATAAAAGGACATTACAGGAAGGAGGAAAATAAGACGTATAGAGAAGGTACTCACAAGGAGGCACATTTTTTGAAAAGCAATTTAATTGTCACTAACCAGAGAAGCAGACACAGGTTTGGCCTGCCCCTAATTACCCAGCCCTTAGAACCTAGTTGTTAACCAAGGTGGTTCGTTCAGGTAACGTGCAAATGAAGAGCACTGGAATAAGGAGGAGGTGGAGACTTGAGGAGGGTGACTGCCTGTCATCAACCAGCTGCAAGGCTTGGCCCCAGATGCTTCGCCCGCTGGGCCTCAGGATCTTTGCCTCCTGAGAAATGTGCTTTAGTGGAAGGAAAGCTTTGTGCTTCTTCCCAACTGTAAGCCAGACCAACTGGATTAACATCCTGACTCAACAGCTGTGTGATTGCGGGTGGATATTTCAACTCTCTGAGTCCAATTTTCTCTTCTTTGGAGGAAGATAATAAGGCCTGCTTTACAGGAATGGGTGGCACTGATTTAAAAAGAATGTATAGTGTCTGGCATAGAGTAGGTGCTAAGTAAATGATAGCTACTATCTGTCCAGTGAGGGGCTGAATGACTTTTGTTCTTCTTTCCAGCCCCGAGAAATTTCTCATCCCATGGATCACTGTTAATGATTTAAAAGTTTTGAAAATGTGCACGTTCACTACAATTACACAGCACATACGTATTGCTTAATATCTTTACTAAGACTGTTTTTCTTCTGCTGTTTTCACCAGTTTATTTCAAAGAGAAAGAAAGGACAGAATCACTGAGCCACATTAAAACAACTCCACGAAAGAAATTATTCCCATAATGGGGACTTTTCAAAATATTTTCACTGTGTGTTTACACCTTTGCAAATGATCCAAGATAAAGTGCCTTCTATCTCTCTTGGGATGTGATTTTATAATCCAGTTACTTTACCGCCAGGAAGCATTTTCTTCATTTCTAGTCAAAATGTACCTTAATTTCCACTTGTGCCATGCTAAATAATCCACTCTTCTCTTTGATCTGCCAGATGTACATATACCAAACATTTTTTCTTTTTTTTCTCTCTCTCCTTCTCTTGGTTTCTGTGTATGTGATGAGATTAATGGCCTTTAATCAATAGCTTCCTTAGCAAAAATATATAGGTGCTTTTGCTTTTAGCATTTGCTATGCTCCTTTGCCGCTGAGAATGTATGAGTTAACTAGATGCAGCCAACACAATTCTAAGCTGAAATCCTTGGATTTTAAGCTTTAAGGAACAGGAAATATATAATGATAAAAATCAAAGATATAAGGAAATAATTTAGAAGGAAAAGGTTCACCCAGGTATTGGTAAAGCCATAGTACATTATATAGTCCCTGGTGGCTTAAGTGTCACGAGGATCACCTATTTCCACATTTATAAAAGATACTCTAAGGCCTTGCAATATCTGGGTAAGTAAGTAAATAAATAAATAAATATATATATATATATATAAAAAATACATAAATTGAGAGTAAATCATATTAACTCCGCTGTGCCTCCCAGTATGAGGAAGCTAATACAATTTGGAACTAATTATTAGAACCAGAGTGAAAATTAATTATTTAGTTGGTTTGATTTTCTGGTTGATTTCCAGTTACCCAAAATTATTTTTTCCCTGAATACTTAATTTTTACCATTTTGGTTTTTCTAGACATATCAATTAAGAATCTTCAGATTACAATGATAATTCAAAGAGGAATTAAAAATAAGAAAAGTTATGTTTTCGTATAGTTGGAAGTTGAAGGTAAGACAGACTTTAGGTTTGCAGGCGTGAATGACTCAACATTGCCATCAAAGACTTTTTTTTTTCCCCATCTTCCTGTGTTGGTTAGATCTCCTGACTCATTAAAAGATGATTGAAGCGGTTTCAGGGAGCCCCCATCCCCAGAAAGGCAATGTCAAGAAGACAAAGGGAGATTATCTTTCTTAGCAGCAAGAGGATTTTCACAGAAACGTTCTGAAGCCTCATTGGCCTAAGTTGAGTCCTACACCTGTTTCTGAACCAGTAACTGGTGAGGGACAGAGAATTACCTTGAAATTAACCAGGCTCCAAACTGAGTATGTGGCTAACTGAACAATGCTGTAGTTATGTCAAGAGAAAAAAAATTAAGGAATGTGTACTGGGTGAACATCCAACAGTGTCTGATATTATAGTATGCGTTGAATTTCAACTTGATACCTCACCCAAACCATAAAAATAAATAATGTTTTGCATATTCCAAACCAATACCCATGTAGTGTAGGGGCCCTACAGTTTCAGGGGTGTATTCCTGCAGTAATTCAGAATACCTGGAATGTAGGCTTGGCCACAATTTTTATAAGAAGGAATTCCTTTAGGAAGTGATGTGGGAAGGACGGGGAACAGACACAGAAACCTACAGAATGCCCTAGGTTCCATGCTCCAGAATTAGGCTTACAACAGTTATGATTTTCCTTCATTCCCTGAAGTGAGATATTTCGGTATGGTTTGGGAGAGGAGTGTAGATACAGGAAATCACAGTGTATACCTGGGGGAGGAGTACGGGTGGGTATGTTTTACTTTGTTGGAGGGAAGCCTCTTTATTTTTCTTCTAATTGAAAAATCAGGGGTTATTCACTGCTGCATTACCACTGCCTTTTCCTAGGTCCAGTATATGTATATATTGATTGATATTGGCCATTTGCTGTATGTTTTCTAAACTTACTGAACCCATGGTTCTACATCATTACCCACTGTTTACTGTTGAACTGTCAACTTTTATTTCACATGTTCAGCCAGTAAGATAGTAAGTACATGAAAGCCGTTGATGTCTTTGTGAAAAGATCAGAAATGATTCTTGGCAATGAAAAACTAGATCTACTACTATATAACAACTCTAGGTATCTGAAATATTATATTGTGCTATTTTTGTGTGCTTCCATGAAAAAGGGAAAGAAACATTTATTAAAACAGTTAATATGGGCTAAGCCCTGTGTTAAGCATTTTAAAAATAGCATCGTATATAATTCTTTTCATTGACTCTCAGAGTTACTATCAGACACTGCTTGTGGCCCATGAAATAGTTATTCTTCCCTTTTTCCTTTCTAATGAAATCTGTGTGCCCAGCTAAAAGCACTTACTTTCCAGATTCCTTTGCCTCTATGGCCAGAGTGGTAGAATTCTTACCAGTGAGATACCATGAGAAATCTGCTGGGGGCATGGGGGTGGTCAGGAACTGGTACAAAGCCCACCTCTTATAGATCTCTTTATGTCAATGTTCTCTCCCCCATTTATGATATACTTGTCTAAATATTTCCTCTACGTATATTTAGAACCGAATCAGCAGTCATAATTTTTCTTTCAACCATCAAATGTACTTTAGAAAACCCAAGAGGAGAACAGAACTCTAATGTATTTATCCATATTTTTACTGACCATGTTTTTCCTTCCTTCTTGATGTACAAGTTTCATTCTTTCTTTATTTCCTTTCTTTTTAGAGAACTGCCTTTAGCCATTCTTTTTTTTTAAACATCTTTATTGGAGTATAATTGCTTTACAATGGTGTGTTAGTTTCTGCTTTATAACAAAGTAAATCAGCTATACATAAACATATATCCCCATATCTCTTCCCTCTTGTGTCTCCCTCCCTCCCACTCTCCCTATCTCACCCCTCTAGGTGCTCACAAAGCACCGAGCTGATCTCCTTGTGCTATGTGGCTGCTTCCCACTAGCTATCTATTTTACGTTTGGTAGTGTATATATGTCCATGCCACTCTCTCACTTTGTCCCAGCTTACGCTTCGTCCTCCCCATGTCCTCAAGTCCATTCTCTAGTAGGTCTGTGTCTTTATTCCCGTCTTACCCCTAGGTTCTTCATGACATTTTTCTATTCTTAGATTCCATATATATGTGTTAGCATACGGTACTTGATTTTCTCTTTCTGACTTACTTCACTCTGTATGACAGACTCTAGGTCCATCCACCTCACTACAAATAACTCAATTTCGTTTCTTTTTATGGCTGAGTAATATTCCATTGTATATATGTGCCGCATCTTCTTTATCCATTCGTCTGTTGATGGACACTTAGGTTGCTTCCATGTCCTGGCTGTTTTAAATAGAGCTGCAATAAATATTGTGGTACATGAATCTTTTTGAATTATGGTTTTCTCAGTATATGCCCACTAGGGGACTGCTGGGTCGTATGGTAGTTCTTTTATTTATTTATTTTTCAGTTTTTTTGTTTGTTTCTTTGTTTTAATTTTTGAATTTTATTTTATTTACTTTTTTATACTGTAGGTTCTTATTAGTCATCAATTTTATACACATCAGTGTATACATGTCCATCACAATCGCCCAATTCAGCACACCACCACCCCCGTGGTTTGCCCCGCTTGGTGTCCATACGTTTGTTCTCTACATCTGTGTCTCAACTTCTGCCTGCAAATTGGTTCATCTATACCATTTTTCTAGGTTCCACATACATGCATTAATATACGATATTTGTTTTTCTCTTTCTGACTTACTTCACTCTGGATGACAGTCTCTAGATCCATCCACATCTCAACAAATGACCCAATTTCGTTCCTTTTTATGGCTGAGTAATATTCCATTGTATGTATGTACCACAACTTCTTTATCCATTTGTCTGTCGATGGGCATTTAGGTTGCTTCCATGACCTGGCTATTGTAAATAGTGCTGCAATGAACATTGGGGTGCATGTGTCGTTTTGAATTATGTTTTTCTCTGGGTATATGCCCAGTAGTGGGATTGCTGGATCATATGGTAATTCTATTTTTAGTTTTTTAAGGAACCTCCATACTGTTCTCCATAGTGGCTGTATCAGTTTACATTCCCACTAACAGTGCAAGAGGGTTCCCTTTTCTCCACATCCTCTCTGGCATTTGTTGTTTGTAGATTTTCTGATGATGCCCATTCTAACTGGTGTGAGGTGATACCTCATTGTAGTTTTGATTTGCATTTCTCTAATAATTAGTGATGTTGAGCATTCTTTCATGTGTTTGTTGACAATCTGTATATCTTCTTTGGAGAAATGTCTATTTAGGTCTTCTGCCCATTTTTGGATTGGGTTGTTTGTTTTTTTGATATTGAGCTGCATGAGCTGCTTGCAAATTTTGGAGATTAATCCTTTGTCAGTTCCTTCATTTGCAACTATTTTCTCCCATTCTGAGGGTTGTCTTTTCGTCTTGTTTATGGTTTCCTTTGCTGTGCAAAAGCTTTGCAGTTTCATTAGGTCCCATTTGTTTATTTTTGTTTTTATTTCCATTACTCTAGGAGGTGGATCAAAAAAGATCTTGCTGTGATTTATGTCAAAGAGTGTTCTTCCTATGTTTTCCCCCAGGAGTTTTATAGTGTTCAGCCTTATAGTTAGGTCTTTAATCCATTTTGAGTTTATTTTTGTGAATGGTGTTATGGAGTGTTCTAATTTCATTCTTTTACATGTAGCTGTCCACTTTTCCCAGCACCACTTATTGAAGAGGCTGTCTTGTCTCCATTGTATATTCTTGCCTCCTTTATCAAAGTTAAGGTGACCATAGGTGCGTGGGTTTATCTCTGGGCTTTCTATCTATGTTTCTGTTTTTGTGCCAGTACCATATTGTCTTGACTACTGTAGCTTTGTAGTATGGTCTGATGTCAGGGAGCCTGATTCCTCCAGCTCCGTTTTTCTTTCTCAAGGTTGCTTTGGCTATTCAGGGTCTTTTGTGTTTCCATACAAATTGTGAAATTTTTTGTTCTAGTTCTGTGAAAATGACCTGTCCATTGGTGAAAGTGGGGTGTTAAAGTTCCCTACTATGATTGTGTTACTGTCGATTTCCCCTTTTATGGCTGTTAGTACTTGCCTTATGTATTGAAGTGCTCCTATGTTGAGTGCATAAATATTTACAATTGCTATAACTCATTCTTGGATTGATCCCTTGATCATTATGTAGTGTCCTTCTCTGTCTCTCATAATAGTCTTTATTTTAAAGTGTATTTTGTCTGATAGGAGAATTGCTACTCCAGCTTTCTTTTGATTTCCGTTTGCATGGAATATCTTTTTCCATCCCCTCACTTTCAGTCTGTATGTGTCCCTAGGTCTGAAGTGGGTCTCTTGTAGACAGCATATATACAGGTCTTGTTTTTGTATCCATTCAGCCAGTCTATGTCTTTTGGTTGGAGCATTTAATCCATTTACATTTAAGGTAATTATCGATATGTAAGTTCCTGTTACCATTTTCTTAATTGGTTTGGGTTTGTTATTGTAGGTCTTTTCCTTCTCTTGTGTTTCCTGCCTAGAGAAGTTCCTTTAGCATTTGTTGTAAAGTTGCTTTGGTGGTGCTGAATTCTCTTACCTTTTGCTTGTCCCTAAAGTTTTTAATTTCTCCGTCAAATCTGAATGAGATCCTTGCTGGGTAGAGTAATCTTGGTTGTAGGTTTTTCCCTTTCCTCACTTTAAATATGCCCTTCCACTCCCTCTGGCTTGCAGAGTTTCTGCTGAAAAACCAGCTGTTAACCTTATGAGGATTCCCTTGTATGTTATTTGTTGTCTTTCCCTTGCTGCTTTTAATATTTTTTCTTTGTATTTAATTTTTGAGAGTTCGATTAATATGTGTCTTGGTGTGTTTCTCCTTGGATTTATCCTCTATGGGACTCTCTGTGCTTCCTGGACTTGTTTAACTATTTCCTTTCCCATATTAGGGAAATTTTCAACTATAATCTCTTCAAATATTTTCTCAGTCCCTTTCTTTTTCTCTTCTTCTTCTGGGACCCCTATAATTCGAATGTTGGTGTGTTTAATGTTGTCCCAGAGGTCTCTGAGACTGTCCTCAATTGTTTTCATTCTTTTTTCTTTATTCTGCTCTGCAGTGGTTATTTCCACTATTTTATCTTCCAGGTCACTTACCCGTTCTTCTGCGTCAGTTATTCTGCTATTGATTCCTTCTAGAGAATTTTTAATTTCATTTATTGTGTTGTTCATCATTGTTTGTTTGCTCTTTAGTTCTTCTGGGTCCTTGTTAAACGTTTGTTGTGTTTTCTCCATTCTATTTCCAAGATTTTGCATCATCTTTACTATCATTATTCTGAATTCTTTTTCAGGTACACTGCCTATTTACTCTTCATTTGTTAGGTGTGGTGGGTTTTTACGTTGCTCCTTCATCTGCTGTGTGTTTCTCTGTCTTCTCATTTTGCTTAACTTACTGTGTTTGGGGGTCTCCTTTTCACAGGCTGCAGGTTCATAGTTCCCGTTGTTTTTGGTGTCTGCCCCCAGTGGCTAAGTTTGGTTCAGTGGGTTGTGTAGGCTTCCTGGTGGAGGGGACTAGTGCCTGTGTTCTGGTGGATGAGGCTGGCTCATGTCTTTCTGGTGGGCAGGTCCACGTCTGGTGGTGTGTTTTGGGGTGTCTGTGACCTTATTATGATTTTAGGTAGCTTCTCTGCTAATGGGTGGGGTTGTATTCCTGTCTTGCTTGTTGCTTGGCATAGGGTGTCCAGCACTGTAGCTTGCTGGTCGTTGAGTGGAGCTGCGTCTTGGTGTTGAGATGGAGATCTCTGGGAGATTTTCGCCAGTTGGTATTATGTGAAGCTGGGAGGCCTCTGGTGGACCAATTTCCTGAACTTGGCTCTCCCACCTCAGAGGCACAGGCCTGACGCACAGCCAGAGCACAAAAAGCCTGTCATCCACACGGGTCAGAATAAAAAGGAGAAAAAAAGAAAGAAAGAAAGAAAAAATAAATAAATTGAAATAAAATAAAGTTATTAAAATAAAAAATAATTATTAAAAAAATTTTAAAGTAATTAAAAAAAAAGAAAGAAAGAGGAGAGCAACCAAAGCAAAAAACAATTCCACCAATGATAACAATCGCTAAAAACTATACTAACAAAAAAAAAGATGGACAGGCTGAATGCTAGGACAAATGGTAAAAGCAAAGCTATACAGACAAAATCACATACATACACATTCACAAAAAGAGAAAACGTGAAAAAAAAAATATCATTGCTACCAAAGTCCACGTCCTCAATTTGGGATGATTCATTGTCTATTCAGGTGTTCCAGAGATGCAGGGTACATCAAGTTGATTGTGGAGATTTAATCCACTGCTCCTGAGGCTGCTGGGAGGGATTTCCCTTTCTCTTCTTTGTTTGCACAGCTCTTGGGGTTCAGCTTTGGATTTGGCTCCGCCTCTGCGTGTAGGTCACCTGAGGGTGTCTGTTCCCCACCCAGACAGGATGGGGTTAAAGGAGCAGCTGATTCGGGGGCTCTGGCTCACTCAGGCTGGTGGGAGGGAGGGGTACGGAGTGCGGGGCGAGCCTGCGGTGGCAGAGGCCAGCGTGACGTTGCACCAGCCTGAGGTGCGCCGTGCGTTCTTCCAGGGAAGTTGTCCCTGGATCACGGGACCCTGGCTGTGGTGGGCTGCACAGCCTCCCCGGAAGGGAGGTGTGGATAGTAACCTGTGCTCGCACACAGGCTCCTTGGTGGCTGCAGCAGCCTTAGCGTCTCATGCCCGTCTCTGTTGTCTGCGCTCATAGCCACGGCTCACGCCCGTCTCTGGAGCTCCTTTAAGCTGCACTCTGAATCCTCTCTCCTCACGCACCCCGAAACAAAGAGGTAAGAAAAAGTCTCTTGCCTCTTAGGCAGCTCCAGACTTTTTCCCGGACTCCCTCCCGGCTTGCTGTGGTGCACTAACCCCTTCAGGTTGTGTTCACGCAGCCAACCCCAGTTCTCTCCCTGGGATCCGACCTCCAAAGCCTGAGCCTCAGCTCCCAGCCCCCGCCCACCCCGGCAGGGGAGCAGACAAGCCTCTCGGGCTGGTGAGTGCTGGTCGGCAGGGATCCTCTGTGCGGCAATCTCTCTGCTTTGCCCTCCGCACCCGTGTTGCTGCTCTCTCCTCCGCCCCCCACAGTTTCCGACCGCGAAGGGGCTTCCTAGTATTTGGAAACCTTTCCTCCTTCACAGTTCCCTCCCACTGGTGCAGGTTCTCATCCCTATTCTTTTGTCTCTGTTTTTTTTTTTTTTCTTTTGCCATACCCAGGTACGTGGGGAGTTTCTTGCCTTTTGGGAGGTGTGAGGTCTTCTGCCAGCGTCCACTAGGTGTTCTGTAGGAGTTGTTCCACATGTAGATGTATTTCTGATGTATTTGTGGAGCAGAAGGTGATCTCCACGTCTTACTCGTCCACCATCTTGAAGCTCCCCTCTCCCCTTAGCCATTCTTTTAGGGTAGGTCTGATGGTGGCAAATTTTCTTAGTTTTCCTTCATCTAAATATGTCCTGATTTCTCCTTCCTTCCTAAAGGATATTTTAGCCGGTTAAAGGAATTTGGGTTGACATTGCTTTTCTCTAAGAACCAGAAAAATATTTTGTCTTTTTTTCTGGCATCCATAACATCTGATGAGAAACTGTCATTCCAGTTGTTTTGTTCTGTAAGTAATTGTGCCATTTTCCCCCTGGCCGCATTCAAAATTTTTTTCTTTGTCTTCAGTTTTCAGAAGTTAATATTATATCTTGGCATGGATTTCTATTGGCTCATCCTATTCAGCATCCAATTAGCTTTTTGAATCTGTAGGATTATGTCTTTTGCCAGATTTGGAAAGTCTTCAGCCATTATTTCTGTGAGTGCTTTTTTCAATTTTACTTTCCTTTTCATCTCTTTCTGGTACTTGGATGGAATAAATGTTCAATGTTTAGTTATAGTCCAACAGGTCTAGGAGGCTGTTCATTTTTATTGTCTTTTTTTCCCTGTTGTTCAAACTGGTTAATTTCTGTTTTTCCATCATTCAGTTCACTGATTTTATCCTCTATCCCCCCCTTTCTGCAACTGAGCCAATCCACTGAGCATTTTATTTCAGTTATTGTTTTCTTCAATTCTAAAATTTCGATTGGGTTCTTCTTTATACTTTCATTTCTTTGCTTAGGCTTTCTAATTTTCATTTGTTTCATGCATGTTTTTGATAGCTCACCGAAGCATTTTTATCATGGCAGCTTTAAAAATCTTTGATAATTCTAACAGTTCATCTTGGTATTGGCATCTGTTGGTTTTCTTTTTTTTTTTTTCATTTTGTTTGAGATCTTCCTGGTTCTTGGCATGATGAATGGTTTTTTTTTTTTAATAGAAACCTGCACATTTTCATAGTATAAGTCTCTGGATCTTATTTAAACCTTGTGTTTTAGTGGACTTGCTGTGACATCCCTCTGACATGTCTGGGAAGAAAAGGATGTTATCTCCTTACTGCCGAGTAGAAGTCCAAGTGCCCCACTCTGGTTTTGTTGATACCGTAGAAGTAGAGCTCCTCATTACTGCTGGGTTGGGGTGAAAGATCTGGTTTCCCATGTAGTCTGCACTGACACTGTGGAGGCTGGAGCCCTATTATTTGACTGTGGGGATGAAAGTCCCAGCTCTGGAGTTGGCCTTTTTGACACTACCCAACAGGAGGGTTGCCGTTCCTCATTACAGCCTTGTGAGGCCTTTGCTGTTAGGGATGGGGCCACAGTTCTTTTTGTGATGTTTGGCTGGAGTACAGAGGTGATTGTATGAAGTTTTTTATCTTGCTAGGCTTCTTCTTTTCTCAAACTTTGGCTAGCACAAATAAGCTTTGATTGGGCCTTTTTTTTTTTTTTTTTGGTCTACATTCATTGGCATTCCCAGTTTGCCAGCTTCTTCAGCTCCAGGTGGGGTGTGTGAGAAAACCCAAGAAACTCACTGCCATGTCACTCCTTGGGTCTTTTTTTTTTTTTTTTGGACTTCTTGGGTCTTGAAATCCCTAGTCAATCTGCATTCTTCTCTCCACCTTTCTTATGTTTGCTTTATGTATATTGTCCATGGTTTTTAGTTATGTTTAGTGGAAGGAATAGGGAAAAGTATTTCTACTCGATATTCCTGGAAGCAGAAGTCACTCAAGAATATACCATTTAACTTATCAACCCAGGTGATTCTGAGACAAGGATCTATGGGTTACACTTTGAGGAATGTTTTATAGAAAATGAAACTGAGCCCAAGAGAAACTAACTCAAAATAAAGATGTCAAATACTCAGGTTGTATAACACAAAGTTTAAACTAGGACCCAGGTCTCCTGGCTTCCCTTTCAATGCCAGTTCTTCCTCGTGACACTAAATAAAGCTGCTGAGAATACCAAAAAGAATTAATGTACCAATTTCACTGGTATTTATAGAGATCAAATAGTTTGCCTACAGGTTTATTCATGGGCTTAAAAAAGCAGAGGCACAATCTTTCTAATACATTTGCTTCCCACAAGTTGCAACGTAATTTCTACTGAGGAGGATTCCAGGCAGTTGCTTCAAGATGGGGCATTGTCTGCACATAAAATAATTGCTCTTAGAAATAAAAGTCTACACAGTCTATTGAGGATGCTACACACTGCCTGCATAGTCTGACTCATACACAGGGAAGCTTTTCCAGTTATGTTAATACTCATTTGGCAGCTGCCTCTATAATTGCCTACGTCACTTGGTAGACATGCAGGAAATGTTAATTCTCTGCAAATATAGTTATTCATAAGTTGGTGTCAATTGTATCACCCTCAATAGAGACATCTCTTCAGATGCCGCTGGAATTGGGGGCAGGAGGTCTGTATTCAGTCATCTCTGGGGAGCCCTTGAAATCTGCAGGGACAGGAAATGGTATGAGAGCAAAGGCAGCATACAAATGCATCTGATGAAATATGGGCATCCTTCAGTGGCTGCCTTTCATTTGACTGGCCCCATGCACAGGTTGTACCAGATGGCACTCTCATGGTTTCCGTCAACGTGGAAATGTGATGAAGAAGGGGAGGAGAATAATGGATGAAAAAAAAACCAATCTGCACAGATGAAAATAATTATGATTCTGTAGCTAATGACCCAGGGAATTAGAGAAAGCCAAACTCATTGGATCTCAGGCCGCATGCAGGCAGATGTCACAACTTAATGACAAAAGATGAATTGCTTTGTCTCCTGCATAGTAACACATGACGGAGGAGTTGTGATTCCTTTTTTCCAAATCCCTTTCTTGAATAAAGTTATAAGGAGAATTATACTCTGAGTATCTTCCCATTTTGAAAAGGAATTGAGCTAGCAGCAGTCTTGGATTATTAAAAATGTCAAAATAACTTCAGTAAATATTAGATTGATATTCATTTTGAGCTGTAGGAGTAGCGGGAAGCAACCCACAGGATGTTGGAGCTAGCCCTTCTGCCACTGAAATATAGATTATGCCTTCCCAGGAGGGGAAGGGTTAAATCTTACACTTCTTTTGTGGTCATTTAAAAGCACTTATTGAGATTCTGCCATGTATGTGGCCCTACTTAACAACCTGTGTTGGAAAGATGAAAGAGACACTACCCCTGCCCACCCTGGTGGAGCTCACGTTGGTGTTACACTTTGTAAATATTGATTTGGGGTGGATAACCAATTCTGTTCCCTACACAGGAGGTTCCCTGAACCTCCCTGTTGAGGTTCCTGAAATTCCCATTGCCTCCTATCAAAGCCATGAAAGCTGATATTCAGATGCTGGTGGTTCAAGTATTCATTCTTTTATTCATTCACTCAGTCATTCAGCAAATCTCTCTTGAATATCTATTATGTTCTAGGCATTGTGCTTGGCACTAGGTTTAAACTGGTGAACACCATTGTTTAATAGTAACAATATTAAATTATTATTATTAAGTATTAACAATATTAAATTAACATAGCATTAATGTAAAAATATACTATATGAATATATTATGTCTTAAGCTAAGATTTGTTTAAAAAATAAGTGGTAAAAAGGGAGTCACAGTCTCAATTTTTGGAAATCAATGGTGGAATTACTATTATAAAGGTTTATGAGAAAGGGTTGGAAGTATGAGTGTCTCAACTAATGTATTAGCCAGTTAGGGGAAAAATGTAAAGTGGATGCCATTACTATTTTGAATCTTAAAAAAACCTGGTTATGAAAAACACATTAGGGGAGTGGATAGCTCACAAGTTTGGCAATGAAAGACCAAACATTTTAAGTCCATATAATTGGTTGAAATCCAGCCAAAATTGATAACAAATGCAACTCTTCCCCATCTGCTAGTTTATGCAAATGAGTTGGTGATCTCGTTTAATTTTCTAGGAGACAGGTGTCTCTATTGCTAAAGCAGCTACTCAGTTGGCATCTAGCCCCAGTTTCAGGAAAAGTCTTGAATTTAGCTGTGGGGTAGGGCTTAGCTTCCAGCATGGTCCTAAGAATCCCAGGACAAGAGAGGAAAGCCAGAGCTGAAAATCACTGCATGTTTGTGTCCAGTCTCTCAGGGACAGGATCAGCCATGGCAGATAAGACTCCGACCTGCTACGCACACATTCTCTACCTGATTCCTTCAGAGCTGAAGGAAGAGAGCTCTGAAAGAAGTTTTTGCTGGAGACTATCAAACTCAAATACCAATACCAAGGCTGATTGGATGGGACCTTATTTCTTTCTGGAACTTTCTCCAAATTCCAGATACCAAGAGAACACAAATATTTTTTAAAACTCTTGTAGGGACAAGATAGCACAGATACAATATTACAGTTGAAAGAAACCCGTATTTTTAGTGTGCATCTATTATTGGTGAATAGAGAAGTGAAGAAGAGAAGACTATGAAATTAACTGCTTGGGTTCAGATCCTCTCATTGTGACTTATTAGCTGTGTAACTCTGGGAAAGTTACTTAACCTTTCTGGTCCTCATTCCATACATCTATAAAATGGAGATAATAGTATTACCAAGGTCATAGAGTTGTTAAGAGAATTAAATGAGTTAATGCCTGTAATATATTTAGAACTGTGCCTAGCATATAATGAGTCTTCTGTACAAGTTACCTCATACTACTGCATGCCAAGAACTATGCTAATTCAATGAAAAAAACTCCTCCCATTATTTAATTCTGACATCAATTCTTTGACATAAGTATTATGCACTACCATTTTACAGATGAGGATACTAAGCTTCAGAACGGCAAATGGCAGGGAAGAATTAAGTTGTCTTATAGCATCTATTTAATGCCAAACCAAGATCTCTCTACCGCAGTTAGTTGCTTGAGATCACACAGCAAAGTAGGAGAACAGAGACTGTAACCCAAGATTCCTGGTTCTCAGTTCAACATACCTTTCAGTAATTTCCTGTTCCTGGTCTTGTTAATGCAAAGGAAAAATATGTACAAGTTAGTAAAAAAATACTAATTTTATGACCTCTACCAAAAATAATGAATTGCGGTCCAGGAAAATTTAATTTTTCTTTAAAAATTTTTAATTGCTACTATGTAGCAAGTATTATGCTAAATCCTGGGGTCATAGTGGTAAATAATGTAGACAAGGTGATTACTGGAAATTTTATAATAAATTCTAATTACTCAGATTATCTTTTTCTTTCACCAATTCCTTTCACAGTTTTTTACCGAATTGTGAAACTAGTTCTGATTTTGTAGACTTTTACTTATAGACCAAAAAATTATACTTGCCCCTAACTATTTGATAGCAACTAGGAGCATAATCTTTAAAACAAATTTATCGTTCAAGGCACTTGAAGGAAGAGATTGTTTTAATTATTCTTCTATTGGACATTGCTCATTAAGATCTGTGCATGGGGCTTCCCTGATGGTGCAGTGGTTGAGAGTCCACCTGCCGATGCAGGGGACACGGGTTCGTGCCCCAGTCCGGGAAGATCCCACATGCCGTGGAGCGGCTGGGCCCGTGAGCCATGGCTGCTGAGCCTGCGCGTCCGGAGCCTGTGCTCCAGGGAGAGGCCACAACAGTGAGAGGCCTGCGTACCGCAAAAAAAAAAAAAAAAAAAAAGATCTGTGCATGTTCTTGATCCACTCACAGATGAGTGAACTAACTAGTGGCTCTAGGATGACATTTCCATGACTTTACGAGCTTCCGAAAGAGGTAGACCATAATGAAGGCATTCATTAGAGGTCTATGAACCAGAGAGGTGGCACACATTGAAGTTCTCACATCATCATTCATACTGATCTGATTAACTCTCCCAGTCTCATTTCCAGAGTGCAGGGATCAGGAATTTTGGCAACCATCTGGGTAACAGAAGTCCCTCCCCAAGGATCTTGTAAATTTCTGCCCATATGTTCCCTGTAAAATTGCATTGCCTACGGCTTTCTTCCCACAGCTCATGTCTGCAAAGATGACCAACCAACCAGATCTTGTGACAGAGCCCTTCAGCCTTCCAGAAATATGCCAATGTAGTCATTCCTCACTTGGACTTATGTATGATGTTTATTGATAATATGAGTGCTGAGAATAACAACAAATACATTAGACATGAGAGGACATTGACTCTAAACTTGCCATACACAGAGCCATTAAAAAAGGACTTTGTATCATAAGACACACCAAAAAATATTGCCCCCTTCTATGTTATAGTACAACACCTGGGAAGCAGGCTTTGGGAACATGAAGTCTGATGTAATTCTCTCCAGCTGAGGAACTTCCAGGGAAAAAGAAAGCTACGAAATTGATTTATTTGGATTATCCTACAGATGCCATTTTTCACAACTTCAAACTGAGGCTTCATTTGTAGAATTATGATTATTAAGATGTTAGCAGTCCTGGGCAGGGCATTGCCAAACCTAATTTCTTTAAATCCCAAGACAGCCCTTGGTAGGCTTGTCTTAAACTTGTCAGCAGCTTTCAGTAGCTGAATAATAAATGCAATTTTCCCTCTTTCAAATAACTCAAAGGAGCATGTGCTTAGAGATTCTGCATGTTCCCCTTTTCCCTAGTTTTTGGCCTAGCTAGAATATTTATCTCCCTGTGTTCATTAGAAAATATGTATGAAGGATGTTCCACCATGGGGGTAAACACTGAATATTTAGTTCACTTTTGAGAGTTACAGACTTCTCTCTAACAATATTCGTATTCTCCTAAAGTTTACATTCACAGCCCTGCTATTGAAAGGGAGAACCACACAGATATTACTTGTAGAGCCATTACAGTCTACCTCCTGTGTTCAGATAATCAGAAGCCATGTATGACAAGGTGAGAATGGGCAAAACTTGACCTCACAACATTTTGATTCGTTGATGAAGAAACATGTTATGCAAACTAGATTGTGTCTGCTGCAGCTCAAAGTGGCCTAAACCACTGAAATTCCCTTCTTCTTGTATTTAAAACTACTTTGGGATATGAATAGATGTCAGATTGTGTGATTTTCTCACGGAGGCCATTGGCCAGATGACACCCTTACAGGGGTGGGTGGCACGTTCTCAGGAGGAGAGAGTTGGCTCCACTGGCAATCATCCTTTAGAGATGTGGGTCATGGAGCAGGGTAGAAACTCATTCGACTTTGGAGTTGCATGAGTTACAATCATCTCTACTTTGTGGGAGTATGGGTTATTTTGGCCTAGCCTCCAAAGCTCAGGTAAAACTACACTGATTCCAGTGGTGTGTATAAACTACCTCTTGTCAAGTAGACATGTTGGGATAAAACAAGAACATGGCTGGATAAGGGATCCTGAGATTATATAGGAGTCTGTGCACAAACTCTGTTAATCAAACTCCACCTGATTAATTTGCCAGACTTACCAGTGATCTACTTCTCATCTATGAAGCATAGTCACTGACACCCATAGCTGGGGTGAGCAACCAGTGTGGTTTGCCTAAAACTGTCTTGGTTTTAACACTGAAAGTCCTGAAGCCCAGGAAACCATCAGTACTGGGGAAACCCCAGGTAGTTGGTCACCCTACTCGTAACACACTGAATTTATCTAGTAAGAAACTGTAGTGACTCATGCACTTTTGTTCCCACCAGTTGAAATGAATGTTTACCAAGAATCTGTTATGCCATTTGTTCCCAAACCTGTTTAAGTCACTTACTTGTTGTTATAATTACATAATTTAATTAAATATAATATAAACGGAGGATATGTCTGTGTGAAAATAAAGAGTAGTGTCTCTATGGAAACTAATTTGAATGTTTTGGAAAAACCCAGTAATGTAAAGTTGCTAAAAAAAATGTTAAATCTAATGTGAAAAAACAACGGTAAATGATTCAGAAAAAAATATATATCACAAATATCTTTAAGTTCTCCTTCCTTGTTATAAACATTGAAAATGGAAATTACAGACAATCCATTATGAGGGTTGTTTATGCAGCAGAAATGATAGGAAACACTGATCAGATGATCCATGCATAAAGAAAAGACCTTGGCCTTACATCAAATGATTGGTATTGCATTTTTTATGTTTCAAACTAATAATAAAATGTGTAAGGCGTGTATAATTCAATTTTTTATTCCGTGGTCTAACAAACTTCTTCTAGCATTAGCTGACTGCTAGTCTAATAAGTTTTTTTTAAAAGGTTTTTATTGCATTTGTAATTATTCCCTGTATTCGTGTGTTGTGCTTTCTTCTGTTGTGTCCAAACTTGCAGTAAGATCCTATGAACTTATTAATCTCCATCAATCACTGTATGTTGGTGCCTAGCATCATATACAGAGAGGAACAAAGAGTGTGAACACAGGTTGTAAGCTCTGGCTGCCAAGGACAAGATCTATTTTATTCCCTATTTCCTAGTACCTTGCATGCTTCCAGGCAAATACTGAGAGCTCCCTATGTGAAGAATATTTGGTAAATAGTCAGTGAATGAATGAATGAACATCTCTCAAGAACCCTATAGTCAACCTTGGAGAGTGAAATGCTGAATTATTAAAAATTTAAATATATATTATTTATTTAATTATTCCTTTTTTTTCCTTAGAAAAATAATAGGCAGATCAGGGGACTGTTATAAGCATTGGAAAGATTATAAAGATGAATAATATACATCATACAAAAAGTACAAGCACGAGTATATTCAAAATTTAATGATGAATTCAGCATTGGCATGGCCCAGTCAGAACAGAGGACTGGACAATTAGATGGGATATCATTGTTATGCAGTACTGGGTGCATGCAGACTGAATAATTGGACCTGAGTTTAGGGAAGAAAGTAAAGAATGCTCACTTGGCTTAGAGTTCAGTCACTACGAGCACAGACCTGAATTAAAGTCAGAACTCTGACAGAACTTTTGACCTGGAGTAAGTTATTTAACCTCTCTCAGCTCCAATGTTCACATCTGTAAAATGGGGATAATGATGCTTAATTAGTTACCCAGGATCAAATGCAGTAACATATTTGCAGACATTACACTTATGCACGGTTTCTGATCCACAAGCACTTGGCGTCTGTAAGCTATGTTTAAGGAAAATAGGCTGTAAAAATTAGAAACAATTTCAAGAAGAAAATAGCATTGGAGCTTCTAAAGTGATGGCAAGTTTGGATATGGGTAGATAGGATTGTAGGATAGACAGAGGAAAGAAGAGAAAGAGTTTTCAGGCACAAGAACAGCAAGAGCTGTATACATACAGGGGACGTTGGTAAATATACAATGAAGAACAACACAGTTTGGACATCAGAAGAAAGGGGAGTGGTTACCTCATGTGGAAACAAGGGAATTGCTTTAGAAGCTCTGAGAAGAAAAACGTTCATTGTAGCTTGGAACATTTAGCCACTGTAGTTCAGAGGATAAACACCTAAATTAAAGAGAAAGGGACCAGATATCAGGCATTCTGTCCGTTGCAAAAGTAAGAGCACGTTGAAAACTGCTCGTGCAAACATGGGATGACTGGGAAAAGGAAGAGAGAGAGAGAAGAGAAAGGGAAACCAAGGAAGCTATCCAATATCCACATCTTTCCACTTGCAGAAGCACTAGGGGACTGTCTGCAAAAGCCTATGCTAGCCTATCTCTATTTCGGAGATAGAAAATTTCCTCATCTCCTTGTTAGATTCTGGTGTAGAGTTTGCAGTACCTAAGTAATTTGATTCACAATAGTCTTGTGCGATATGCTTTCAGCTACCTCATTAATTTTTATTTTATGGTCAATAAAGTTTCTGTTATTTCTGCAAATTTCATATCTGGTTAGTCTCCAGGAGTTCTTCTCTTTTTACCTTGTTTTCACAAGTACTGGTACTTGTCTCGATGTTCACCTGCTCCCTCCTTCAACTGGAATCTTATTTCTCTTCCAAAAGATCTTTTCCACCCATGCTAACCTATGTGTTTTTCATTCCCTGATCTCCTATGGATATTATTAAACACGTTTCTCATTGACCTTTACATTACACATATAATTTTTAGATTTTGAGTAAGTAAAAATGTCACGTATCTTTCTATCCCATTAAATCATAATCTTAACCCCCATAGTATTTATTCAACAAATACAAACTGAGCACATACTATGTACAAGAGACGACACTAGGGGTGCAGCAGTAAACTCAACAGCCATACTCTCTGCTCTCATAGACTTTAAATGTAACAATAAAGACAAGAGAAATGAGAAATAACTAAGTTAGATGTTTTCTGAAAATGATAAATCCTTAAGGAAAATAACCAGGTAATGTAAATACTTGTAAGGGATTGTAAGGATAAAGCAGGGCATGTAAAACAGAGGATTCAAGAAAATCTTTTTGTTGAGATTACATTTGGAATGAGACCTGAGCAATGAGTAGTAGACCATGCAGTGATCCAGGAGCAGATTATTTTGGGTAGAGCGAACAAGTGCAAAGGCCCTGAGGCAAGGCCATGTTGACCTGTTTGAGGAAAACTAAGAAGGTACACATGGCTGGAGCCCAGTAAGCAAGTAGGCAGTGATGCACAGGCAGAAAGGAGCCAGACCATGTAGGCCCAGATGGTGCAGACAGTTTGGATTTTACTCTAAGCAAAATGGAGAGACAGGGCAGGCTTTTGAGCAGAAGACTTGACACATAATCAGACTTGAGTTTTAAAAAGATCCCATCAGCTGTTAGATAACTAATAATTTGGAGTAGGGTCAAAAAATAAATGTGTTAAGTTGCTATTGCTGAAGTCCGGGTGAGAAATGACTAGGATTGCAGCAGTGGAATTAGAGGAAGCACATGGATTAGGGAAACGTGTTGAAGGCAGTCCATGACAGGATTTGCTGATAAAGTGAATGTCAAGAGTAAGAAGAAACAAATTAAGGATAAATCCTCACTTTTTGTCCCCAGAATTTTAGTGGATGGTGGTGCCATTACTGAAAAGCTAATATCATTTTTAATGCATTGATTAGTTCTCATAAAAAAAAGTTTTTCTCAGTGAAACTAATGATAGCTCTGTTTAAAGGGAATGCAACCTTACAAGATATGCCAATGGCTATCAAATAGCTCCCCAACTTTTTTTTTTTAACAGTTCCTAATAATGTATATCAGGAGTTGGCATACTTTTTCTGCAAAAGACCAGATAGTAGATATTTTAGTCCTTGTGGGCCACACTGTCTTCAGCCACAGGCAGTTCATAAGTGAATGACTGTGGCTCTGTTCAAATAAAGTTTTGTTTACCGAAAAAACCGGAGTGAGCTGTAGTTGGCCTGCCCCTGATATACGTGATCATAGAATGGCTTCCTGAACAAAACTCATAGATGCTCCTAATTCATACAAATCTTTAAAAACATATTCAGTTTAGGAAAGGAGGATTCACAAGAGGATGCAATCAGACTTCTGGGCTTTTTTATTTTTTAGAGTCATTTTATTTTCCTTGTCAAGAATTCCAGTAAGTACCTGATTGTGTTCAAATACTTATCTCCAAATGTGCAAGGTATAGAATCTGGAAATCTGATATAAGCCCTTTGATTAAAAGATCTTTCTGTTTTCAAACCTCAAAAGAAAATGGAGGTTAAAAGCCCTTTTAAAATTGAGTGGCAGAAGTGGAATATTTATTGTTATTTTAAATTCGGTTCAATTATTCCAAGTGACATTTCATTCTTCTAATTTATTTTTTAAATTACCCATCTTTGAAAGGTGTCATCTGAATTTGACAATTACTTCCCCTTTGCAGGGGTCAGAGCTAGTTACTCTCTGTATCTCACAGAAAAATACAGCCCCTATGTATTAAAGGTTATTCATATTTACTCCAAATTGTGATATCTTGAAGTCACAGCTTTTATCTAGACTTTGAGGTCCTGATAACAAAAAGGACAGGAAGATCAATAACCACATGATGGGTAACTAATTGCTTTTGCTTCTACCAGCAACCTTCTATCCCTCTCAGAGCTCATTCCAAAGTCCATTTGACAATCTCAGATATTGTTTTCAACCTTGGCTCTCAACAGTCTGGAATCCAAACTGAGTAGAAAAAATACATTAAAACCTTTTCTACTGACAATGTTTTACACATACGTAGTCCTCAATACTATCCATATAGGAGATTTATTAGAGATCATTACTCAGGTGACTATCAATAAATGGAATTTCTCTTTGCTAAAAGTCATGGTCTACTAAATGGTATTTCATTAATTTTTGTTATGCTTGTAATGATTTCATTCAATATTGCAAAGTGAAATTTCTCACTCAAAAAACATTTATTAAGTGCTTATGTAGTACCACTACTTTTAGCTAACACATTTTTGTCAGTGACCAGAAGCAATGTTCTGGTCTAAGGCTTGACAAAATTAACATGTTGAATCTTTATCCGTGCATAAAGTAGGTTATCTTATTTTCTACACTGAGACACAGAAATGTCTATAGCTTCAATAGATGTTTCTGTAGGTAAAGGATTCTGGATTTCCTACTTGCCAATGTTGTAACCTTGGGCAAGTTCATTAGTCTGTTTGTGCCTCAGGTTTCGCATCTGTAGATTAGGAATAATAATAATAATACCTACATCATTGCATTATTAAAAAGAAAAGGTAAGTTAATATTTTAAAGCACTGAGATGTGTGGCTAGCATATGTTAAAGACTTTTACCTAATAAGATAAAGATAACCTGTCCATAGTCACAAAATTAACAATGGCAGGGCCCGTATGTACAAGATGCTCTGAAGAATACAGAGAAGAACCAACAAATTGGGAGATCTGGCATACATATATCCCAGTTAACAAGAACATCATGGCACTCAGTGTGGTTTTTCCTTTTTGGTTCATCATTTTAATTTTACTGAGTGGGAAATAAATCTCCACCCACCCACTTTTTCTTTTCCACTCTTTCACTCTCTGCAAAGTGAGAGAGAAAATGTGTCTTTGCCCATTAGTTTCTCTCTACAGGTGGGCAGCAACTCATCTTTGAGCTAAGAGGCCAACAATTAAACTGAATATACGAGTTCACTCTTGTTTATATTGTTCTCAGTGTTGGCACTGAATTACAACTGCGTTCACATCTTCCTCTTGAGAATTTGCTGGGTGGAAGCAACTGTAGGGGGTAGTTTTTCCAGCAAATCAAATATTTATAACTTTCCTATTGAAGCACTGATTAAATTTTTTTGTTATTAACTTTTAAAATAATATTTTTTTTTACCAAACATTGAGCATTGCTGGTATGGTTATTCATAATTAAGAGGTTTTGAAGGTCAGTTTTATTCCTGTGGTTGTAATTATATCTCTTTACGACCCACATCCTCAAACATGGTATTTCTTTTGCGTTTTGATGAGTGATTAATTTTAAAGATGATTGAGATAATTTTTGCATGACCATACACTCATTATTTTCTGCTTATCTTGCCCAGTGACTCGCCTCAGTTTCGATCAGAGATAGATTTTCTTGCTTTTTCTTCTTAACTAGTGTAGTGTTTTAGGATTTCATCATCCTAATTTAAACCCTTGATTTATTCACTTCCAAGTGTGTTCCCAAAGTTATTTCTTAGCTAGATGAGAAATATTAAAAGAAAATAAAAGAAAAAATGGCAAAATATTCAGCTCTCTTTCCTTCCTCTTCCTCTTGTACTGGGTGGTAATATCCCTAAGAGAGATCCCAACCAATCTGATAGAGAAGAAGTATGATTTTGAATTTCTATTAAGAATGAGTCTTCTTTGGTTGATTAGCCTTCTATGCCTAGGCTCAGTGCTGTGTCACTTGAGAATGTTTCTTGGCCAAAGTACTAATACAGAAAACCAAGCAAAAGCCTCTTAAATATTTATCTCTTATATCTCTAAAATCCTATCCTGGAGTGTGGACAAATTAATGGAGGTGGTATTGGGAGTAGGGCCTAAGAGATCCAATTAAGTCAGGAGATACTCTCAACATAGAATGAAGTGGTTCTGTATATTGAAAACTGAGTATTTGATATAGCCTTGCCTTAGAATCATTTCCTTGGTGTTGCAAGTCCTTTAAAAGCTTTCTCGAATAAAGCCGATTTGCTTTCTTGGAGTCTTGTACTTTTAATGGGCTTCAAGCTGTTACAGGTACTCAGACAGGACTTCCCTTTCAATTCCCTGAATCGTTAGATTGAGACAATTAAATTCCCTTTGTGAGTCTTTTGGAAGTAATCTTGGACTAAGGCAGTGGGGAAATAATTGCTATAGATCAGTGGGTCTCTAAGTGTGGTCTCCCAACCAGAAGCATTAGCACCACCTACTAATTGTTAGAAATACAAGTTTTGTAGCCTGACCCCAGCCCTACTGAATTTGAAGTGCTTGGAGGTGTGACCCAGCAATCTGATGCACTCAGGTTTAAGAACCTATGTCACAGAGAGACGCTTAACAAAGAAATGCATGCCCTTCTATGAAGTCTGTGAAAATGCTGTTATGTGTGGTTCTGATTTTTGACTCTTCAGCATGCTTCTAGGGTGAACAATTATATCAATAAGTACTAATGTCACCAAGCCAATCATCCTCTCAGCATAAAACCCTCCTGACACTGTCATATACTATATTCTGTGATACAGCCACTTCCTACCTTACCTACCAAATTATGCAAATGATTGTCTCTCTCATTTCCATCACAGCATAACTCCTACTTTACATCTCCTGCAACATTTAGAAATACTCTCAATGATTCATTCTTTCTTTTGTGTTGTTATAAGCGCAGTTTCTCCCATTACGTAGGGAGATTTATAAATTGTGGGTATATTCAGTCAAGAAACATGTTTTACTCTTACATGTTGAAGTTGAGTAATTGGGTTTTATTTCATTACTATCCCTGCTCTGTATGTCAAGTGTATTAAGTTCTCTGGGCTTCAGTTTTATTACCTTTAAAATGGGGACGATAATTTTTATGGTTAAGTATTTGCCTAATGCTTATTATATGCCAGACATCAGTTTTGAGCTCCTTATATGAATTCATCAACTAATTCTCACCACTGCCCTAAAAGATAGACATCATTTTAATCCACATTTTGCAGATGAGGAAAATGAGGCAGAGAAAAATAACTTTCCCAACGTCATAGAGCTGGTACGTAATGAAACTGAGAATCCAGGCAATCTGGGCCCAATACCAGGCACCGAACACCAATGCCTACAGCTTTGTATTCTAATGTTGTGCGGTTATTTTGAGTATCAGATGACATAATACATGTACTTAGCTCAGCGCCTGAGATGAACACCTTTTTTACAGGGTAGCTATTTTTAACTAGTTGAAAAAGCATACAGTCCTGTGGAGGGAGAAAGACATGGGAACACAAAATTGCTAAAATGTTATGGGTGTGTATTAGTTTCCTATTGCTGATGTAACAAATTACCACACACTTAGTAGCTTAAAGCAACACAGATTTATTATCTTGCCGTTGTGGAGGTTAGAAGTCTGAAATGCGTCTCAAGCAGTCTGAAATGCATCTCAATGCATTAAACTCGAGGTTTTATCAGGGTTACATTCCTTCTGGAAGCTCTAGGGGGAAACCTATTTTCTTCCCTTTTCCAACTTCCAGATGCAACCTCCACTGCTTGTCTTTAGACCCCTCCATCTTCAAAGCCAGCAACAACATCACAGCATCTTCTGCTTCCATCATCCCACCTTCTCTAATCTAATGGACACTCCTGCCTCCTCCCTCTTCCATTTTAAGGACGCTTGTGATTACAGTAAATATTCTAGGATAGTTTCCTCATCTCAACATGTGGAACTTAATGTCATCTACAAAGATCCTTTTGCCATGTAAAATAACACATTCACGGGTTCCAGGCATTAGGATGTGGATGTCTTTGCTGGGGAGGGGGCTTTATTCTGCCTATCACAATGCATTTTAGAGAAGTAGGTTTCCACACACAAGGACATACATGCACACACATGCCCATGTGTGCACACACAGGTTACAAAGGAGAGGGTGAGGAAAGTCTGGAAAGCTTTTGGAAGAAGTAATACTTGAACATAATGTTTAATCATTTATAGTTTTTTCATGAGTCAAGTAAGGAGGGAGCAAAGGTATTTCTAAGAAGCCCCAATCCTGAAACAGGCCACCAGGGTTCAGTTGTAGTTCCAGTGATTGGAGGATTGGGTTCTGGGGGTGATAATGTGTGAAGTTGAAGCCAAAACGGTAAGTAGGGGTGAGATAATTGATTTCATTGAATGACAAGCTAAGGCATTGGATTTCATTGGTTGATAGGGGGCTTTTTCCTGTGAGACCAAGTAGGGTACACATAGCAGATACTCAGTAAATACCACTGATTCACAAACCACGCAATTGAATAAATACAGAGGTTATTACAAAGTTTGGTCAGGAAAAATAAACCTACTGATAACCCCTTCTCTGTTCTGAAAGCAATATTTGGCTTGAGCATTTCATTGATCTCCGTTATGTCCCATGGGGAAGTAGAAGAGCATTATTTGTCCATGAGCTGTCCTAGGCAGCCTTAGTTACACACTATGGTTAGGAAACCACTTTGATTTAAAGGAGCTCTTGCTCTCTCAGGCCAAAATATGCTGTTTGATAATGAGTTACAATAGTCAGCATGGGACCTCAACACGTACGATGCCACATTAAGGTTCCAACTTGGGGACATTCCACCTGACACCTTCATTCACATTTACAGAATAATGTCAGTTAGCTTTTTTTTTTATTTGAATTTTATTTATTTTTTTTATATAGCAGGTTCTTATTAGTTATCTATTTTATACAAATTAGTGTATATATGTCAGTCCCAATCTCCCAATTCATCACCCCCCCCCGCTTTCCTCCCTTGGTGCCCATATGTTTGTTCTCTACATCTGTGTCTCCATTTCTGCCTTGCAAACCGGTTCATCTGCACCATTTTTCTAGATTCCACATATATGCATTAATATACGATATTTGTTTTTCTCTTTCTGACTTACTTCACTCTGTAGGACACTCTCTGGGTCCATCCACGTCTCTACAAATGACCCAACTTTGTTCCTTTTTATGGCTGAGTAATATTCCATTGTATATATGTACCACATCTTCTTTATCCATTCGCCTGCCTATGGGCATTTAGATTGCTTCCATGACCTGGCTATTGTAAATAGTGCTGCAATGAACAGTGGGGTGCATGTGTCATTTTGAATTATGGTTTTCTCTGGGTATATGCCCAGTAGTGGGATTGCTGGGTCATATGGTAGTTCTATTTTTAGTTTTTTAAGGAACCTCCATAGTGCTGTATCAATTTACATTGCGACCAACAGCACAAATCCAACTGTAAACAGGACTCTGTGTGGGTGAGACAAGGATACTCAGCAATACGGCAGGGTGTGTTCTCTGGACTCACTGCGTACTCAAATCATATTCTTTCACCTCTCTGTGCTGATCCACTTGTCTGAGTGCAAGCTCTGCCTTGTGGCCACAGAAGTAATAAACAAAATCATTGATTTTATAGCTTCTTTCTACAAGTGGCTCCACGTTCTAGAGTTGTCTTGTCATTGCAGCTCGAAGCCCCAGGAGAGGAATGGAATGTTACCAATCATGCCCTGAAGAAAGGGAAAAGGGCACAGGGGGCAGAGCTGTGGCTTCTCCAAGAATTCCCTCCTCTCTAACAGTTCACTGCATTTGCTTTCTCCAGACTCATTTGCTTATCTCAAGAATGTCTCAACACATTGGCGTTCTTATAATCTGTCTCGTCTGTACACCTTCCCCTTGGTAGAATCAAGGGGAATACTGGAATTTCTTGAGTTGAACCATCCTGGTCACAGGTTTCTGCCTTGGTCTCTGTAAGTAAAGCAGACAAAGGGCGTCCCTTTTTCAAAGAAAATAGCCATCCTGTATTCACTTGATTATTCACTGACAGAATATTAGCTGAGCTGTGTACACATTACATACGTGACAGTTTGCAAGATACATATTGCTGTATACAAGGTAGAAGCACCGTTGCTCTTTTCACCAAACGTGTCCAGTTAGTGGGGAAGGTAGACCTTGGCAAAATAAATAAACAAATAAAACAGGAACCCTTCCTTGAGTGCAAAGTCCAGGGCATGTTTGGACCTAAATCAGAATGCTTTACTCTCTGTAGATCCCCACATCAGCTCTGTGAAGCATAGATGATACTGTCCTCTTTCAACTAAGTTTTGAAAAGTCGCAGGTTTCCTAAGTGTTGGAACCAGGATTCTGCTTCCAAAGCTCATCCTCTTATGATCAGGACTCTGAAAATAAGTAAGCCTGCCCCAGGAGCCTGCCATCAATTAAGATCTGACACTTCCCCAGAAAACCAGAAATCTACAGCCCCTCATCATGGCAACTGGTTTTATAGCCAGGCTGCATGTTGCATCTCATCACCATGGTAATGAGATGCATTCCTCACTAACCTCCCTCTAGACCTCCCCAGATCTCCGATCCCCAGGGGAGGTCCTTGAAGATCATTTATGAAAATCAGCAGTAAGCACCAGTGGCCTTTTGGAACCTCTCAGAGAGTGCTTAATGCAGTAATTGTTTACCCTGGTTTGTAATGAGAGAGAGTAACACGGCAATGTTAGGGTCTGATTAATTTTCCTGAATGTATTCCAGAGCAGAAGGCACCTTGAAGAGCTAAACTCATTTTCTCCCCCTGTGGATTGCCCTGTTTTGATTCATGCAGCCTTACTGTACCCCACTGGCACACCTCAAAGCACAGCTTGCTTTAGATTTGCATAATGTAAAATTACTAAGCTAAATTATTATCACATATAGGATCACATCACTTTCTTACCTCCAAACTGGTGAAAGTGTTGCCATGGAACCACTAATGTAAAGAAGGTGGTCCATGGGTTGCCAGCTCATTCAGAGGATCCACAGTTTTATTTCTCCCCTTTACAACAGACACACAGAAAGCTACTAACATTTACAGGGCTCAGAGTGGCCATTTTGAGAAAGCTAAGAAGAAAAATAAATACTGAACAAATGTTGCAGGCCATCGAATAAATAAGAAAAGGATGCTTCTATGAAATAAAGCAAGTGAACGTTTAGGTAAAATGGAATTTCTAAGATGTGTGAGTGAGTGAGAGAGAGAGAGAGAGAGAGAGAGAGAGAGTGTGTGTGTGTGTGTGTGTGTGTGTGTGTGTGTGTGTGTGTGTGTGTGTGTGTGTGTTCATTTTTGGAAAAGGCTTGTTTATGCCAAGTGGGCTTTTGTTACAGGGAACGTGTGTGTTGCCGGGGAGCTGAGGCCTTGTAAATTGGCCCTTACCAGCTGCTTGGTCTTGTCTTCTAAATTGCTTGAAAACCTATTAAGATACATGACCCACATAAAAGTAGGACCAGAGGGTTTCTGTGTGATGGCCCCACGAGATTGGATTTTACTTTATCGCCCATTAATGCAGAAGGGATTTCATCAGTCAGCTTACCCTTCTTTCACCCCCAAGTGTTATGAAAATCCCAAAGATTAGCCTCTCTTGGGTATAAGCAAAGATGTGAATACCCAGACAGCTGTTTGACAGGAGGATATGCAGGGAGTTAAGGCATGGAGAGAGCGTGGGTCATGGGGTAGAGAGAGAGGTAGAGTTTGCGGAGAGAGTTGGTTGGCAAGACAGGGCCTCAAAATATTAGACAATTAGACTCATAATTAGAAAGATATGAGCAGATCCTTGTTATTGACTTTCTAAGGAGATAGCAGGTCCTTTGTTTTTCTTACAAAGAAGGACATCCTCACCAAGGCATCTCTGTTTCCAGTCCTGGCTTCTGTGGCCTGGATCATGCTGCTCTCCCAGCATCTTAACCAAGTTTACAAGTTGTGTGTTCAGACTGAGCTTCAATGCTGTCATGCTTAACGTGACAGAAGGAAGCCGAGTCTGGCTATTCAGGCAGAAGAAAGGAGAGCTTTGAAATTCGACCTGATGTATTTAATTTCCTAGGCTAAAGGGCATAGAAGGTTGGCCTGTGCGCTAGATTGGACCTCTCAACATGTTTTGTTTGGCTTGTATTTTAAAACTATTGAATTGCCAGTGTATATAAATTGAGTGTTCCGAAAAATAACTGGTTTTCTAGGTGTTCTTGATAATCGTCTTCATTGTTCCCTTTGATTATACACCCTCCTGCTTTGTTCCTTTATGCTATCTCCGGGCACGTTTCAGTTTGTTATGCTGGAGTGTGCCAACTGCATCGTTTGAGCTCTCAGTGGCCTTGTCTAAAAATTTGTGATGGGTCCCTCGATCCTCTACTTCAGTCTGCTTGTCGGCCTCACTGAGGTCACCTTCACCGTAATCCCCAGGCCTCTCTGTGCCTCAGTGTCCCAATTTGTGCACACTTTTGGTTTCATTTCCTTTGCCAACGACACTACAGGGATTTAATAGAAAGGGTCTGTAAGATGTCTAAGTTCCCAGGGACAAAGGTACCACTCAGGTCAAACATGTCACATTACTACTCTTTGAATGGGCGGTTTTGATCTGGCCTCTGAGAGCTGGTCTGGGGCATCTTCCTGCTTCAGCTATATTGTGCACTCTGGGATCATAAGGACACAAAGCACAGTTGCTCCCTCCGCCTGTTTTATTCCCCATCCCACAAGATTGGCAGCCCACTCTCTGCAGCCCTGCATTTATTACTCGGGAGATGATTGCCCTCCGTTTATCTGTGACTGGGTTTTGCTTAAAGTGGGTGGCTTCCTGCCAAAATGAGATGCATGCCTAATGAAGTTGAATGCTCAGAAGCCTGGGCCTCATTGAATCCCTCAATGTTAACCTGCAGCTACTGGAAAAATGGAGACAATTCCAGAAGGTGGATACTGGTTGAGTCACTTTCCTGAGTTTGGTTTTCCATGCATATAACTCCACTCACAGGATTATAAATTCTTTTTTTTTTTTTTTTTTGTGGTACGCGCGCCTCTCACTGCTGTGGCCTCTCCCGTGGCGGAGCACAGGCTCCGGACGCGCAGGCTCAGCGGCCATGGCTCACAGGCCCAGCCGCTCCGCGGCATGTGGGATCCTCCCGGACCGGGGCACGAACCCATGTCCCCTGCATCGGCGGACTCTCAACCACTGCGCCACAGGGAAGCCCCCAGGATTGTAAATTCTTATTTTATTTTCTAAAAAACTGTGCACTAGGAATCGAGGTGGGCACTTGCTATTCTCATTTTTTCTGGTAGAATTATGGTTTTGGTTGTTTTTGTTTTTCTTGATAAAAAGGCAAGTATGAGTGTGTATAGAAATGTAGAGTGGGTGGGAGAGAGTGGTATATTCACGTTTAATCTTGAAGCAATTCTTCTGTGGTAAGGAGGGAAATGAAGCTATTTGAATTTCCCTTCTGGAAGTAAATGCTGGGTTCAGAGTCCACAGTGTGTCTGACTCAAAGTAGGAAATTGGAAAAACTGGGCGAAATGATGACTGCATAGATTTCCGATCTCACCTTACCTTCTCAATCCTGTAGAAGATTAGATGGTAGGAGTAGAATGAGTCCTGAAGATTGAGTGATTTCAGGCTGTATAATACCCTGTTACGGGCTTTGCATAAGCACAGCTGATGGCTTGCAAAATACAGTGGCTGCTAAACCCAAGTGTCTGAAGGATGACAGATCGCAGCCTGTCCAGTTATGACCCTGAACTGACAAAGCCAGAACAGCCACCCGGCCCCATTGTTAACTCTTTGATTTACATGTGGGAGGCTTCGGCTCATCTCATTGGCAATAAAGTTGCAATAATGTGGTCCCTGACCTCACGGGCACCCCGCATAAGCTCCCTTTCCCCCAGTGCATTACCCACACACCAGGAGGAAAATTAGTGCACTGAAGCAGGGATTTACCAAATGTGCTCCCTGGGGAGTGGAAAGAGTTAATGCAATTTTCCAACCTGCCTAATTTACTCCAAGAGGGTATTATGTCCTCTGAGAGAATTGTAGTCAATGTGTGCCTATGGGGAAGAGGTGGGGGGAGGCACAAAATTAGGGAAAATACATAAATGACACTCTTTTC
Source organism: Lagenorhynchus albirostris (assembly GCF_949774975.1). NCBI lineage: Eukaryota > Metazoa > Chordata > Mammalia > Artiodactyla > Delphinidae > Lagenorhynchus > Lagenorhynchus albirostris. The sequence continues at coordinate 15,819,043 of NC_083104.1, read as the reverse complement.
CAAGGTATCACATTACAATATATTTACATATAACCCTTTTCCTAGCCTACAAGTGCTTTTCTATTTGTAACAGCCTATGGAGTGTAATACAAAGAGCACTGAGAATCAGCAAGCCTGGGTTTTAAACTTAGCTCTGCTGCTATCTTTCTGTCCCTTAGCTGGTCACTTCTCAGCCTTGTCAACTGTAAAATAAATAGTTTGAGTTAGATGATTTCTGAGGGTCATTATGCTTTATGATTTAGTGGTTTAAATGTTTGCAAATATCAATGCTTAGAGCACCTCTTTATCACAACATTTTAAAAATGTATGTAGCATCTTTTCCCCTCATGGGCACTCAGGGCACTATCTAAAATAAATTTATGTATTCCTCCCAAATAGAATACTTAAGAACAGATGAAGCTGGTGGGGCTTTCAGGTCACTTTTATCAGCAGCAGACACAACAAAATTGCTACCACCCTTAATTGCAGCTACATCTGAATGGTGAGAAAGGCTTGAAGATTATAAACCTGGCCACTGTGACCTTCTAATTCTTTTCACCTCGCATCTTGTCCTGATTAGGGACCCCAATGCCTGTCATAAACCCCTGGAGTTTAAATAGATCCAGGCAGGCAGGTAGGATCTTTAAAGCGTAGATATAATTGCAGTACACAAAGCTGTCTCTCAAAAGTAGAAAATTCCACAAGCAATTCCAGTTTTGTGGGTGAGAACAGAATAAAGAAGCAACAAAAAGGAGGACTGTGGACAAAAAAAGGAGAATTGTATTTATGTTGTCCTTCAAACAATGAGTAACACTTTCTGAAAATTTTGTTCTGAGTCCAAAATATAATCTAGTTTTCTATTGTTGATCCTTCAACTGCAATTTAATATGGTAGTCATAAGCACCTGTGGGCATTGGAATTTAAATGAATTAAATTTATATAAAATTAAAAATTTAAGTGCTCAGTCACACTAGACTAGTTGACTTGAAATTTTATGTGCTTAATAGCAACATGTGGCTTGTGGCTACCGTATTCAACAGTGCAGATATATAATATTCCCACCATCACAGAAAATTCTAATGGACAGCTCTGGAAATAAGTGAATACATATTTAAATCTTCAGGAGCTATTAGTTTTCTCATTTAATCATTCATTCAAGATATATTAATTTAAGGGCATTATGCTAGATGCTGAAAAAATTGTCCATTTACTGAATGCTCGTTAGAGACTAGGCATTGTGCAAAGTACTTTCAATACATTATCTGGATTTATCCCTTTAAGGTAGGTATATTTTGTCTATTTTATAGAAGAGAAAACTGAGGCCCAGGGTTACATAGTTGGTCAGTGCAGAGCTGGGATGAATAAACAGTCTTTCAGATGCCAAAGCCTATGTTAATCTCGGATAAAAATGGTTTCTGGCATATTTTCTGATGAAAAATTAAATTTCTGGACAAAATTATCATCATCATCAACATTTATGAGTACTGACTGAGGTCGTGTTTTTATAATTTTGGAAAGGATTCTCTTTTGTAACAAGAACCTAGGCTTTTAATGTATGGATCACTTCAAAGACAAGTTAGGACAGAGCAAGCAAAGGGGACAAAAAGAAAACAAAAGAAATAAAACGCGAAGGCAAACATACATAAATAACTCAAATATTTGTATTTTAGGTGTGTATGTGTAATCACTTTGTTTGGAGCTGCTATAGACTTCAGTTTTGTCCCCTGAGCAGCCAGCATCCTTCCAAGCCTCCTAGGTAGAAATAAGTGTTAGGTGTGCTTGATATGCAGTGTGTGCTAACCCTGTGAAGCAATTCAGCTGAGAAGCAAAGAATTGCACTTCAGACTTTATACATTTTATCCCTTGGCAACCCACTGTAGTGATATTACAAACATTGAGACTGTTAGGCTAATGGAAGTAAATATTGTAAAAGCTGTGAAAGATGCTGTAAAATATTCGCTCCTTCATGCAAAAATAATTTTACTGAGCACCCACTCTGTGCTAGGCACTATGCTATATATAGACAATCTCTGAAAAAGATGTCATTAAAATAAACCCCTTCACTTGAGGAGCTCACAATTAAATATCAGACATGGCTGGATATTCCACTAACTATAAAATTAGACCGTATAACCAGTAGTGGTGTTAAATGTTTAACCAGCTCTTCAGGAAAAATAGCTCAGATGTGTATCATTTGCAATTGCCATGGTGTAAATAAATACTCCTACCATGACTGATAATAAATTACCTACATGATGTCACTGAATGTGGGGTTGGGCAGAGACTGTTAATCATACCAGTAGGAGTCAACTGCAGCATAACATGTACTGAATTATACTATATTGTTATATTATTATATTACATCATATGATAGATCCTGTCATATTAGTACATATGCACACTTACATAAGTACATGTATTTTACATATATATATCAAATACAACGTAACTTAAAATCATATAAGATAATTCCATGTTAAGATGATATAATCTACTAGTTAAGAGTTTAGGTTTGGGGATCAAACAAATTTTGACCCTAAATTTCAGCTTAACTACCTATTAGCAATGTGATTTGAGTGAATTACTTTGCCCCTCTTAAGCCTGAGTTTTCTCATCTATTTAATGGGAGAAATGCTAGCACTATGGCCAAGAGCTGATGTGAGGATAAACCTAGAAATGCTTAGCTTCAGTCCCTGATTCATAGTAGGTCCTCAGTAAGTATCTATTTAATGCATGAGGGACTGAATGATGATTAGCAACATCACTGCTTAGGAAGTAAGTGGCCCCAAGGACCTAGAGGAAAGAGAAATGAATCCCATTGTAAATCAGCCACAGCTTCCCAAGAGGAGGAAATGTTTGTTTGTTTGTTTGTTTAAATTTATTTATTTATTTGGCTGTTTTGGGTCTTCATTTCTGTGCGAGGGCTTTCTCTAGTTGTGGCGAGCGGGTGACACTCTTCATCGCGGTGTGCGGGCCTCTCACTGTCGCGGCCTCTCTTGTTGCAGAGCGCAGGCTCAGTAGCTGTGGCTCATGGGCCCAGTTGCTCCGCGGCATGTGGGATCCTCCCAGACCAGGGATCGAACCCGTGTCCCTTGCACTGGCAGGCAGATTCTCAACCACTGCGCCACCAGGGAAGCCCGGAGGAAATGTTTGAAATGGGCCTAGACGGCTGAGTAGTCTCTTACCAGGCCCATAAAAGTAGACGCTCATCCCAGAGAGATGCAATGGCAGGAACAATTCTCTTTGCTTCAGTGGTAATGGCGGTGGTTGTTCTTCCAGAGGGATATTGTGCTTCGAGCAGATATGCCTCCTTCTTTCCCCCAAAATAGCTAGTAGCTACCACACACCTGCTTCTGCTGATAGATAGTTCAGGAGCACCATCTTCCCCACAGCCCACTGAGCCACTCAGGATGACAGCTGCATATTGCCAATCACTCCCAAGCTCTTCGTGAGTGCTTCTAGGAAGAGCAGGCAGACACTATTTTGCCAATAAGCTTTGTTTACTGAAGCCCCAGAAACAGGCGAGGGAGATGTATTAATGGCAGGGCCGAGTCTCTATTGTATTTTACCGATATTGCATTTCAGCTGTGGAAATGCCAAATGCCTGCCAGTGAAACATAATTTCTTGAAGTACCACATATTAAAGGACATCATATTTCATCTCTCTATGCCTGTGGTTTATCCAAACAAAGGAAATGGGTTGTTACCAAGGAAAGCATAACTCAAAATTCCAATTATGACTGTTAAACCACATGTGAAATTACTTTTAATAATTAAAAATAGCTCTTGCCACTCTGCAGTCCTAGCTCAATATTAGGTCTGGTGCCATTTTAAGGAAAGCTAATAATCCCCAGAAAATCCCAATGACCTTAATTGTCTTCACATACACCCTTCAGTGACCTTTATCACTTAGATGGTTAAAATCTAAAATAAATGATACTAATATATCTGATGTGCAACTGCATCATGGTCATTTATTTTATGCATTTGTTATGTTTCTGTGACACTTTTTCTCTAAAGAGGTGAACATGCTTTGTAAAGAATTCTTATGATGTCTATTTTTTAAATTCAAATTTTAAAGCAGACAGCAAAGTGTCAGTGAGGAAATCGTCATTTGAGGGAGGAGGCAAAACCACGGAAGGAAAACGAACTAAGTGAGAAATGGGTTGGAGATATAAAAGTGAGTAGTTAATTATAAACTCCATTGGCAAAATGCAAATGTAGCATCCAACCATAACACTGCCTGAGAGGGCAGCAAAAGCTCTTTCCAGAAGCAACAAATTAGTAGAAATATTTGTATCTTATATAATAATTCCTTCCACAAAAGATTTTAAGATGTAGAGAGCCTACAGCATCAAGGCCAGACTACCTCTGGGCTACTTATCATAGGAGTCAGTATTTATACCCATGTATCTCATATCTAAGAGTATTCTTAGATGCAAATTGTAACTTGTCCCTAGTATAGGCATCGCAAATTTAATTGTTTCTCATACTTCCAATAATTGGTGTCACTTTTATGATGACACTTCTTTCTTCTTTTCAAAAGCGGCTCTGTTTTCATATACATTCATTTAATCAGTAATTTGCTTGTTCATTCAACAAACATATCCTGAGCATATATTATGTGCTGAGACTGTATTTGTTGCATGAAATATACAGATGACTTGTATATCATCTTGTCTTTAAATGAGAGTGGAGAGTGAGGAGAGATGAGAGACATCATGATGAGTAATAAACTAAAATAGTATGATGACTTACTAGATATGTCTTTGGGCAGCATATATTTAACTCTGCCTGGTTGAGGGAGTCAGAAAGGGAGAAAGATGGTTACCATCCAGCTCCTTTTGCCTTTTTCATGAAGGTAACATCATAAGGCAAGATTTGGCGTTGGATCGTTGTCCTTGGGACATACAGTGAACATTACTTATGGCCTCTGTCCATGGTGCCAAAGGAAAGCCTTCACTCTCCCTTCTGGCAGTCTTACCAACATGCACACACCCAAATGTACCCATTAAAGCAACTATGTATCCATTGATCTTGATGAATACTTTTTTTCCTGAAAAAGAACGGATTTCCAATTGTTTGGTTTTTTTTCTGTCACACCTAGAATGAAATGGAAATTCCTTACCCTGACTTATGAGGCATAAATGAGTTAGTTTGAGTCTATCTATGTGGCTTTGTCTCATCCCGTACTTCTCTTGTATGCTAACCTACAAGACTACTGACTTTCTCTATTCCTCAAACAAGGCAGGCTTGTGTCCATTTAAATCCTTAGCATAAGCTTTCTCTGTCCCTGCCATACTTCTTCAGAGAGCTTCAAATACTTGAATCCTTTTTGTCAATGACATCTCCATTTAAAAGCAACTTGAGAGGGAACTTACTTAACAATCCTATCAAAAATGTACCGGGGCTTCCCTGGTGGCGCAGTCGTTGGGAGTCTGCCTGCCGATGCAGGGGACACAGGTTCGTGCCCCGGTCTGGGAAGATCCCACATGCCGCGGAGCGGCTGGGCCCGTGAGCCATGGCCGCTGAGCCTGTATGTCCGGAGCCTGTGCTCCGCAACGGGAGAGGCCACAACAGTGAGAGGCCCGCATAGAGAAAAAAAAAAAAAAAAAAATCCCGGTCTCATCACCCAGTTAGTCTCTATCCTGCTTTCTCTTGATAACAGCAAATATCTGAATGTGATAATTTATTACTTATATGAGTTTATTATCTGTCTTCTCTAGAATGTAAGCTCCATAAGAGAAGGAACTTTGCTGCTCATCCTGAAAATCTACTCATTGTAAGCAGAAATGAGCTCTTAGCCATTTGTAGCCAGCCTTTATTCTGGCCCAGTAATCCTCTCATGCTGCTCTTCACACCCTTGTGTAATCTTTTCCCAAACGGAATAGTTTTGACCTGGTTACCAGTGGGATAGTATGGAAATTGCAATGTGTGACTTCCAAGGCTAGGTCATAAAATAGATTTTTTTTTTTGCGGTACGCGGGCCTCTCACTGCTGCGGCCTCTCCCGTTGCAGAGCACAGGCTCCGGACGCGCAGGCTCAGCGGCCATGGCTCACGGGCCCAGCCGCTCCGCGGCATGTGGCATCTTCCCGGACCGGGGTACGAACCTGTGTCACCTGCATCGGCAGGCGGACTCTCAACCACTGCACCACCAGGGAAGCCCATAAAATAGATTTTGATTGTGGTCTAGCTCTCTTTGGAATTGTTCACTCTGGGCAAAGCCAGGCACCTTTTCACTCAAGCAGCCTGTGGAGAAGCCCACGTGTGGAGCAACTGTGGATTCTTGCCAACAACAAGCACCATGGGAGTGAATCATCTTGAAGGTTGATTCTCCAGCCACTCTCTAAGTTTCAGATGTTACAACCCTGGATGCTACTTTGATTGCAAAGTCATAGAGACCCTGAGCCAGAACCATACAGGCTACTCCTGAATTTCTGACATACACAGCCATCATGAGATAATGAATATTTATTTTGCTTTATGCTGCTAAATTTGAGAGTCACTTATTAGGCAGCAACATATAACTAATACATCCATGCTCTACTAACGGTCAGGCTCCGCTCTTAAGACAGTGCCTCTCATATAGCACGCAGTCAGCATTTGTTGGATATATTAATGAATGAAAGGATGGTTGAAGAAAATGCCTTAATTTCATTTAATTGCATTTACAACTAAGACTAACTGTAGCTTCACTGCAAGATAAAAAAGGTAGCCAATTATAAAAATGTTTGTTTTACAAAAGACGGCTATGATTAAATCAATATCACAACTTGAAAACTCAATTCAGGCTCTGCCTGCTTTCCTGTTTAACTCCCGGTTTCCTTTGTCCTAACAGAGTAAATGAGCAGTAGGGCGTTTGTCTCATTCTCTCTTTATTTAGAGGTCTTTAACTTCTATTTGCAGGTGTTTTTGCCTTCTAATCTTTCTCTTAATTGTTTCTTCAGCCTTTGTTCTGATAACAGATGTACTTTTTGTACTCTTTCAAATCCTGCCATTTTGGTTAAGAAGGAAAAAGATTTAAATCAAATCGTGGTTCAGTTGTGGTACTCTCCACAGACATTTATATCTGACAATTGAATGCATCAGTTGCTTGAAATAGCCTGACTAATGGTCATTCATAACAAAAACAAAGGGACTGGCTGATGAACAGTTCTGTAGAATGGAGGGAGGTTGGAATAATTGAGATTTAGAATTTAAGTTTTCCCAGAAATCTCTGAAACATGTTTGTATTATAGACTCTGATTCAAATTTTAAAGCAGAGAGCAAGATTTTTTTGCCCAACTGATGGAACATTACCTCTTTTCAATATGTTCTGTCTCTATAAACATCATGTTTCACATTTCAAACATTTGCTCTGTCTCTTCCAAGCGCTCATTTTTACTAACAGTGATGAGTAACCTCCATTTTAGTCTGTATGAATTCCATGAAAGGCAAAGACACAGCAAACCTTGTTTGAAATTTGTTTCATGTTGGAAGAATTGAGTTCATCCTTGTAACCACAGTGAGTCTTTAGCTGCCAATTTTAAATGGAGAGACACATTGAAAAGCGTAAGTTATTTTGTTCTAGTGATATTTTATACTCGTGATTCTCATTTTTGTGCAGATAAAATAGGGTATCATTAAGATCAGCACCATTGTGATATCTTGCAGTGTTAAATTCTCTGAGCAAGAAATGTTTAACCCTCAGTGGGTTTTGGCCATGAATTCACATTTCAAAAGAAAGTACATTCAGGTTTAGAAAAACAGAAGGTGCAAAGGGAGTTTTAACTATCTCTTTGCTATTAGGAGGGAAAATAAAATTGGCAGCAATAGACTTGTTCATCTTCTGCACTTCTATTCTTAATGATAATTATATGACCAAGAGATACATATTAGGAATGGCAGCAGGGATATCAAATTATAGAGCATTATTGGCACCATCCTACAAATAGAAAACAGAACTGGAAAAAGACATTATAGTTATCACTGATGAAAGGTAGTGATATGAGTTTAGCATTTTGTAATGCACAGTGATATTAAATTCCAATCTAGGGCAGCGTTTCCCAAAAGCAACACTGTTGATGTTTGGGGGCTGAAAAATTCTTTGTTGTGTGGACCAGTCCTGTGCAATGTAGCATGTATGTGTAGCTGCATCCCCGAACTCTACCCACTAGATGCCAGTAGCATCACCTAAGTCATGACAATCGAAAATGTCTCCAGATCTTGCCAGATGTTCTCTGGGGGACAAAATAGTGCCCTTCCCCCAATGAGAATTACTGCTCCAGAATATCAGTATATAAGTAAAAACTCATGGTGAGGCATAAAAATTACACCATCTCTATCAAAGATTCCCAGGAAAGGTCAACCAGCAGCATTGACCAAACAGAAGCAGAGACTCACATAGCTGGAAGGGGCTTTAGGTGATTGATAAGCTATTTTTATTTATTGAATGGGACTCTGAGACTTTGGGAGGGGTATAGATTTGCTCAGAGCCACACAGATGTCTTGGGTCAGGCTTGAAATGATGTTTTCCTACATGCATGCTGTTCTTTCTTCCTATCTGAAGCCAACTCAGTCCCTGTAAAGCTTGGGTTTACACCTTAATTTTCTAGTAAATGGGCTGGGTTTGCATTGTCTTAGCTCCCTAAAAGTACTGATGGTGCTACAAATAGAAAATACCACTCCCACCTGGAGTAACTGTTGACCCCTTCAAGGGGGTGAATAGTGGGGGATCTTGATGTTGTATTTTGTTTTCTGTGTTAAATGAGTCCTATAACCGCGCTAATGATGTGAGTTTATGAAGTGTGGCATGTTCAATACAAACCTGCAGAATCCAGTCCTATCATCTGAGTTCAAATTTTGGCTCAGTTACTTACTATCTGTGTGACCATGGGCCAATTAGGTAACTTTTGTAAGCATGAGTGTTCATACCTGAAGTGGGGAAGGTAAAACTGAATCTAACTTGTAGGGTGACATAAAGATGAAATGGAATGATATGTGTAAGTAGTTGAGCACAATTTTTAGCATGGAGAAAACACTGTCTATTATTGTCTCTGTTGTTATTGGTAGTACTGTGATTAAATTGAATGCTTTCCAAATGTGTGTGGAGAGATGTGAGTATTCTTTGTAGAACACAAAACACAAAGATGAAGTAAAAAATAAAGATGCCTGAATTAACAAAGTTCTCAATCCCGGCTAGGATTAAAAAAAACTATGTAGGAAATGTCCAAGAAATCTAATTCTGAGAGAACGGTTTCAAGATACAAGGAATTCTTAGAATTGTTACAGTTTAAACTAGACTTAACTACAGAGATATTTTTAATACGATGCTGGAATAAGACAAGCTCGCACAAGTCTGTGTGTATGAATGCGAAAAAATGTATGATCTTGTATGTTCTTTTTACATCTCATGTAGTAAATGACTCCTATCTGCCAGGTGCTGCCCATCTCCATGGCTCACAGCCTTCCCAAAGTTGAGTTGGTAATGAGACTCAAATATCATGCAGATTGCCTGATACCTTTGCCCTCACCAATTCAACAACTGTGGGATTCTGAACTATTGATAAAATATAATAAAGGATTCCAACATGAATTGTAGCTGGAAAAGAGATTTTAAAATGTCATGCCTTCTCTGTGAACCCTTCAAAATGAAAGATGAAATGGTAGGTGGGAGAGAGGCACAAGAACAACTACAATTTATAGACTTTGGGATAATTTCAGAAGGTTCCTGTTATCTCAGATCATTTTTGATAATTAAAATAGACAATATTATTGACTTCATTTAGTCTGTTGGTACTGCTTGTGAGACTATCTAGGCATGTAATTTGGTTGCCTTACTTATTAGGCTTCATTGGTATCCTGAGAGTTCTCGACTTTTGATTTTTGTGAAAATATAGGCCCTGTGTTTTCATTTCGGTTCCTGGGCAGGTTTTAAGGATGCCTTGACACTTTATTATAAGCAGCTAAAATACTATGCTGTATTTATATATCCAGGGAGCAATACATTATTTAATATTATTTTATACATTATATGTATTCACCATGGTATTGGAATGAGCAACAATTGAAATCCTGCTGTTCACAAGGCAAAGTGCCCCGCTTCTCTGCATAGTAAATAGCAAATCCTCATTGTATGTCATCTGATTGCTCACTGTCCTGATAGCTTCTCATGTGGGAATAAATTAATCCATGCTTCCCTTTAAAGGAGACAGTACGATGGAATAGAATGAGCCCTGAATTTGAAGTTAAAAGAACCCAATCTAACCCACTTACTGACTAGCTGAACTTGAATAAGACATATTTGTTGAGTCTATCAAATAGAGGTAAAACTATCCTGCCTCCCTCCCTCTGAGAGTCACCTTGAGAATCAAATGAGATAACATATGTGGAATACTTTGTAAAATGGGCAGCATGAGGCAAAGGTGAAGTATTATTGGGAGGGGCGAAGGATATGGAAACTGTCTATCACCAGGGTTCAGACATGTCTGAGAATGACTGCTGAATGGTGAAGCAATTCTCCCAGGAGTCTGTTTACATAAGAGACCTGGCGCCTGCTTGAATAGAAGTCATAATAAGAGATGATAAGGCAGGCAGTAAAAACAAAAAACAAAACAAATTTTGATCTCTTGAGAAAGTGAATGATTATGAAACCACTGCAAGAACTGTCATTAGATTTCTCTTCGGGTTCCATCTCTTTGGTCTCTTCTATGAGTCACATGGAAAGAGGGTAGGGAAGTTCTAAAGAAAAGCTAGTAGAGCCTGAAAGATATGTGGAGAAGCAGCAGCTCTTGGAGACCATTTATATCCAGTAAAACTTTTAAAGTGGAAAGAGGCATTCTTCTCACATACCATAAGAGAACATCATGTATCTTTGACAATTCAGATACTTCAATTCATCATTGACATGACAGTACCTGGCATTGCAGACATTCCAAGGTCATTACTGAAATATTGCTGAGCATCTGTGCAAGACCTTGGCAGCCACCAAACCTATCTGATGTAATAGAGTTCCCACTCAGAGATGGCTACCTTTCTCTTGGTGAGTTGTGCTTATGTAGAATAGCCCTGACACCCAAGTTTGGGTTATCTGTGACTATGTCTTTGCTTTCTGAACGTCTTCTTCTTGTGGTCTGTTATCTGGGTTTGACATGATTCAGGCAGACAATAAGATTTGCTTTACATTAAAATTAAATTTAATCTAATTAAAAATGTTGAATAAAGAGACAGAGTTTCAAAGTCATGGAAGCTTCCCCACATAATTATCAGGGTTTTAGAGAGAGCCCAGAGTCTTTTTTGCTGAATTTCTCTGAATATGTCTCAGTTCTTGCTCTTACTGAAGCTGCTTTGTTCAGTGATTCTTTTTATTCCTAATACAATGATAGAATTATTCCAACAAATTCCATTAGAAAGAACTAATTTCTATTGTTACGCACTAAGAGAAGCTTAACTAAGACATGAGGGAAAAGGACTTTACCGGTGACTGGGGTTCAACCTTAGTAAGTGAGGGGAAAATCAGTGTAATATGAATATGAGTTATTCAGTTGTACATTATTCTGGCAGTTTCTGTGAAGGTTGGTTGGTTTTGTTTTGTTTTCATTTTTGTTTTTGGAGGAGATTAACATTTAAATGGGTGGACTTTGAATAAAACAGACTGCTCTCCTTAATGTGGGTGGGCCTATCCAATAAGTTGAAGACCTGAATAGAACAATGACTGACCTTCTCAAAAAAGAAGGAATTCTGACAGCAGACTACATGTGGATTTGAACTGCAACTTTCCCCTGGGTCTCCAACCTACTGGCCTACCCTGCAGATTATAGTTTTGTACCTCCACAATCATAAACCAATTCTTTAAAATAAATCTGTCTCTCTATATATACACATGCTGTTGGTTCTGTTTCTCTGGAGAATCCTGACTAATACATATACTGTTACCTGACTCATTGGCATAGCTATTAGGCCCTGTGAAATAGCAGTTCTCAGCCTTATTGCTGTAAGATTGGTGGGAATCAGTTGAAGACAAAGGAGTGAGACTATTGAAAAATAAATTGGAGATTTTATAAAACCCTCAGCCTCTCTTGTCTATACAGCACACTGGGTTGTGAATGCTTCATAAATGGGTGTGTGCCTATATTATTTTCTATTTCTGCTGTAATGAATTATCACAAATGTATTGGCTTAAGACAACAAAAACGTATTATCTTACTGCTGTGGCAGTCAGAAGTCTAAAATGAGTTTGCAGGGCTGTGTGTCTTCTGGAAGCCACAGGAGAATCTGTTTCATTGCTCTTCCAGCTTCTTGAAGCTGCCTACACTCCTTAGTTTATGGCCTCTTCCTGAAATCACTCCACTCTCACCTCCCATCATCACATCTTCTTCTTTGACTGTGACCCTCCATAATGCCTCTTATAAGAATCCTATAATTACATTGGATTCACGTGCATAATCTAGGCCAGTCTCCCCAACTCCAGATCCTTAACTTCATCATATCTGCAAAGCCTCTTATGCCACGTAAAGTACCATATTCACAGATTCCAGGGTTTAGGACATGGACATCTTTGGAGGGAGCCATGATTTTGCTTTCCATAGTGCCACATGTGGGAATGTGACCCTACAAGGGTGTTATAGCTCAGATAAATGTTGAGGAGTATTTTTATTGAAGCTAAATGAAAGAGAATCCATTAATTTCTTTGCTCGTATTACCTTCAAAATTTAGATCCAAAATCTTCTTCTCTCCTAACTTGGGATAAGGTAAGTAGTGAAACCAGCCATAGAACAGAAGACATATCACTAAGAGCATAAGAATGCTTACTAATTAGTGAGAATAAGTGCATGAACACAAGGGAGAGAGCCCTTGTTTGTGTGGAAATTAAATTCTTTGTGAAAGCAGAGAAATAATAAGCACACAACAGATTGGAATGTATTTCAAGAGCGGACCCCACAGAATTTGCTGGTAAATTAGACATGGGGAGTGAGAGGAAGGGAGGAAGTAAGACCTTGAGCATCTGCTATGTGGGTAACACTGCATTAGGCTCTGCAGAGACACCAACAACAAGACAGAGACCAGATCCTCCCTCAATGATCAAAATGTAGTAAAAGGATAAACTCAAAAGTCTAAGAATAGACATGGAACTAACATCCTGTTATACACAGAAAAGAACAAACCAATGGACAATATACATTTGAAAAGAGCTTAAGTCACTGCTCACCAAAGAAATGTAAATTAAAATTATGACCTTTTCCCCAGAATTAGAAAACGTTAAAAGACTGGTAGTAAAAATGAACGGCATGATGAGGCTACCTGAAAACCTATCTTGGTCATTAAAAGAGAGATCAAACTTTGGCAAAGTTGTAGGGAATCAGATCTCTTCCAATATTGTTGGGCGGGAGGGTGGAAATTGGTATTAGTTTTTCAAAACAAGTGTTTCTATACCTCTTAAAATTAGACATGTGCCATTTTCGTGGCCCAGCGATGACACATTAAAATGAGAGGAAAATCACAGAGATGTGCAAAGAGATAAATTCAGGAGGTTCACTGCAGTATTTTTATAATGGAACAAATCAGACCAAAACATCTCTTAACAGAATACTCATTAAATGGACTATTCATATCCATGTAACAAGTATTCCTAATGAAAAAGAGTAGGTAGATTTATATGCACTGATATATATATATATATATATATATATATATATATATATATAAACACATTGGTAAATGAAAATGCATTGCACTGATATATGCACAGTATTATATGTGTCTGAAATCTTTTAAAAAAACAAAACTTTATAATCTGTATGTACATAGATAAATAGGAGCAGAATTCTATTTGAATGGAGAGTCAAGAACGGTATTTACGTATATTTTTGGATTATTGTCAAATGATATTGTACTAATGTAACATTTGTATAATTAAAAAATTCAAACAGAGGGATTTCCCTGGTGTCCCAGTGGTTAAGACTCCATGCTTCCACTGCAGGGGACATGGGTTTGATCCTAGGTCAGGGAACTAAGATCCCGTGTGCCACGCCGCATGGCCTAAATAAATACATAAATAAAAATTTAAGAAGAAAAATTCAAACAGTGACAAAAACTGTTTAAAAAGAGTTGGTTCAATAAAAACAATGGATGGCAAAGACACTGTGCTGTATGGCTACACAAATTTGTCAAAGCTTTGCCCATGGGATACGCCCCAGATTCTCTTGATCATTTAGTGCTTTTTGTATTGATATGAAAATCAGATATTTTTCCAAACCAAGGCAGTACAATATCTTTGAAATGCAAGGCAACATAACAGTGCAATACTTAAGGGTTTTATTCAATGCGAGGTCAGTAGAAATCAACCCTGTGATGAGGCTTCCTGCAAAGCTATCTCCATCATTAACTGCATTAAAAGAGACACAGAGCCTTGAACAAGAGAAGGAACAGCCCCTGTCTCCTCTATGCTGTGCATGCTCAACCCGAAGCCTTACACCCAGGTGTGGATGCCACATTTGAAGCATGTGCAAAGGAAGAAACTGTGGCTGTTAAAGGCCTTGAAATGATGACTATAGGGAATAGTAAAATGAATGGAGAGCTACTTAACCAGGAGAAAAGGGTCCTCAAAGACATATGGTGGTTGACTCTAAGCATTTTAAGACAGCTACGCACAGGATAAAAGGAACTCATTTAGTTTGCATGCAAAATATGAAAATAATAACTAGTATTTCAAAAAACACTGACATGTGCACATCTTCTCAATCCTGTGAGGTATTATTGTCTCATTTGGCAGCTGTGGCAGAGACTAAAAAAGTTTGTTTTTCTTTTCATAGTGCTATCCCTCAGAAATGGCCACCAACAAGGGACAATGTTTTCTAGCCCCCGTTGAAGTTAGATGTGGCCCTATGAATGTGTTCTAGTCAAAAGAACATTAATGAAAGAATTGGGAGCCATTTCTACATGTGCTGTATTTAAAAACACACACGTGTGTGTGTCCCCCACCCCTGACACACACAATATCCTTTGTGCCTGTTTCCATGCGCTTTTCCTCTTCTGGTTAGCTGGAATAAAGAAGAATTGCAACAGAACCTTGGAAACCAATGCTAATTATAATGGAGCCCCCATCATCCTGTGTGCCTGACTGAGCATGTGGAAAAGGGCTGCCCCATTAACTTGTTAACCCTCCCTGTACTGTGATGTAGTAAGAACTCAACTTCTAATGAGCTTGAGCCATTGCACACTTTGAAGTCTGTTGTTAAAGCACTCAGCCTACCTTGATTCATTCAACGGGCTCAGAAAGTGAAATTCAACAGATGCGTGTAGAGTCCAAAAACAACTAAGCTCTCAAGCCGTTCAATCAGACTTGAACTCAGGCCATCTCATTCTGAATCCAAATCTTTTTCCCTTGCACCACTATGCCCTGCAACCAAACTAGGATCAATATTATAAATGAGGGGGGCAGAAATTATGGCTGCAAATGGCAAAACTAAAAGAACTTAGTAACGAGGATGATATACTTCATTCAAAGGAAAACAATCCATGGACTGAGGAGTACAGTGCCTCACAAGCAGTGGAGCACTGTCCCTGAGGGATTTGGGTCAAGAGCGAATTTATAGAACATTAGAAGAAGCAACATGGAAACAGGGTGATTGGTGAGGGATTGTAAGGGATGTTGTTATAAGGCTTAGCAGGTTCTGTTTTCTAGGGTAAGGTAAACTAGCTAAAGTTGAGTTGGAGGATTGTGATTGTTGTATGTTAGGTTTCCTTGACAGTTTGCTTCCCACAAGTGCAGGTTTAGATTTGTGACGTGGGCTGGGCCGCTGGGGTTGCCTGCATTTTGTGCGTCCTGATATACAAATTAACTTGATCACAACTCAACAGAAGAGTTGTGTAACAGGCCTATATTTGCATTTCTTCAAGAGGCAATGTGTGCTCCATCTCAGGAGGTGTTCAAAAGGGAACATCAGAGAAAGTGTTAGAGCTAGATGATTTAATGTTTTTTACAACCTGAGATTCCATAATTCAGTGCACATTTGAAGCACTCAAATCATATTTATTATACAAACACTATGCACTCAGCAGCAATTTGGGAGCCCTGTGGTCTCCTTAGCAAGGCATAATGGAAATGCTAGGAACTGAGCCGGAAATAATTGAATAAGGACATTAACTAGTGCAAGTTCTAATGAATTTTTCATTTAGAAAATTCGTAAGATTGAGATTAATAAAGAGCTTCATTACAAACTTATGGATGATTCTTGAACAAATAAAGTTCCTGGGTAATTTGTTGACTATGGAAAAGCTTACACAAATATAAAAACCCATGCTTTTGAGTATCTGTCTTTACTGGGATGAGGGTCATATCCAGGGGACCCTGAGTAAGGGAGTGAAATGTCAGAGCAGATCTCTTTGGTCGACAGTAGTGGGGTCGATACAGGGATAAGGGCTGCAGGAGACAGATGATGATTTCAGGTCTGAGTAGCTGGACCGTAATAATTTCCACAGGCTCTTATAATACATACTGGGTTGGGTTTGAAGCAAATTCATTTGCACATGCAACTTCCCCTCCCCACAGCAAAGCTGAACATGGCACCTACTTTCTACCTGTCACCCTGTTCTCTAGAAAGGAAGGGGGAAAGGAATAGAAGAGGAAGCCAGGAGATATTGAGGTGAGTACAAAATAGACTTATCTCAAGTCCAGGTAACTATCCTAAGTTTTTTGTACATTTTTGTCCAGACTTCACCCAATAAAGAGACAACTGCAAAAACTTTAAGTTACTTCCGTTGGTGCTTGCCATATAAAATTCCAAGGGGATTCATCTGTTCAACAAATACTTTTTATTCTCCTACTATATGTCAGACACTGATTGAAGTACTGGGGAGGCAATGATAAACAGAAAAAAACAACACAGAGCTTATATTCCAGTGGAGGAGAGAGACAGTAAACTACGTAAATACAAGGTGCACCATGTGTGATAGTTATAAATGCAAAAGAAGAACTTTAACCAAGACATGTTGGAGGAAGTTTTAATAAAGGTCATCAGGAAATGCCCTACTGAGATGGGGAATTTTGAGCAAGTTGTGAAGGAAGTGAGGATGTGAGCCAGACAAATGGTTGGGGAAGCTCATTCCAAGTAGAGGGGACAACAAGTACCAGGGTCCTAAGCTGGGTCTAGCATCAGAGCGCTTAATGGCTGGAGGAGAGGACAGTTGGGAGAAGGGATGAGATAATGACATTAGAAAGGTAACAAGGGTTAGAAAAAGTAGGACCTTGAAAGTCCTCATTAGAACTTTAAATCTGGTCTCAACGATAACTCTGGTAAACCTTAAGCAGAAGTTTGACAGGATCTAACTTACTTTGTAAGGAGATCACTCCAGCTAGTGTGTCAAATAGATGTGGCAAAGGTGGAAGCAGGAAGACCAAGTAGATTACTGCAAGAATCTAGGTCTCGTGGTTTGGTCAGGATGGTGGCTGTAGGAGCCGTGAGAACAGGATGAATTCTCAATGTTTTGAAGTTAGAAGTGATAAGATTTCCTGATAGACTGAATATGGAGTGTAAGAGATAAAGAAGAGTTAAGGAATATATCAAAGTTTGGACTTGAACTAAAAGAATAGACATTAACCAAGAAGAAGGACCCTGAGAAGTTTTGACAAGGCGAAAGGGAGTTTGTGAAGAAGCAATTTTAAGCTTAGTTACAGTCAAATTGGACTTACCTCTTAGGCATTCATGTAACATTCATCAAATAGGCAGTTGGACATACAAATGTAGATTTCAGACGAGAGGTTATAATGGAGATGGAAATTTAGGAGACGTCAGCATAGAGATAGATATTTAAAGTGATGTTACTGGCTGAGATCACCTAAGAGTGACTGTAGATAGCAAAAGCAGAAGAGGTCCTAGGACTGAGCCCTAGGCTCCTACAACATATAGAGGTTGCAGAAATGAAAAGGAACCAGCCTAAGAGACTGGAGAGTAAGTGATTAGAAAGGTAGGAGTCAAATAAGATAAACCAGATGTCTTGGAAACAAAATAAAGAAACTTTTCAAAGAGAGAGAAATCAACAGTGGCACATGTTGCTGAGCATTTCACATTATGTGGACTGAGCTGTGATCTGGGATTTAGTAACAGCGTGGTCATTGTCAGCATTCAGAAAGTCAGTTATGGTGGAATGGTGGGGCTGAAAACTGACTGGAGTAGTGGCAAGAGAGATGGATGTAGTATAACTTGTCACATAGAATATAGCTAATCTTTCAAGGGAAGAAAAGAAATTGGGTGATAGTTTCAGGGGAAAGTGGGATCAAGGGAGAGAATTTTCTTTAACATGGGATAAATGACAACATATCAGTATGTTTATGGGAATGATTTGGGACCACCTTGAGGATTTTGGTGAATTAAAACTGACATCAATCAGAATATTTTGTGTCTTCTCCAGCCAATTTCAGCAGTGCTGGTGGAGGTATTAAGTACCCAAAGATGTGAATTTAACCAGCAATGTGGTTTTGTCAAGAGAGTAGAGCGGGGTGATGCAGTTGCAAGGAAACGATTGTAGTAGGTTAACTCATAAGAGAAAATAGTAACTGACCATGAAATTTAAGCAGAATGTAGAGGGAAGAGAAGATTTAGTGGGGAGGCAGTGAAGAACAATGAAAACTTGGTGGGATCAATTCATTAGATATTTAGGAGGGGTTGAGTATTATTGGAGCCTAGGTTCTACAAGACGGGAACTGAAAAGTAGAATGGAATGTGGTGCCATTAATGGTAAATAACATGGTCAAGAATATGCCAATGACATAGAGGCCCTGGGATAGGGAGTAGGACAAAATCACTGGAGCAGAGGCCAAGAATTTAGGAGGAGCGCATCGGAAAATCATCTGTGTGGCTACAGAAATTATCAAGAATTATGATACCACTAGTGTTGAAGAAAGTGAGAGCGTAATAGAGGAAAACTTTTCTAAAGAAAGAGGATGGATGGAACATAAAGAGGAATAGTGTATGAGATAAGATTCAAAGCTGAATGTTTAAGATTCAAGAAAGAATGGTCTGAAGTGTCAGTGCAGAGCAGTGGGCCATCTATCCTGCCTCCAGGTGCTATGACAGGAGAATTGGAGGAGGGAAAAGAGTCACCCCTTGAAAATGAAAGGGAAAATGGTGCCGTCAGAGGAGAGCAGATTTCTATGAGCAAGAAGAAGCGGATGTTTGCTGATGAAGCTGAGAATATGTTTGCTGATGACTGACCTAGAGTTTCACGGCGCTCCATGAAAGGGTTTTAGGAGATGCGGAGGTAGGAATAAAAGTCACAAAAGGCAATGGGGATAGAGTCTGGAGCCTGGATGATGAGCAACAATGTGGGAAACATGGACATCTTGTGATGGTCAACCTAACCCGGGCAAAAGGCATAGTGATTAGCCCCAGTGGTCCCAAGGCAGAGGGGTGAAGAGGCTGCTAGCATTGAGGGAAAAGAGGGATAAAGGGGACCCTTGCCAGCAGGGAGAAGAATTCTGGGGTTCCCATTTGATTCATGCCATTGGAGGCAAGGATGGTCTTCCTCTGAGATTGCAGGCACCTGCTTGGCCCCTGTAGGGCTTGGGTTTTCCTTCAAGCATGGACTCTCTCTGGATTTACACTTATAGCAGCCTACAAGGGGATGCTTAACAATAGCATATTTGATTCAGTTATAACGAACTATAGAATATCAGAAAATAAAGTAGAATATCAGACAGAAAGGCATATACCCAAATAAACTCATTAAAGAAGAAAAGATGATATAGTTGATGGGCATATTGGTCAGTGTGCTGAAAAGGAGTGGAACAATTATAATGCAGTAAGTCCCCTACATACAAACCTTCAAGTTGCAAACTTTCAAAGATGTAAATGTGGAGCTTACTAATGAAGACCTGATGAATTGGAGGCCCAGAGAAAGGAAGAAGAGAGACAAGAGGAAGAAGAAGTAACTGAAGAACCGAAGAGATTCACCACGAAGGAAATGGCAAGGGGATTTTTTTTATTTGAGGAGGCACTGTTAGTTTATGAGGCACTGGACCCTAACAGAGAATGGTACACAAATGTTGCAGCAGTCGTTCAGAATGCAATCCAGTGCTACAGTGTGACCTATGATGAGAAAAAATGACCTACTACCCAGACATCACTGGATCGTTTTTTCAAGAGGGTAGATAGAATTGGATCCAGCAAGGAACCAGAACCTGTGCCATCAGTGTCAGACGTGAGTGAAATTGCAGCCTGCCCTCCATCTCCTATTGCTGAGGATCCTTCAGCTCTACCATCTCCCACCTCCTCTCCCTCCTCCAGTCAGTAACTCTTCTTGCCTGTTCACTCGATGCCAGACCCTGTAGGCCAACTGTTGTACTGTACTTTTCAAGGTACTGTAAGATTAAAAATCTTTTCTTTATTTTTTGTATTTGTTTGTTTTGTATGTATTATTTGTGTGAAAAGTATTATAAACCTATTATAGTACAGTACTATATAGCCGATTGTGTTAGTTGGGTACCTAACTACCCAACTTAGGAATGCGCTCTTGGAACAAAACTCGTTTGTATGTAGGGGACTTACTGTAGTTTATTATATCCTGCCAGCTGCCTTGTTGTAGTCATTTGCTTTGCCTTAGTTTCGACACTTGCTTCATTAATTAGCTTTTGGGACTCTGATGATTCTGATATTGAAACAGACCTAAACTTTATGACTAAACCTAAACATTATGTTTTTTTTCCTTTGGCTGTTATTTAATTCCATACAGAAGTTGGACATTCTCAGGAAAGCTGGAGAGTTTCTAGGATGATGTAGAGAAAAAAAAAACGTGACAAGCACTATTTAGTGATGGAGGAACATAGTACAACATGAAAGCCTTTTCCTTCTTTTCTGAGGCCTGCAATATTATCTTTACCATCTTAAATATGATCCTTTATGGCCAAAAGCTTTCTAACACCTTCAAATTATGATTTTGTTAAACTGTCAGAACTTTCAGAACTTGTGTGGATACCTGGAATTCAAACCCCAAAACCTAGCAAATAGTTCCATCATCTGTGTTTAAATGGGACTATAAAAGTCAATGGGACTTTTATAGTTCCTTCCCTGGAAGCAAAATTCATGTTCTTAAAGTTCAGCTTACATTTCATGCTAAAAAATTGCAACAAACACAATGAAGGTTTTTATAACCATATAAAATTGAAAGACCAAAGAGAACAGTATTTCAAAGTGTTTGATATAGTGTTTGATCATAACCTGAGGGAATCAATGTACCTTTAAAAAGAAACTCTTGGGGCTCCTCGTGCAGCTAATCCAATCATTTGATAATCTCATCACGATTCTGTTGTACACTTACCATGTGCTGTGCTCATCTGAAGGAAGTAAACAGGCTCTTGAAAGAGTGGTAGGTAGGAGCAAACCTATTCCATTTTGAAAAGTCAGTATAAAACATAATACAACACATGAACCATGTATTTTCCAGGTTTCTTTCAGGACATGACTATCATATTAAAAATATATAGTTACCAGTTGTACATCAAAATTATAATGCCATAAAAATGAGATGAAGAGATTCTCATTTGTTCATGAAGAATTTAGCAGACTACTCTATTAGACTTATTACTTAGGTGTTATCAGAAAGCCTGCCCAAACTAGTTTAAGTGAAAATAACAATAATAAAAACAGAAGAATACATTGGCTCCTAGAACTGAGAGATCCAGAAGTAGAATAGCTTCAGGCACAGCTTGATCCAGAAACTTAGTGCTCTTTCTCTCTTCGTTAACTTCTCAACCAGTCTCCACTGTTATCTTATGCTTATTCTCCCTAACCATAGGTAGGTTTCTCCCAAGGTACTTTGGAAGCTAGCTTCTGAGAACTAATGGCCCACATCAACATAAGTGAGTAACACTAAGGAAAAGTGATAGCTTCCCCACCTCTCCCACTCATCCCCGTCATCTACATAGAAATCCCCAAAAGGGCTCTGATTTTACCTGAGTTATAGTCTTAATATTAGACCAGTCGCTTTCTCCAGAAAATTAAATATTAATTAATTCAAGGTCACCATAGCCAGGGATGGGCAATAGATTGTGACTGACATCACTCCAGAATTAAGGGAATGGCAGCGCCCCAAAAGAAATAATACTAGGGAGGAAATGAAAGCAACACACAACCGCTACAGGCATCACGGCAAGAAGGACTGAAGCAACCTAGATATCCAACAGATAAGTTAATTATGGTGCAGCTAAATAACAAACTCATGGGCTTCCCTGGTGGTGCAGTGGTTAGGAATCCACCTGCCAGTGCAGGGGACACGGGTTTTAGCCGTGGTCCTGGAAGATCCCACATGCCGCAGAGCAGCTAAGCCCATGTGCCACAACTACTGAGCCTGCGCTCTAGAGCCCGAGCCACAACTACTGAAGCCCGTGCGCCTAGAGCACGTGCTCCGCAACAAGAGAAGCCACCGCAATGAGAAGACCACGCACAGCAATGAAGAGCAGCCCCCTCTCACTGCAACTGGAGAAAGCCCGCGTGCAGCAATAAAGACCCAATGCAGCCAAAAATAAATAAAAATATAATAAATAAATAAAAAAAAGATAATGATCCCCAGTTCTTCCCTCATTTCTTAAGAAAAAAAAAAGAAAGCACAAACTCATATGAGTTACTATAATTAAGTTGTTAAAGAATGTCATGTCATGAAAAATATTCACAATGAATGATTCTGTTTAAAAGGTAGTTTACAAAACAGTAAATACAATAGGATCCTAATTGGATGACATTTTGATGTTACAGATGAAAAACGTATATATTGTGCATCCAGAGAAAAAATACTATAAGGAAATACACTAAAACAAATGTGACCATCTTTGGGAGACGAGGTTATAGAGATATTTTATTCTTAGTTTTGAATACTGAAATATTTGCTGAGTTCCTATGATGTCACTAGATTGGATACTGTAGGATACCAGTTTAATATTATGAAGGATTCTTCTTTATAGTAAGTTTTCCTATAGAGACTTATTCAAAGGTAAATATCCCTTAGAACAGGAGACATTTTCAGCCATTTCACATCTATGAAACTTTTATTTTGTCTACCATATGCAAAGTGCATGTGAGATAGGAATATGAAGATGATCTAGTTATTTCCACACATGTGAGAGTTTGGAGAGAATGATAGTTTATTTTGTGATGCAATGTAGCTATGGTAATAATGCAAAAACAATGTGTTATATGAGCAAGTTGGAAAGAGGAATCAGAAGTGCATTAGCTGTAAGTAACAAAAGTCAAACTACATTGGCTTAAGTGAAGAGTAGTTTATTTTTCTTATATAATACGAATTCCAGATATTGTAGTTAGGGATTGGTTCAATAGCTCAGTGCTATTAGGATGGTGATGCACTTTTCCCTTGGCCTTTCCCTCAAGCCTAGCTCTTCCAGTTCTCAAGATGATTGTTAGATGTCATTTCCACCTTCACACCAAAAAGAAGACAAAAGGGAATGGGGTAGAACCAGTTGCATTGATTTCCTTTATTAAGGAAGCAAGCTTAGGACTTCCCTGGTGGCACAGTGGTTAAGAATCCGCCTGCCAGGGCAGGGGACACAGGTTTGTGCCCTGGTCCGGGAAGATCCCACATGCCGCGGAGCAACTAAGCCTGTGCACCACAGCTACTGAAGCCTGTGCTCTACAGCCTGTGAACCACAGCTACTGAGCCCATGTGCCACGAGTACTGAAGACCACATGCCTAGAGCCCATGCTCCGCAACAAGAGAAGCCACCACAATGAGAAGCCCGCGCACCGAACAAAGAGTAGCCCCCGCTTGCCACAACTAGAGAAAGCCCACATGCAGCACCGAAGACCCAACGCAGCCAAAAATAAATAAATTAAATAAATAAATAAATAAGAAGGAAGCAAGCTTTTTCTCAGAAACCTCAGCAAACTGTTGCTTACGTCTTAGGTTAGATCTTTCTTTTTTTGTCTTATGTCTTTTGAGCCATTACTGAGACAATTAACTTCACGCAGGTGTGAACTTATAGTACCCCATTTCAGTGGTGCTATGTCTTTAACACTTTCTATCTGGACATGATTAACATAGGGCATAGGAATCCTATGGAAATCTGCCACTTACTCATGTACATGCTGAAACTATGAAGAACAAACAACTTATGAGAACAATTCTTGGCTATTGGGGACAGAAAACAATGGATAAAGATGTGGTGCTTGTCCTCAAGTCACTGTAGTTAAAAAGGGAGAGTAGAAAAAGAAACAGACATTTTTGATCACTTAAGGTGAGTTCTCTGGGGTAGGCTAACCAGGTGCTGTGGACTGAATTGTGTCCTCTCAAAATTCATATGTTGAAGCCCTAATCCTTAATGTGACATTTGGAGATGGTGCCTTTGGTAATTGGTGTTAGATGAGGTCATAAAGGTAGGGCCCTCATGGTGAGATTAGTGGCTTTATAATAAGAGGCAGAGAGAGAGATTGCCCCCTCTCAGCCATGTGAGGACACAGTGAGAAGGTGGCTGTCTGCAATCCAGGAAGAGAGGCCTCACCAGGAATTGGCTAGCACCTTGAACTTTAAACTTCCAGCCCCCAGAACTGTGAGAAATAAATGTCTGTTGTTTAAGCCACCCAGTCTGTGGCATTTTGTTATAGCAGCCCAAGCAGACTAATATACCAGGTGTGCTCTGAGAATGCAGAGTAGAAAAAGCTAACCTTATCAGGGACAATTTCCTGGAGGATGGGTTACCTGAAATACTTCCTCAAAATTGCATATGTCAAATACAGTTTCCTCTCAAATATGTTTCTATATTCTCTGGTCTTTTCTTCAACACACACACATTATCTTCTAATTAAGTGACTATGATTTTGTGTTTATCCATCTCCCAACCCCAACTACCCACAAGTTCCTTGAAGCCATAGTGCCATATTGTTTGTGGTCACCTTTGTATGCTGCTTGCATAACAAAGAGTCACTGCTCAAGAAATTATACTTCATTGAATGAATGAATGCATGAATAACTGATTCAATTAATGATCAAATGAAGCATGGTTTGGAGATAGTCAAAGGAAGGAGAACTTTGATACAGACAAAGGAAACAGCTTAAGGAAGGGCATGAACATAGAATGTGACCTGGTACATGCAGGAAGTGACAGGTAGATCAGAATGTTTAAAGCAGAAATTTGGGGTCTGAGAAACATTTATGGAGGGCTTATTCTGTATTAAGTAATATTCTAAGTTATTTACCATATTAACTCATTTAATGCTCATAACAACCTTTTGAGATAAGCAGTATTATAATCCCATTTTATAGACAAGAAAATTGAGGCACAAAGATGTTGAGAAACTTGCTCAAGTTTGCATAAGCAGAGAGTAGTGAAGCCAGAATAAGAAGCCAGTCAGCTTCTAGAGTCCACTCTGTGTAGATGAGCCTTTGAGAGAGGCAGTGACCACACTACTCAGGCCCTATAAGACCATGCTAAGAGGCTTGGATTTTATTAAGTAGATTATTATTGGAAGCCATTCAGTTGTGAGAGCTACTTGGTCAGCTTTCATTTAAAGAGAGATTCAGGGGTTTAAGACAGAAGGCACAATACTTCGATTGTGAAATGTTGGAAAGCTAGGAATTGTAAATGAGGAGACAGATTTCAGAAATACTTATGGGGTAAAACTGATAGAGCATTGTGCCCATAGAATGTGAAGATATAGAAATAGGATGAGTCAAGGATGATACTTGGAATGATAATTTGGGTGACTGGGTAGATAGTGAGGCAATTAACTAAGTCAGGGGATCCAGGAAGAAAAGGTGGTAAGGGGAATATGATACATTTAGATTTGCCTGTGTTAATTTTGAGGTACCCTGGAGCATTCACTTGCATGTATCTGAAAAAGTAGTTGAATATAGAAGGCTGAGATTCAGGGAAGAGGACTCTGCTAGATTTAAAAAGTTGAGAGTCATCAGCATGTAGATGGTAGTTGAAATATGAGAGCAATGAGATTATTATTGTCAAATTTATGTGCATGAATATTACCTGTCAGTGCACACACAATTTTGGAAGCCCAATTATTAAAAGCCTTCCACTGGGGCCTGCTCAGTTAGCTGCATCTGAAAAATATATTATAAGATATGTTATAAATATATTATATTATAAATATATATATTTATATATATAAATTATTATAAGATATATTATATTATATTATATATAATATATATTATTATATAATATATATTATTATATTATATTATAATATTATTATATTATAGATATTATTATAAGATATATTATAAATATAAGTATAAATATATATAAATATATAATATATAAATATAAAAATAAATATTATAAATATAAATATATTATAAAAATATATTATAAGTATTGGTTTTAGTCTCTAAATGTGTCCCTAAAGACCTCTACGGGAAATAAGTAAGAGTCTGCCTCTCTACATTTCCCTAGAAAAGCAAAAATAGAATAAAAAAGAAATAAAACAACAATCTCTTCCCATCTGCCAAACATAAAGGATGCCCAGATAGAAGTTGAAATCTGATGGCTTTTCAGTACTCTATTGCATGAATTTTTTCTTCCATGTATGAATATAGGTTGCCTCAGTTTGTCTCAGATCTTTATCTTTGGTTGTCTCTTATAAAAGCTTTATATGTGGCATTTAGAGAGGGCCTTGAAGAATTTCTTACAAGAGCAGACTTAATTAATGTTTCCAGTTGCGTGGGACTTTCTAAACCCCAGGCAATGAAGATGAATATACTAAATAGGAGGTTGGCCTGTCTTCATCCTTTCAAGCTTAATCGCTCTTGATCCCAGCTCAGAAAAGTGTTGAATTTGGGTAAAAACCGAGTAATGTTTAAAGCCTTCACCACCCTTCCATGACTCCCTTCTTTTTCAGCCATTTTCGAAATTAAGTGTTCCATTCAATCATTGGGTTTTATGCTCTGCACAAGAGGTGTACTTACAGAGAACAGGGCACAAGACCTGGTAAGGAGAATGTTTTCAGAGTAAAAATAACATGGGGGTTTGAAAGCAAGAGATGTGTTTAAGCCCAATGTGATGCTGATTTGCATGTGAGTTTGAGTAAGCCATTGAACTATTTAGGCTCTCTGTATTGTCCTCAGTAAACCATGAAGAGTGCAACACTCCAGCCTATTATACTGCAGAATCTCTTAGCTATTGCTACATAGCCATCCATCCCCAAACTCAGGGGGTTAAAAGAACAATTATTTATTATTATAGTTCCTGTAGTTGCAGGGCAACTGAGAACTCCTTCGGTTTGGCTTGGTTGGGAGAGCTTTGTGGGTCAGTTCTGCTCTATATGTTCCTCAGCTATCTTCTGAAGCCAACAGACTAGTCTAGGAATGTCCTCCTCGTGGTGGTAGCTGAAGCGCAAGAGCACAAGCAGAAACCCGCAAGACCTCCTGAGGTCTAGGCACAGATTAGGCATGTATTCACTCCAGCCTCATTCTATCGGCCAGAGCAAGTCACGTGGCCTAAGTCAGAGCCACCGCAGAGTCACATGGCAAACTGCATATAGGCCAGCATGCATACCAGGAGGGGTGGAGAATTAGGACCAGTCATGCAATCTACCATATTTAGGATCACAGTTAAAATATAAAAGTACTTTGCTAAGTTTGAAAAGCTGTTTGAATATTATATATTACAATTAATCAAATTTCAAAGAAGTATAATTAATTAAATTTGTATACTTATCTTTTACCCAAACTTTCAACAAACAAAAAGTTCTAATTTTTAAGACCTACACTGTTAATATAGAACAATGGAACAAGACAGAAAGCCAAGAGATAAACCCATGCACCCATGGTCAAGTAATCTATGACAAAGGAGGCAAGGATATATAATGGAGAAAAGACAGTCTGTTCAATAAGTGATGCTGGGAAAACTGGAGAGCCACATGTAAAAGAATGAAGTTAGAACACTCCCTAACACCATACACAAAAATAAACTCAAAATGGATTAAAGACCTAAATGTAAGACCGCACACTATAGAACTCTTAGAGGAAAACATAGGAAGAACACTCTTTGACATAAATCACAGCAAGATCTTTTTTGCTCCACCTCCTAGAGTAATGGAAATAAAAACAAAAATAAACAAATGGGACCTAATGAAACTTCAAAGCTTTTGCACAACAAAGGAAACCATAAACAAGACGAAAAGACAACCCTGAAAATGGGAGAAAATATTTGCAAATGAATCAATGGACAAAGGATTAATCTCCAAAATATATAAACAGCTCATACAGCTCAATATTAAAAAAACAAACAACCCAATCAAAAAATGGGCAGAAGACCTAAATAGACATTTCTCCAAAGAGACATACAGATGGCCAAGAAGCACATGAAAAGCTGCTCAGCATCACTAATTATTAGAGAAATGCAAATCAAAACTACAATGAGGTATCACCTCACAACAGTTAGAATGGGCATCATCAGAAAATCTACAAACAACAAATGCTGTAGAGGGTGTGGAGAAAAGGGAACCCTCTTGCACTGTTGGTGGGAATGTAAATTGATAACAGCCACTATGGAGAACAGTATGGAGGTTCCTTAAAAAACTAAAAATAGAACTACCATATGACCCAGCGATCCCACTACTGGGCATATACCCTGAGAAAACCATAATGCAAAAAGAGTCATGTACCAAAATGTTCATTGCAGCTCTATTTACAATAGCCCGGAGATGGAAACAACCTAAGTGTCCATCAACAGATGAATGGATAAAGAAGATGTGGCACATATATACAATGGAATATTACTCAGCCATAAAAAGAAACGAAATTGAGCTATTTGTAATGAGGTGGATAGACCTAGAGTCTGTCATACAGAGTGAAGTAAGTCAGAAAGAAAAAGACAAATACCGTATGCTAACACATATATATGGAATTTAAGAAAAAAAATGTCATGAAGAACCTAGGGGTAAAGCAGGAATAAAGATGCAGACCTCCTAGAGAACGGACTTGAGGTTATAGGGAGGGGGAAGGGTGAGCTGTGACAGGGCGAGAGAGAGTCATGGGCATATACACACTAACAAACGTAGTAAGGTAGATAGCTAGTGGGAAGCAGCCGCATGGCACAGGGATATTGGCTCGGTGCTTTGTGACAGCCTGGAGGGGTGGGATAGGGAGGGTGGGAGGGAGGGAGACGCAAGAGGGAAGACATATGGGAACATATGTTTATGTATGACTGATTCACTTTGTTATAAAGCAGAAACTAACACACCATTGTAAAGCAATTATACCCCAATAAAGATGTTAAAAAAAAAAAAACTAAAAATAGAACTACCATATGACCCAGCAATCCCACTACTGGGCATAAACCCAGAGAAAACCATAATTCAAAAAGACACATGCACCCCAATGTTCATTGCAGCACTCTTTACAATAGCCAGGTCATGGAAGCAACCTAAATGCCCATCGACAGGCGAATGGATAAAGAAGATGTGGTACATATATACAATGGAATATTACTCAGCCACAAAAAGGAACAAAATTGGGTCATTTGCAGAGACGTGGATGGATCTAGAGACTGTCATACAGAGTGAAGTAAGTCAGAAAGAGAAAAACAAATATCCTTTATTAACACATATATGTGGAACCTAGAAAAATGGTACAGATGAACTGGTTTGCAGGGTAGAAATTGAGACACAGATGTAGAGAACAAACGTATGGACACCAAGTGGGGAAAGCGGGAGAGCGGGGGTGGTGGTGGGATGAATTGGGAGTTTGGGATTGACATGTATACAATGGATGACTAATAAGAACCTGCTGTATAAAAAAATAAATAAAATTAAATTTAAAAAAGATCTATACTGTTTAATTATCTGCTCTGTTTCAGAAGCAGAATAAATATTCTTTCTTCATCATCATAACACCTCAAATTTATATTTTAAAAACAAAAACAAAAACCCTTGATATTAAAACAGAAAGTTTTGTGGGTTTTAGTAGGCAAATACAAGGTTGCCAAGGGATGTACAAAGGCAATCACAAAATCTTCTGAGTCTGTTAGTAAATTACCTACCTGACACCTGCTGCTGATGAAATATCGCCTTTCTTATTTTTTCCCACATTTTAAAGAAGAGGAACATTGATACTTTTCCCCCACTCTAATCAGAGATGTGACAGGTGAAATTCTTTCCACTTTGGCATCCCTGCATCATTCCAGAAACAGGCAGTTTTCCTGGGTGAGCCTGGTTAAGCACTGCTCAGAAACTAGCTTTAATCTGCAACCAGAGTTCTCTGTGCACAAAGCACTTGTGCAAAGATAAGGTATCACAGACAGAAACAGGTTGGGCATTTGTAAAGATAGCTGGAAAGAGTTTAAGTAGCATTCAGGTTTCTTATCAGCTTGCTATAAAGTTTCATTGTTAATTAAATGCATATTTTTTAAATTAAAGAAACAAATAATGGTCCAATTAGAAAATTTCTTTATTTTGGATTTTTAATTTTTTCATTTCCTGAGGCTAAGGAGTGGATATGGGCAGTTTAGCCACCCCCATACCCAAACAATGTTATTTGAGGGTGGCCTTGGAAACCAGCCAGATTGCATTGTTATCCTTCTGTCAATTACAAATGTGCTAGACACCCAAAGCATTGGGGAGGAAGTGCAATTATTAGAAGCTACCCAAGAGAATATGCCCAATGTCATCCCTGACTTGCCAGGTGACCTTTAGGAAATCAGATGTGTAAAAGAGGGATGATAAATTGTTCTCTAGGCCAATCATGCAGATGAGTAGAAGCCCCAAAGACAGAAAGAAATCAGGGCAAGGAGAATTCCAAAGAAACCAATTTTTGTTCATAAAAGAAATGTCTTCTAATACAAAGAGAACGTAATCCAAATAATGGCTAAAATCCTTTCCCAGATATTGGTCATAATTTACCACCCTATCCCTATTCATGTGTGTTAATCCCAAATACCTTCCTCCTGCCCAAAACCCATGTCTTTAACACCTGTTCTTTTATTTGTTGGTGAAGCACTAATGGCTTCATAAAATAAGTTCTGAAATTCCTGATCCCAGTGCCAGAAAAATATTCGTTTTCCTTTGGATGTAGGGCTGTGGGGCTCAGAGTGAGAGCAGAAGTGAGAATGCAGATAAATCCATTTATACTATGTCTCTATGGTGATAACAGCACCTCTGATCTGATTGGGGTCCTCCACTGAGGGGACTATATTGTCAGCACGTATTTAAAAGGGGAATTTTTCTTCATCACCAAAGGATTTACCTTTTCAGAGTGTGTGCCTATTCAGAGATGCCTTTTTAGAGATGCTTTTAGTTATCAAGAGGGTCGAGTGAGAAGAAAGCCAGCATGAGTTGAGCACTGCCTATGTACTGACCACTTTCTCTGGGGCCTTACATATGTATCAATTGATGAACAACACAATGACTTTGTAATAACATTTAAATACAAAGTGAAGGGCATTGACTGTAAATCTGTACCATGGACAGAGCCAATCTGGGCATTGTACATTGTTCTCAAAGGATCTTGATAACTTTAAAAAAAGTTATGTAAAATATTGGGCATTACAACAAGACATTATCTTAGAATCCTGTGTGTCATTCATGTTTTCAGACCTTCATCCTTCAGGTAATGTAGACTGAAGCACTACAGTTCAATTCTGAAACTAACCCACTTGGAGTTAGCATCAGACTGCCGCAGGTTAAAGGGCATGGTCCCCAATAAGACTGTCCTCATTTAGATGCCAGTAGTGATTTTGAGGGTCCCCAGGCCACCAGTACTTCTGATCAACCGGTTACAAAACTAGGAATTTCTTATGATCCTTCCCCATGTTCAATAATTCATCATAGGACTCACAGGACTCAGGAAAGTGCTATGCTTACAGTTACAGTTTTAGTATAAAGGATGTAAATTAGGATCAGCCAATTGAAGAGTCACATAGGGTGATGTCTAGGAGGATCCCCAGTGCAGAGCTTCCATGCCTTCTCCCCATGGAATCAGGGCATGTCACTCCCTTAGCACACTGACATGTTCATCGCCAAGAAGCTCCACTAAGCGCTTTTTTGTGCAGTTTCATTTACAGAAACAGTATTGATGGAATCATTGGCTATGCACCTGAACTCAATCTCCAGCCCCCCACTTCCACCCGTACATGGAGGCTGGGCTGGCTCAAAGCCCGCATCCTGTAAGCAAAGGTTGATCTTTCTGATGACCACCCCCCATTCTGAGTCATCTCTTCAGCATCAACTGAGGTGTGATCCAAGGGGCTCATGAATAACAGAGACACTTATTGTTTGGGAAGTTCCAAGGATTTATAGCCTTTCTCCAAGTAACCAAGGACAAAGTTCAGTCAAATTCTTTATTAAGCAACAATTAATGTACACATAAATTTACACATATAAACCTTATGTAAATCTGTACATGTGTGTGTATCTCCTTTAATATCTATATATAAAATTAGGTGCTATTAGCAAATTATCAGGAAAAATAAAGAAGAAAGCAGTAGTTACCAAAAGAGAATTATCCGCAATTAACAAACAGATAAAAATCACTATAATATTTCTATCAGCTGAAACAAATGTTAGGTGGTGTTCCAACAGTTTTACTCCATTTCAAGTTTAGTGATTTGCTACAAGGACCCAGATTAGCACAGTGACTGTTAAAAAAAAAAATAGCTTGTAAAATAATAAGTTTTAAATGACAAGGGTTTCAGGCAGGTAGAAGCCAAAGCCTGAAGACAGTGAGCTCAACCCAAATGATTAAAATAAAGACAGAAACTGTCCTATCACTTAGAAAACATACCTGAGAGCTTTCATAATTGTAGTACCATAACTGTTCAGCCTTCCTTTCTGTCTGTCTGTCTTGTTAAACCCATCTCGTATTATTTGATGCTTATTCCTTATGAATGCTAGCATCACCTGGTTAAAGGCCACACCCTTCACATTTCATAATACTTACCGTACTGTACTGCAGAATCTCTTTCAGTTACCCTCACTGAGCTTCCTGAGATGGGGACATTATCCATAAATGTTTAATTCTCCTGCACATATTACAGAGCTTGACACATAGCAGATACATAGTAAGTATATATTAAATGAATTAATGATGCTCTAAGAAACTGGTCTGGACTGTCCTCTGACCTGACTGGAAACTCTACCAGAAAGTCATATTCTCACAGACTGTAGTCATATTCTCAGAGAATGAGAGGAGATTTCCTTTTTCATTTTACAAGGATTCATCCTCTCAAAATTAACCTTCTCCGAAGTTGAGTGATGATCTGAACGCGTGGTGAGAACTTCACATAATTCACTTCTTTCTAGCCTAAAAATTAGCACTTTCAAATTCTAAAGTCTGCCAGGCACTTTTCCATGTGCTAACAATACTGATAGAATTAATTCATTAATTAATTAATATTGATAGTGAACTAAAGAGACAGAAATCACTGTCCTCACGGATCTGTTACTCTAGAAACAAAAGAAACAACATTATGTTCTTGCAAACTGCTCAATCCTTCTCTCTGCCTTAGTCTCTCCCTCTCCCTGTTTTTATCATAGTTAAAATCCCCGATATGTGGGATAACTTTGTGTCTGCTGTTCTCAATATCTGGAACTTGTACATTTTTAAAAAGTAGAGAAATACTCATCATCAGAAGAGAAAATATAGAGTAACCTTTGTTTAAGTCTCCACAAAAGCCTCAGGTTTAATGCAGTATAAAAGCCGCTGATGTAATGCTTATTTGATTTGCTTGGCAGGAGCACAACATGAAAATTCCTTGAGCAGGGAAAACAGCTGGTTTGCCAAATCTGCACATTTGGCTGTACAACCGGCTCTATTGGTAGCTCCAGGCTAGCGATATTTTTTCCTGACAATTTACATGCTGCTCCAGCCTAAGGTGTCTGAAATGAAGTCTTTGCATACACATAGAAAAGAACTTGGCTGCAGACCCTGGTTGGAACTCTGCTTTGGAAAGGAAATTCACACTGATCAATGGTAATGTGATAAGGCTGTGCCTTTTCAGCACAGATTTATATGCAAGGCCCATTGTTTTATCTGGTTTTATGTAAAATATAATGTCAATAATCCGTATTGTCTGCATTAATACCATTATTCACATTGCAGTATCATGCATACTTTAGCCACTTTGCAATCCAGAACCCCACACGCACATTAAAACAGAGATAACTGTGGAGGAACACGGTTGCATACAAATTGTACTGTGCTGGCAGGGAGTCCATTCTCTGCTCCTCTCAGACAAAGGTTTTTAATTCCTCAGGTTTTGTTTTGCTTTGGTTTGGTTTTTTAGAAGGAATAAAACAACAGATCATTTTCTTGGATCTCCAAATTTCCAACTGCTTGAAAGGCAGATTTCATCAAACTAATTAAAATTTCTTTGTGGCTAATCACTTTGGGGACTCAGTTAACTTATGGAGAATACTTAAACAGAATTTTCATTTTATCTGATTTCACTCTAAACTGGAATTAAATAGGCATATTTGAAACCAAATATAAGAATGATATATGCTGTCACAGGGCTTACATTTCATTTTGTTAGCGGTTGATTTTCAATATTATCCTTAGGTCCCAGGGTACAATGTGTAAACACATCACAGCAAGATATAAAATGAGCTGGAAAAATAATTGAATTTTATAGAAATTCTCTAGGGTGGTAAAAATCTCTGACATCTATTAAAATTCAGAGATTGTAAAAGCAATCAGAATTATTACTGCATTACTATTTGCATTCAGTAATTATTATTGGGAGAATAACAAATTGTATTGTGAGAAACTCTGATACAAAAATTGTTATCATTTTAAAAAATTTGAAACAACCATAGATTTACAGGAAAAAAAAATGCCGGTACATTAAAAGAGAACCTTTTTCTGAACCATTTGAGAGTAAATGCAGACCCTATCCCCCAGAATCCTATAAACAAAGACATTCCCCTACCTCATTAGAATACAACCATCAAAAGCAGAAAATTAGAATCGTTTCATTAACTGGCATTTAATCCTCAGATCCCATTCAGATTTCACCAATTGTCCCAATTACGTTCTTTGCAGTTAGAGGATCCAGTTTGGAATCATTTGGGTGATTGAGCAAGCCACATTTGGGTGTAAGAGCAATCCCTCTGTCTTTGCTTGAATTCATGACCTTGACACTTGAAGATCACAGGCCAGTTATTTGATAGACTGTCGGTCAATCTGAGGATGTGTGAAGGTTCGTGATGATTAGATTTAGGTAATGCATCCTTAGCAGGAGTATCACTGGAGTGCTGCTATGTTCTTCTCCCTGCATCCTTACATAGCTTGTGATTTCTATTTCTCTCATTCTGTTTGTTCATTTGATCCTTCTTTTAAGATGGTATATTCTATACTTCTCCAATGTAAAGTTACACTTTTTTTCTTTGTAATTAATGATTATTTTATTGAGAAATACTTAGAAATTGTGTAAATAGCCCATTCCTTATAAAACGTTCAATTAACTAATTTATTTATATCTGTATAATGAACTCAGTTTTCTATGGTATTCTATGGTTTACAATCCGTTGTTAGGTTTATTTTGATGCCTACTGTCTCATTTTGCCAGTGGGAATTCCTTATAGCTGGCTTCTGCACCCTCTTGAAATGTTCCCACCATTATTTATTTATTTATTTATTTTTGGCTGCACTGCGTCTTCATTGCTGCTCACAGGCTTTCTCTAGTTGTGGAGAGTGGGGGCTACTCTTCGTTGTGGTGCACAGGCTTCTCATTGCGGTGGCTTCTCTTGTTGCAGAGCACGGGCTCTAGGCACGCGGGCTTCAGTAGTTGTGGCTCGTGGGCTCTAGAGCACAGGCTCAGTAGTTGTGGCATACGGGGCTTAGCTGCTCTGCAGCATGTGGGATCTTCCCGGACCAAGGATCGAACCCGTGTCCCCTGCATTGGCAGGCAGATTCTTAACCGCTGCGCCACCAGGGAAGTCCCTCCCACCGTTTTTTGAGTGTGTCCATGTTTTCTGGCATAACAAGATATTCCAGGATCACATTGTACTTTCTTTTCCTCCTTCAGCCCTGGAATTATCCATTTCTCCAAGGAGCTCAAGAATGATATTTAAAAGCCAAGATTTGGGTGCTCTTTGCTATTGGTGTGTCACTGTAAATATATATACACACATATACACAAAGTACATTCACATATGCATCTATATTCATTTACATATCCATCATATGTATGTTGAAAACCGTGAGTTCATAGCAATACTGTCAATTTCAATCTAAAACTATACATTTCAGTGTAATTCTCTTCCTTATTTGTGTCACCCTTCCTCTGACAGTGAGAAACCTGGCTCCTGTTAGTTTTATATACTTATTTGATCGTTCCTTCTGTATCTAACTAATATCCTGTCTTGGCCAGCATCCTCTTCCTCACACAAATACCCTCCTAAACCCACTTGGACTGAGACACCTTATACTTGGCACCCCTTTATGTGAATACCCTCATCATGCAACTGGGCCCTAAGATCCCCACCAGGCCGCTTTTCTGCATTTGATGCCTTTCTTATCCCAGTCAGGCTCCAACATGCGCTACAGAGTAGCCCTTCTACGTAGACATCCAGTTTGCCTTGACACCCTCCACTGTGGTCCCCTCCCACTTACGGTGAACATACTTACTCTGTTCCACTCTATCCAAGTTTTTAAGATTAAATTGTTCTAGAAGAGAAAATAAGAAAAGGGGAGGAAAGGAGAGAAATAGAAAAAGAAACAGAAAGGGAAAACAGAAAAGAAAAAGCTAAGACATCTTGTAAAGTTCCAACTTATCTCCATTGTTATACATTTTCAATATACAATACAATGTTACATTGTATTCACACACCAAACTTGTCACGTATAAAACTTCTATAACCTCAGATGTTTCCCTGTGTTCCTATAAAAATCTAATATGTGTTTTTCCTGAACTTGTGGCATTAATGAATGTTTCGCTTACTCACATTGCTCTTATTTTGCCAGCTCAGTGTCAAGAAGTCATTCAGATGGTAGAGATCAAGGTGCATTTTAATAATAAATCATGAAAATATATTGAAGGGCACCAGAGTAAAACTAAGCAATTATACAGAGACATCAGTTTCCACAGTTTGTGTTGATACCTATCTTACAAATATTAGGAAACAGGTCTTCATTTTCCAGCATTGGTTTGTAGTCACATGTAAAAATAATTTTTAAAAAAGTAATAATAATAAAGGATAAACAGATATAGCCATGATTTACAGCACTATGAGTTATTTTTAATGTACACTAGCATGTTATAAAGCAATTTATCATGTCAAACAAAGCTATAATGTTATGGAATGGGTCATTTAGTATATTATATTATGGCATTTTCTTATTAGAGCTTTGAAACTATTAACATACCTTCTCAGAAAGCACTTTTAATTTTTGAAAGAAACATTGTTTTCTTTTTTTGGAATTTTTAGTGAAGTAAATCTATTTCAATATTTACTCACTGTCTAAAGTTAGCAGGTATAGAAAATTTACCATCTTATCTCACTTCTTTATATTTACAAAGTGTTTTTTATTTTCCCTTCCTCATGAGTGACCAGGCTGAACAAAAAAGAACAATAAAATAGCTAAGCGAAGAGGTGCTATCTTCTGTTTAATTTTCCTAGAGTGCTGGATTATTTTAGGGGGAAATTAGATTCTAATGTGATTAGTGTCAAGTTCATACCACCTTAAAAAGTGTTTCTTTTATAAATTATAACTGTTCTTCACAAAGTCAAGTTCTTGATTTGTGATTTTATTTTACTGGGTTTAGAAACCCTTACTAAACATGTAATTGGAAGGCAAAAGCTTGAATCCCTAAGCCTTTTTACTACAGTAATGTTTTCATTCCAATTTAAACTAAGCTCACACACAAAAAATATCTCTATTCTTTCCTAAACAAGGGGAAATAATGATCTAGGATAAGTCTATTGAAAATGTGTTCATAGAACTAAAATACTGACAAGTTCGTCCTCCTTCTCAATCTGTGTCTGGGAAGTTTAAAGATTTACCCCAGTCACTGAGAGCATTCAATCATCTCTCGCCCTCTGCTGTCCCCTTCACAGCTACGTTGGTTACTTTTGGATTTATTAGCCATCTCATCATATCCCCCAATAGACCAGAATGTCACTGATGAAGTGATAAAATGACATTGGGGAAACGTCAATGTTTCTCTTTAACCTGTGAAACAGTAGAGTCTGTATCTGTGTATATGTTTCCTATAGAGTTTCTTGTTATTGTTCCACTTTGAAGGGCTGTCA
Organism: Lagenorhynchus albirostris; assembly: GCF_949774975.1. NCBI lineage: Eukaryota > Metazoa > Chordata > Mammalia > Artiodactyla > Delphinidae > Lagenorhynchus > Lagenorhynchus albirostris. Next base: position 15,780,877 of record NC_083104.1, on the reverse strand, counting down.
TTTTAAAATTAAAGACTTATGGGACTTCCCTGATGGTCCAGTGGTTAAGAATCCATTTTGCAATGGAGGGGACGCAGGTGTGATTCCTGATGGTGGAACTAAGATCCCACATGTCACGGAGCAACTAAGCCCCCGCGCCGCAACTACTGAGCCCACAAGCCACAACCACTGAGCCTGCAAGCCACAGCTAGAGAGCCCACATGCTGCATCTATAGACCCTGTGTGTTCTGGAGCCCATGTGCCATAACTACAGAGCCCACACGCTCTGGAGTACGTGTGCCACAACTAGAGAGAAGCCCATGCACTGCAACGAAAGATCCCACATGCTGCAACTAAGACCCAATGCAGCCAAAAATAAATAAATAAATAAATAATTTTTTTTAATTAAAAAAAAAAGTCTCTGCAGTTCCACTGCAGGGGGCATGGGTTCAATCCCCAGCTGGGGAACTAGGATCCCAAATGCTGTGCAGTGAAGACAAAAAATAACAAATCAAATCAAATCTTCCGAGCTTTGGCAATTATAATATCCAAATGATAAAATTATGAAATTTTATTAAGGGACTTAAACAAGACAGCACTTTTATTTTCTTGGTTGTGAATTCTATTATTTGTTTACTTTAAATATTCATGTGCAGGTTTTTGGATGGACATAAGTTTTCAACTCCTTTTGAGTAAATACTCAGGATTATGATTGCTGGATCGTATGGTAAGAGTATGTTTAGTTTTGTAAGAAACATCCAAACTGTCTTCCAATCTCTGTCTCTCTTAATGTATTTGTAATTGTACAAAAACGTGCAAAACAACTCAGCCAAAAAACGAACAACCTGGACTAGAAAATAGACAGAGACTGTGAATAGACATTTTTTCCAAAGAAGATATAAATATGACCAAAAGATATATGAAAAGATGCTCAACGTCACTAATCATCAAGGAAATGCAAATCAAAACCACAATGAGACATCACTTCACACTTATTAGAATGGCTATTATCAAAAAGACAAGAAATAATGAGGGTTGGCAAGGATGTAGAACAAGGAAATTTCGTGCACTCTTGTTGGGAATGTAAATTGGTGCAGCCACTATGGAAAACCGTATGGAGGTTCCTCAAAAAACTAAAAACAGAACTACCATATGATCCAGCAATTCCGCTTCTGGGTATTTATCCAAAGAAAATGCAAACACTAGTTCTAAAAGATATACGCTCCCCCCCCACCATGTTCATTGCAGCGTTATTTGTGATAGCTAAATGGAAATGTGTCCATCAGTGAATGGAGAGAGGATTGATATATATATATATATATATATATCGATATATATATATATATCGATATATATATATATCGATATATATCGATATATATATATATCGATATCACAATAAATGTCAAAGAAAGACAAATATTGTATGATCTCAGTTATATGTGGAATCTAAAAACAAAAACAAGCAAGCAAAGAAACAAAAAAACCAAGTTCATAGATACAGAAAACATACTGGTGGTTGTGGAAGGGTGGGAGTAGGGAGTGGGCAAAATGGGTTAAGAGGGTCAAAAGGTACACACTTCCAGTTATAAAATAAATAAATCATGGAGATATAATGTACAGCATGGTGACTATATTTAATAATACTGTATTGCACATTTGAAAGTTGCTAGGAGAGTAGATCTTAAAAGTCCTCCTCACAAGAAAAAAATGGAAAAAAATTTGTAACTATATATGGTGACAGATGTTAACTAGACTTATTGTGGTGATCATTTCACAAGGTACAGAAATTAACAAATTTTTATGTTGTACACCTGAAACTAATATAATGTTATATGTCAGTTAAATCTCACTCAAAAAAATTGGCATAAAAGTATATATTAAGAAAATTATGAAATTTTATTAAGGGACTTAAACAAGACAGCACTTTTATTTTCTTGGTTGTGAATTCTATTATTTGTTTACTTTATATAATATATGAGTTTTACATATATCTAACAAAATTGCCAAATTATTTTTAATTGAATAAAATGACTTTAAAGAGTTTAAAAAGTACAAAAATTTGTCCCTATCTCACAAATTAAAAGAATGTCATGGTAGAGATGGAGGATAGACTAGCATCTCTTAGAAACTATTAGTGTCTAATTAGTCCTGAACAGAAATATTTGTGAGGCCCACCCCACTGGCGCCTATGACATTATGGCAATTGGCATGACTTTGGCAGATTAAAGAAAAAAGATTTCTGGTTGACCAGGAAACTGAAGTTGGTGAAGACATACTGGCAAGCTACACTATTTCAAACTACGGGTTATTTCTAAAACTCTCTCACCATCAATGTAAAATATTTCTTCTATAAATTCCCACATACAAAGAAATAGGAAAAGGAAGGAAACAGCCTTTTTCAGTCAAGGCAATTTGTTAGCGTTGCTCAAGTCTGTGCAAGAATGCAAACTAGCACTTTTGTGAAATGTCTTCTAATGTATTCAAATTAGTTCTTCCAAATCCTCATGTTCTTTCTGAGTTCATTTAGTTGCGCATTGCTCCTCCTGGGAAAAAACCAGGAGGAGGGTTTGTGAACCGCATACATCTGTAATCCAAATGATAGCAATTTAGTGTGAAATGTTTGACAAATATTGGCAGGCTGATTATTTACCAAAAGCGATTACTGCTTTTGGATCAAAAGGAGACAATCTATTAATTAAATTGGAAGACAAAGGCTTCATTACCCTGCTATTATTAAAATGTGAGTAACCACCTGTTTTCTTGCATTTTAATCAAATCCAAGGTTCTCATTAAGAATAACAAAAGCACTGTAATGAAACTGCAACAAAATGGGAATTGGCTAGTTCTATATGTGCCCTATAAATTATAACATATTTGCTATGATAGTAGTGGGAAAGCTTACTTTATGATGGCTATTTACATACTTACATGCAAGAATTATTAGCTAAAAAGTATTATTTAAGGGCTTCCCTGGTGGCGCAGTGGTTGAGAGTTCGCCTGCCGATGCAGGGGACACGGGTTCGTGCCCTGGTCTGGGAAGATCCCACATGCCGCGGAGCGGCTGGGCCCGTGAGCCATGGCCGCTGAGCCTGCGCGACTGGAGCCTGTGCTCCGCAACGGGAGAGGCCACAACAGTGAGAGGCCCGCGTACCGCAAAAAAAAAAAAAAAAAAAAAAAAAAATTATTTAATTTCCAAAAGCCATCATCTGTCCTTACGTTTAATCCATTTTGACTAAATAGTATAATGAAAATTTATTCCACACCTAGGACAGTCCTGTAAAACTTGACAGGAATAAATTTATTTAATCCTCAGAACAGCTGTGTGAAGAGCAATATTATTACCCTCACTTTTGCTGATGATGAAATTTAGGCGAATGGTAATTAAGTAACTTGTCCCAGGTCACACAGAAGTAATTATCAGAGAAGGGGTTACAAACCCTGCCAGTCTGACTCTACGATTTCACTCTTGACTTCAAGCAAAATGTGTTATGCATTCAACAAATATTGAATGAGTTCAATTGCTATTTTCTGAACATGGAATGGGGAATGACAATTGTTAAACTCACTACTGAAGACTCTTTAAACCTCTTTTGTCAACATAATAGTTTGCTTTTTTAAAACTGTATAACTATATTTTATTAGGTTATTGCCTGTACAATGACATCTCAAAGACTTAACAGGGAAAACAGTTGAATACAAGGGTATTTAAGTTTCAAATGATCGACGATAGTAGAGGGTAGATATTGGGCTAACTAGTCTTACTCCTTTTTTCCCGAACACTCAGTTCTTAAGAAGACATCGGTCTCCTGTAAGCCAACAACTAGAATATGATTCAAGGAAAACTGTAGTGAAGCACTCTCAGCAGTATTCTAAAGAAATCATATCCTACTAGGAAGGTAACTTGAAAATGCGCTGTCCAGAATTTCCCTCATGCCACATTTAATCTCTAATATCTTTGATGAACCCATCTGGTCAATGAGAGCACTTCATAGTATGGCCCATTCTTCTTTGAATAGTCCTAATTATTTTAAAGTATTTCTTAAATGAAGCCAAACGCCCCTTCCTCTAGTTTCTAGCTGTGGTGGAGAAATTCTAAGATGTTCTCCATCTTCCCTTCCTCCTAGTATTCATACCCTCATTGTAATCTCCTCCCTCGAGTGTAGGTGAGACCTGTAACCTCTAAGCAAAAGAATTCAGAAAACATGATGGGATATCTCTTCTGTGGTTATGGCATATAGGATTGTAACGTTTGTCTTGCTAGAAGCCTCTCTCCCTTACTGGCTTTGAGGAAGCAGGCTGCCAGGTTGTGGGTAACATTATGGAGAAGGCCACACGGTAGCCTTTACCAACAGACCACAGGAAATCAAGGTCCTCAATCCAACATGCTGAAACGAACTGAATTTTGCCAACAAACATGATTTTGGAAGCAGATCCTTCCCCTATGAGCCTTGAAATGAGACCCCACTCCTGGCCGGCACCTTCAGTGTAATAATAGTTTGTGAGAGACCCTAAAGCAGAGGATCCAGTTAAGCTGTGCACAGATTCCTGATACACAAAAACTGTGAGATAATAAATGTATGTTGTTTTGAGCCACTGAGTTGGTGGTAATATTGTTATGCAGCAATAAATAACTAATGAACTACACATCGTGATTTGAATGTTAATTCCCCTTAGAAGCTTCATGAACAATAATTAAATTATATTAGTATTGTTAGTTTTACTACAATAATGATAGAGACTGCCCTTTATTGACTACCTATAATGTCCCAAACACTTTCACTTCACTAAGTTATTTACGCAGATTACCTCATTCATCTTTATAACAACCTTATAAGAAAGGCTTTACTATTTCCAGTTTAAGACTCTCAGGCTCAGAGGATGTAAGCAACTTGCCCAAGGTCACACAGCTAGTGTGTAAGGGAACTGCATTCAACGCCAAGGTGCACTGCTTTTTTCACTGTGCCACCCTGCTTCCTATTTCTTTTTTGTTAATTTTTATTTATTATTTTATTTATTTCTTTTGGCTGTGCCAGATCTTCGTTGTGACATGCGAGATCTTTAGTTGCGACATGCAGACTCTTAGTTGCAGCATGCATGGGGGATCTAATTCCCGGACCAGGGATTGAACCCGGGCCCCCGAATTGGGAGTGTGGAGTCTTACCTACTAGAAGTCCCCATGGCGAGTTTTTGAGTTATTTTATTTCCCTTTACCTTCCTCTCAGTGTTTTCGAGTTTGTTTTTTTTAACTTTTATATCCCACTGATAATGTGGTTCTTCACAAACACATAAAATTAAAATATTCTCTGTAAAGCTAATAGAAATAAAAGAACTTTCCCAAATCACAATGAAAATCATTTCCCTTTTAAAAATTGACATCAAGTTGACATTGAGTAAAGAAAGTGAACACGAATAATATGATTAATAAATTTTAAAGGATTAATAAGTATATCTAGATATTTTTAACTCTAAAAAGAGACATAACACATATTTTTAAACACAGGAACCAAAAAATGCTCACGTATTAGGTCAAACATAAAAGTCTCAATACAGTCTCCAAAGCAGAAATTATATAGCTTAAATAATCGAATCAAGAGGTAATGAAGTTAGACAGGTAGGAATTAAAGAATACCTAAACATCTTTCATTGAAAGACTGTAACAAGCCACACTTCTAAATAAGCCTTGAAAGAGAATATGAAATATAAGTATAGATAGATCTTCCTTGATTTATGACGTGGTTACATTCTGATACACCCGTGGTAAGTTGAAACTCCAGTGAGTCAAAAAGCATTTAATACACCCCACCAACCAAACATCATAGTTTAGCTTAGCTTACATTAAATAGGCTCCAAACAATTACATTAGCCTATAGTTCAGCAAAATCGTCTAACACAAAGCCAATTTTATACTAAATTGTTGAATATCTCATGGAATTTATTGAACAATGTACTGAAGGTGAAAAACATGATGGTTGTATGGGTACAGATGGTTGTAAATGTATGGGTTACTTCCCCTTGTGATCGCATGGCTGACTGGGCGATGTGGCTGCCGCTTCCGTCCAGCATCACCAGAGAGTATCATATTGTATATTGCTAGCCTGGGAAAAGAGCAAAATTCCACGTACAGTTTCTACTGAACACGTATTGCTTTTGCACCATTGTAAAGTCAAAAAATTGCAAGTTGAACCATTTTAAGTTGGAGACTTTCTTATAACTGCAAATGGTTTAGAAATGTAAAGTTTTAAGAATACTACATTAGGCCCTGCAGAATGAAGCCAAGGTGACATCAGGAGAAACACTTATAAACTTAAGATCAAACACAGATAATAGAAAAAATTAAAAAATAAATGAAGTAAGCATACAGTTCAAGAAGGTAGGATAACAACAAAGGAAAATCAAACAAATGGGGAGGAGGCATTAATAAACGAAAAAGCAAAAATTAATTACACTCTGTAAAAGGGGTATCCCAAAAAGAGTATGAGACAACAGCTGCACATTGACAAAGAAAAAATACCAAATATCTCCAGCCAGCTACTGAGTTTGCTGGTGCCATTGGTCACATTTCCGTGAGATTTCAGGATATTGCTGTCCTATTTCTTCTACACAAAAGCAAGTATGGTGACCCCTCAGCTGGTATTTCTTGTCATATTTTAATATCAACATATGAGGAAAGCTTAGAAAACAAGTGTCCTCTGTGTTAATTACTTTTAAACCCTGAGGATTTCAGTTGCTAAAGCCCTTTCTTCATTATCAGCCATGAAAATTAGCGTTCAGAAAGAATTTTGAAAACCAATTATTCTTAAGTTTGATAATTGTAAATTGGAAAAAGAATTTTTAAAAATCGTTGATCTAAAGATGTTTCCACAAAATATACTGGTGATATTAAATTCTTTCATGGGTCTATTTCCTTTCTCAAAACATCTTTCTTTGAGCCTTTTTTCCTAAGGAGACATTTCACTTTAATATGGAAGTCGTATTGTGTCTCGTCTAGAATATTTGCAGACGATTGTCTTCATGTATCAGGAAGCACATATTTAAATAGTTTCCAGCATTTCAGCTTTCCTTGTGAAGCATAAGTATTCATCCTACTAGTTGAGGTTTATATTACCCTGTAGCAAAGCAATTTATCATAACCCTACATCAGCAACTTCTTTGATTATTAAGATTCTCTTGCAGAGGTACACTTAGGAGCATACGAAGCTGCTATTTAATGAATTTACTTTATTATTTGACCTGTAGTGCAGGGAAACTATATATTACGACATATGATTTGAAAGCAGTGATAGAAGATGCAGAACAAGATTAATTACGTTAGTACCAGGGAATACCTTACCAGAATTTAACATAGTACATATGACATGCAAACAACCCTAAGAAGCACTAGTGTGAATCATTTTTTCTCCTTTAGAAATGATTTTTATTTCCCAAATTCAGGCTGCTCTAAAATGGTAATTCTGTGAAGCTCCAGAACCATCAGTTCAATCTTGAATAGTAATTATAATTAAGGGGATGTGTAATTGACTCAAGTTACTAATGACCACTCTCTTCCAAGTTATTCAAATGTATTTCAACGAATATTTATTAAGCATTCTTCTGTCGATCTAACACTGTGCTGGTTTCCTTCAGAGATGTCAAAGAAGTTCATACAGTACTTCTGGCTTCAAGGAGTTTGCAGTCTAGTTGGATAGGGAAGATTTGACCATGTAAACTAAAAGACAACCACATAAGGAAGAAAGTAATTAAATAGCAAAATGTAATGGGAAGTTAAGAAAAGAATGATCAGAGAATGCAAAATATCCATTGTCCACAGGGGCCTTGGCAAGTAACCTAAACAATAAAGCAGATGCAGTTCTTGGACATGGAGGGTAGGGCAGGAGGGGGGATGCAGGTAGGAGCTGGGAAAAGGGGAACTGCTGTAAACTCAAGACCACAATATCCATCTGAAGGGAGTGTCTACAAGCAATTCTGCTTCATTCAGATTATTGCCTTTTGAGAAAGAGGATCAGTGTTTCCAAGACTGTGATTTTTCAAGACCCACAGGATATCCTGATTTTTATGTGAAAGTTCTCAATTTTAATATTCAACTAAAGCTTTTTTTCCCTTAATTCTAGCCAGTCAACAAACAGTGAGTCTATAGACAATGAAGAACAAACAATTTCTGATTTATATGATAGCCATAGGTAGAGAGAATGCATGCTCCTTGAGGTTGGTATTTAGCAAGCTTATCTGAAGGCCCCAACCATTCTCATTATCAAGAACTATTTATCCCAAGGAGGGTGAGGATCTATAGACATTTGTGTAAAAGGGATGTAAGTGTGTGTAGGGTTAGCTCTTGGCCTAATAGGGCTTTACCTCTCTTTTCACTATCCTTTGCACCCATGGTGCCTCTACAACTAAGATGTTGGTACAAATGATTGTATATTTCCATATGAACAAAAATACCTTATAAGCGCAGTGGTCATCAACTTTTGCTGCATACTAGAATCACCTGGGAATTTTTAAACAATTCTAATGACTAGGATATACCCTTTATCAATTATATCAGAAACCCTGGGGTGAGGCCTAGCCATCAATAGTAAAAGCTTTCCAGATGATTCCAATTACAATCATGTGGAAGAAGAGGTGATTTAATACCAGCGGTACTTAACTTTGCTGCACATCAAAGTCACCTGGAGAGCTTTTAAAACCTCAAATGCTCAGGTCATACCCTGTATCAGTGTATAGTGCTACATAACAACCCATCCTGTAACTTAGAGTCTTAAAATAAAAACATATTTGTTTGCAGTTTGAGCTGGGCCCAGCCACCTGGTTCTTCTATTCTGCTCACCTATGGTCATTCGTGTAGTCATCTGGCTGAATGACTGAATGTGGCCTCACTAACATGCCTGGTGTTTGGCAAATCATCCGGCAAGGGCACCTCATTTCCCCTTTGTGTGGCCTCTCTAATAGCCTCATTTGGGTTTATTCACAATATGATCTCAGGTTGCCAAAAATAGCCGAAAAGAGCAAGCCCTAATGTGCAAGTCTTTCTAAGTCACTCTTTGTATCATACTGCTATTAATCTAGTGGACAAAACATGCCACATCATGAAGCCTGGATTTTAAGGGGGAAGAAATAAACTCCACCTCTTGATAGGTGGAGTGGCAAATAGTCCTCCATAGGGGCATGGGAGATTATTCAAGTCTTTGAGAACAATCTACAATACGTCTCATTCCAACTGAATCAGAATTTCTGGAGGTAGAACACAGGCAATGATATTTAAAGAAACACTTTAGGTAACTCCAATGTGCCACCGAGTTGAGGACCAGTGATTTTGACTTGTTCAACTACAGATTTGTGACCCCCATCCCCAGAGATATTGATTTAATACCTCTGTAGTAGGGGGGCCGACACTTTGCAATTTTAATAAGCTCCCTGGTGATGCTGATGCTACAAGTCCTCCCTCTACATTTGGAGTACATTAATTTAAGCCATAGTGCAAAATTATATTATTAGAAAGCTTTCTACTCATTTTTTCAGATCTCTCTTCCTAGCTTGTCAGTTCAATTACAAACGGGACTGTTGAACTTCCCATACCATACACTGGGACCAATCTTGCCCAGTGGTGTGGGGAAGGTTAAGAAGTCCAAGTCAGTAGCTCAAAGTTGAGCATCATGGAATCCTCGATCCATTTCTACTCTAAGCTCTTGCCTTGTTGCTTATAACTCACTGCACAACCCCCTCCCCTTTATATTACCACTTGGGATCCTACATTGAGGTTGTATTATTCTTGGTACAGCTGATCCTTACCTCTGTTCCCAGTCTAGGAACTGGGATCTCACATTGTTCCCCAAGTTCATTCAAAGAACTAAGCCTTCCGTTCACTATTGGAATTCTCCCTGCTGTCTACCCGCCAACTTTATATTGTATTTGCCTTCTGGATTTCTTCCCTGCGTGCTGATGGTCTCTCACTGTGCTGGCTATCTTCCATTTCCATCCTGAGAATCATATTTTCTCCTCCTCTGCTCTGTGCCTGTCTGGGGAGGGTGACTGTTTATGCACTGCATCCCCTGGGCTTTCTTGCTGGCTGGCTTCCTGTACCTCCATGGTTCTCAGAGTAGGGTCCCTATACCAGCCACATCACCATCATGTGAGAAGCAGTGCCACAGGGTTTGACTGGTGGCAGGCACTGGCAGGAGACCTACATACATACAGAGAGAGTAGTAGGTTTCCTTTTTCTGTGCTTGTTTGTTTGTTCGGGCTGCATTTTCTTCTAGAGGCTGCTTGCCTCCATAATTACAGCTCTTATCTTCTGTTGCTGCACAGTTATATCTCACTGTTACCTTATTCCTCCTCCCCTCACCTCGAGCTCAAGTGTGCTAATGGTGTCCTACCATTGCTAGGCTCCAGGCCTGAACATCCACTGTGGTTTCCTTTAACCTGTCTACACATCTGTAAATAGTTCCTTCCTTACCTTATCTGATTAGACTCTGCTTCCTACTGGAACCTTCAGATAATGCTGCCAATAGATTTCTGTTTCCTAGTCTTCCTTGCCCTGACCTATCCCAGACCATGATGGGTCATGGAGTTGGAATAAATGTCATTTACTTAAATGTCTGGTTTCGTACAGAGGCAATATCAAGAGCAGAACGGCATTTCAGGTCATGACACCAGGAATTCAGGGCTCTTCTTAGAGTTCTTGAAATCTCAGTGTACGGGCCACTTCTCACTTAGTGCATACACACAAAATTATCTATGTGTATGCATAATGCATGAGCAGTGTACAGGAGTGCATGCCAAAAAAAAAAGGGCGGGGGAGAGAAAAAAAAAAGGTCTTTTGGCAAAATGAGAAATGAAACCCTGAAAATCTCCTGGCAGCTACTTCAGATGTCAGAATACATTTGTCAGAGAAACAATAGAATCTGGTTTGAAGAGCTCTTCTGTTTGGGGGGGAAAAAAAATGAGATTTAGCAAGAATATGAACTAGTTCATAAAGCCAACTGGATGTTAATGCAGACGGTTTTCTTCCAAGTTCAGTGATCTTGCCTGTTCAGCAATGTTGTGCTTGGTTGGTTTGTTTGTTTGTTTATGTTTTAGTCCATCCGGGCTGCTATAATGAAATACCACAGACTGGATAGTTTATAAGCAACAGAAATTTTTGTCTTGCGGTCCTGGAGGCTGAAAATAGTAGATCAGGGTGCCAGCATGCCAGGTAAGGACCCTCTTCCAGGTCTCAGACTTCTCATAGTAGCCTAATGTGATGGAAGGAGGGAGGGAGCTTTCTGGGGCCTCTTTTAAAGGGCACTAATTCTATTCATGAGGGCTTCACCTTCAAGACCTAACCACCTTCCAAAGACCCCACCTACTAATATCATCACCTTGGGCATTATGTTTTCAACATATGAATTTTAGGGAAATACAAACATTGCATCTATAGCAGTTTCTTTTTTTTTTTTTTAATCTTTTCTGTATGTAAGCCTTCGGAAATGGTCAGAAGTAATAATAATAATAATAATAAAAAACACAGCAGGGTATTTCTCCCAAAGCAGGTCATCAGTGGCAAAAAATGCACTTGGCACTACAAGTAGAGAATAGGCTTAAGCATATCCAAATTAATCATTAGCATGATTCTAGTTTAGGATCTAAGTAAAGAAGAGCTGTAGGTACAGAAACATGGTCTTGTAAAGTTTCTACAATTAAGCACGCAAGACTTTTTTTTCCCCTATAAGCACCACGAATACTTACAATTATAGAGACCTTTTCTCCTAAGAATATCGGACAAAGTTTTTGCAATTATAGATTTCATTTCATTGATAAGGGATCTGAGAGTAGGGAAGGGAAATTCTAGCAGCAAAAATTTAGCAGGAAATAAGGAGCAAAAGAAATTACTATCAGCATATCAAGGACTCACAGCTCTTATAGCCTTGCATATGTTGTTTTCTAAACAATCTATAAGTTTTTGTTTGAATTTACCTGGTTATTTATTTTAGTTTTACTCTGCAGGTGTTCTTTATGACAATTTTTTTAAGTTTGTAATTGTGCTAAAAAAGAAAATTTACCATTATAACCATTTTTTTTAAGTGTACAGTTCAGTAATGATAAAGATATTCACGCTGCTGTGCAACTAATCACTAGAACTATTTTATCTTACAGAACTGAAATTCTGTACCCACTAAACAACTCTTTATTTCCCTCTCCTTTGGTGTGTTTTTTAAGTGTGCATGTTGGCTATCTTTTTTTTTAATTCATATTTTATGTTCTTGAGTGTTTAACTTTATCATGTGTTATAAATAACCCACCAGAATTAATGTGGATTTAAAGTAAATATTTCTCTCTACTAAGATACATTTATTTTACAAATATTTTTTTAAATTTGAACTCTGTGAGACACTGTGTCTGCAGCGGTGAGCAAAGCAGATGCATTCCTTCTCATGATAGGGCAACATCTGTGAGGCAGTGTGGATCAAAACATCAAGAATAATGATAATAATTATACTGACTGACATAACTGTATAAATAATAATGAGAATAACAACACCGTACACCCCAGGGTTTGTTTTCTCAAGTGATGTTAAAATTGTGCCTTTTAAATCCACCCCTGAAATTTATAACGGAACATACCAAGGGTAGACTTTGGCCATATATTTTAATAGTAGTCTCACCTGTTCTAGAGACCTGGCCCCACGTAACTCCCTGATCCACACAATCAATGGCTTCCTTTGGCAGCTCTGCTTTGCAGAGCTATAGAATTTAAATTCTGTCTTAGGCCAGGAGGAGTTGAATTGCAGGCAGGCATCATCTCTGCACAGGCATCTAATGGAGCCCAAGGATGTCAACACAATCCTGAGATGACTCACCCCTCTAGTGCCCCTCATATCACCATAGATAATTATTATGTTGCTTTTTCAGACCACATCTCATCTACCTATTGAAAAAAGAAAAAGACAAAACAATCAACAACAAAACCTGTCCTTTGAGATGCTTAAGAGCATAGGTACTGCAGAGGGACCTCCAGTTTCCCATTCTGGCTTTCACACTTACTGAGTGTGTGACCTTGGGCAAATTATTTAACCCCAGTTTACCAACCTAGGCTTAAGCTAGGTGACATATGTGAAGATCTTAGAATAATTCCTGGTGCACTGTAAGTACCTGGTAATCTTATAAGCATGGCTTTAGTATTTGCTACTAGAACCTCAGCGATTTGGTGAACTAAACAGCATTTTGTAGCCAGCGCCTAGATATAAATCACCATGTTCCCTAATTCTCATTCATGCCCACCTACACTCCATTCTGATGTCCAGGTTTACACAGCTTTTCATACCACCTAGACAAAATTGCACTGAGTAGAAAGAAAAAGCTCTTAGCCAGCAATAATATTCATGAGACTAAAGAGTTTGAAACAGAGAAGACCAGATGCTATCTTAAAGCCAGACTACTGTCATAGGAAGGACTTTGGAGGAACACCCTGGTAACCAAGCTCACAAACAATGTCTTCATATCTATTTTCTTCTAGTTACCCCAGGCACTGAGCAAGAAGGTTCTTGAGCTTTGCCACTCGAATTACTCTCTGTAACTATGTCCACTGCATGAACACTGTTACCAGACAGTTTCTTCTGGGTCCAGGCATATCATTCATGATTCTCATCTGCAAGGGATAATATCCCAGATTTCTTGCAGTTGACGTTCCTTTAATTTTAGTAATTCTTTGTATAGCAAAAGGCTGTCACAATACCTGTGACTTCCATATGCATATATTAATATGATTTCTGTCTTTAGATCTGAATTTAAAACTCATCCTCCAGAAAACCTATGCTAACTCCCCACCTTGGTTAGGTATGGTTATTATATGTTCCTGTAGCCAGCACCCTATACCTCTTCATGGTCACACTGAACACATTTGCATTATTCATTCCACTTACGTCTTCTCATTAGACTCTAAGCTTTGTGAAGGTATCAAGTTTGCTGGTTTTACTGATCTTTCTTGTGCCCAGGACAACTCTAACTTTGGTCATATTTGCCAATATCTAAAGCCTACTTTGATTCCCATAAAATGTCAGTATTTTCAAGTTTCTTTCCATTATTTTCTTCTTTGATTTTTATTACTACCTAATGTTTATAACCCTTATTTCTAGATTTGTTATGTTAGACAGTCCAGATTGTGGTTAATTTTACAATGCAATATGAACTGAATTCAGGCAACTCTTATAGAATGTTACCTGAAAAAGCTCCAATGGTTTTGCTGTTACATTGTAGTCTAATTTGTTACTTTCCAATGTGGGAATATTGCTTTTGCAGGATCCAAACAGAAAGAGCATAAATCCTAATAAAATGTATTCATGGGACTCATTAGTCCAGCTCCCTTGCCTCACTTAAATATATAGTACCTGTTAATTCCTACTAGGTTATTTCAAGCTTTAAAAGTACCCATGAACTCTTAACATTGGTTATGTACCACCTCTAAAATTCTTCAAGGTTTATGCCCTAGAACATTTTTACAAGGTAAAAATTTCTACAGATGTGAATTTTATTTTATTTTATTTTGCTTATTTATTTATTTAAACATCTTTATTGGAGTATAATTGCTTTACAATGGTGTGCTAGTTTCTGCTTTATAACAAAGTGAATCAGTTATACATATACATATGTCCCCATATCTCTTCCCTTTTGCATCTCCCTCCCTCCCACCCTCCCTATCACCCCCCTCTAGGTGGTCACACAGCACTGAGCTGATCTCCCTATGCTATACGGCTGCTTCCCACTAGCTATCTATTTTACGTTTGGTAGTGTATATATGTCCATGCCACTCTCTCACTTTGTCCCAGCTTACCCTTAGACATGAATTTTAAAAACATTTTATCCTCCTCTTTTATGTGCTTTCCAGAAACTTAGATATAGAATTATTATTATTGTTATCCTTGGAGAGCTAACCATGACATTATATTTTATGTAACTGTTCTTTTGTTTATTAAAAACAAAAATATCAACAATAATAGCAATTAGCATTTACCAAGCACTGACTAAGTGTCTAGGATCTATCTGAGCTTTATATTTTTATGTGTAAATTTCATAATAATTCTGTAAATTATATATCATTATTCCTATTTATACATGAAGAAATTGAACAGCATATGAGCAGATTTACTCAATATGAATTAGTTGGTAAATGGATAAGAATTCATAACCAATTCTTTCTGGATCCCCAGTTCAGGTACTTTCAGTAAGTGCTACCTCAAATGTATAAAAATTATTTAAAGTTAAAAAGCAAACTTTGCCTGAATGCTTTGTAAAAATTCACCAACCACAGAAACAGTGACTTGCTTAGTGAGGACAGAAGTGGGACCGAGTATCCAGATGTGACTCCTATGGTGTCTTTTCACAGAATGGAACAGGGTTTTTATGCTGTTTTTATGTAGTGCCTGATACGGTCCTATAACTTGACATTTCTTTCTATATCTATTCTGAACTTAGAAGGTTAAGAACATAGGCAACTATAGTTAGGAGAAGAGAATAGGTTTCCCCTTCCTCCCAAAATTGACATGTTAAAATTAATAATAGGTAAAGAAAATCAAAACTCTTGTAATGATATAAGGCAACGACAAAGGTTAAGTTCAGCACTTTACTGAATGCAAAAAGAAAAACCAGAATTAGGTTAAGAAATCTAATTCTAAAATATTTTGAATTTGAACAAAATCTAAAATATTTTGTTATATAGTTGACATTAGAAGTCATAACAGTTAGGAACCTGTTCAGCTGCAAGATACAGGAAAACCAGCCAGAAATAGCTTGAAGCAGTTGTTCTAAAGTACGGCTGACTTTGGAATTACCCAGACATTATTTAAAATGACTGATTCCTGGGCCCCAGCCCTTTCTGTTTCTGATGAAATTGGTCTCTTTCAGGGCCATTGCACAGGTATGTTTAAAAAGCTCCCTTAGGGGCTTCCCTGGTGACGCAGTGGTTGAGAGAGTCTGCCTGCCGATGCAGGGGACACGGGTCCGTGGCCCGGGCCGGGAAGATCCCACATGCCGCGGAGCAGCTGGGCCCGTGAGCCATGGCCGCTGAGCCTGCGCGTCCGGAGCCTGTGCTCCGCGGCGGGAGAGGCCACAGCAGTAAGAGGCCCGTGTACCGCAAAAAAAAAAAAAAAAAAAAAGCTCCCTTAGGCATTCTAATGTCTGCTCGTGTATTATTCTCTATCGTTACATAACAAGTTACTTCAAAACTTAGCAACTAAAAGCAACAAACTTTTATTATCTCACAGGTCAGACATCTAGGTGCAGCTGAGCTGGGTACCGCTGGCATAGGTTCTCTCCTAAGACTAATCAGGTTGGGGACTTCCTTTGTGGTCCAGTGGGTAAGACTCTGCACTTCCAATGCAGGGACCCCATGTTCGAACCCTGGTCAGGGAACTAGATCCCACATGCATGCCACAACTAAGAGTCCACATGCCGCAACTAAAAGATCCCAAGTGCCTCAATGAAGACCCAGCACAGCCAAAATAAATAAATTAAATAAATATTTTTTTTAAAAAAAAAGACTAATCAGGGTGTCAGCTGAGACTGCAGTCATCTCGAGGCTCAAATGGGGGAAAATCTGCTTTTGAGCCCACTCATGTGCTTGTTGTAGCCTCATTCCCTGTGGGCTGTTGGCCAGAGACACCGGTGTTTTTCCCAAAGAGCACCTCACAGTATGACAGCTGGTTTCCCAAGAGAGCAAGAAAGAAAGCCAAATGGAGCTTACTGTCGAGTGTAAACTAATCTTGGAAGTGATATCCCATCACTTTTGACATTTTTTTTCTTTTTCTTTTGGTGTATTCTGTTTTTGAGAAGCAAGTATACCTAGGTCTCACCTACCCTCCAGAGGAGGAGATGACACAAGGATTTGAATACCAGGAAGTGAGATCATTGAGGGACTTCTTAGAAGTAGCCTACCACAACCAGGAATGAGAATTGGCTTAAAGAAAGAGACATTTATCCTTCTCACATAACAAGAAGCCAGAGAGGGGGTTCAATAGCTGAGTATTTTCAGGGCTTCCAAGAAAGGAGCAGAATGGCAGTTACCTGCTGGCATTTGGTAGGAAGAAGAAGAAAGAACAAGAAAAAGAGCATCTATGCCAGACATGCCTTTCCCTTTTATTAGGAAAGCAAATATTTTCTCTTAAGTCCCCCTGGAAGACTTCTGTTTATGTCTCTTGGGCCATAACTGGGTCACTTAGACTCTTGTAACTGGAAGTGGAGGCGGGTGGTGGGTATTCATCTCCAACTTCAGTGCAGGAGCCGCAAGGGAGCCTGGGGTTGACTATAGCTTATGTTATTCGTGTGTGCACACGGTGCATACATTTCTTTGTATCTTACTCTTTACTGTATCTTAATTGAAGTTTATAAATAAAATTTTGAATTCATACTAGTACAATAAATTTAATAGAAAAACTCCTCTGGAGATCGTATTTCCCATAACGTCAAACTTGTTACAACATACTCATGAACTGGAAAGTAGCAAACAGCTTTGAGCAGCTGAAAGAATTGTATTCAAGTTCATGGAGCTAAATTTATAGAAAATCCCTCAGGTCTTCATTTTCAGTTTTATTTATTCCTTTTTAATTCACAAGTGTAACAGGATTAATGAATAATTCATTCAACAGCTTGAAAAATACATTTGCCTCAGTTATTCCCCCACAGGGTAATCTCAACATTTTAGCATTTCATAAAGGAACCTTCATAATCTGGCCACAGCTTTCCTCTATGGCCTGGCTCCCCACTTCTTCTACACGCTCTTCTCTCCAGCAGCTCACATCCTCTTCTCTACCTCTCTACTCTCTCTGCCTGCAATGTCCTTCCCAACTCATCTTTCAAGGTCTGCATCACATTATACAATCTCAGATTTCCCTGGCCTACAGGGACCAGGGAAATAATGCAAATGAGGGGAATGTGCTGGTAGTTACCTATTAAACACATAGAAATGACACTTGCAGCAAGAGATACGCTTGATTCCATTTTTCTTAATATTTCCTCCATTCTTGATCATTTCTTTGTCTTCTTGTTTTGATAAAAACAGAATGATCAGCTTAAGCTCATCACTGCCATGAAGGAGGTGGCTACAGTACTATCACATCTTCTATTTCCTTAAAAGATTCTTTTTCTACAGTAATAAGGGATCCAGATTTTAATATGAAGTGTCCCACTTTAAAATCATAGTGTATGTATGTATATACTCATTTGCTTATTTTGATGAGGGCAGAGAATATTCTATGTGCCACATTAAATACAACCTCAGTCTGGAGTCAGCCTGCTGACTGCCAGTTTGCGAGCCTAGATCAAAATAATTTCCACCATAGAGTCTTTCCTAAATGCCCAAGCATTCTTAAGTGTTCTCCAGGAGCAGCAGACTGACCTTGAAAATAACACTTTGCATACTACTCTACACCTGTGACTTATATGTAAGCCCTCATCTGGATGGGGATATTTGAGGGCCAAATCTATACATTTTGATTATAGTCCCAGCATAGCACATGGAGTTCATCTCAGAGTTGATGCCCTGTAAATACTTTTTGCATTAATACAACTGGAATGAAGAAACAAATCTTTAAAAAAAGTGGCTGATATGGAGAGGACACTGTGTAATTAGAGAATAAATAAGCTTTGCTTTAGCAACAAAATGTTTGAAAGAGAAATTTCCTGGTTGGACTGCTTGGACAGAAGCACTGGATAGTGGCCCAAGATTCATTCGTTTCACAAGTATGGACTGGAAGCCCATGAGGCAACAGGCATTCTTCTAGACACTGGGAACTCAGAAAACAACAAAACCCCAAAAGGAATCTCAGTGAGAAGGGACAGATAAGAAATAAAAGCAACAAATAAAGCAAGTCATCCTTTCTATGCTTATAATGCATGGTTTGGAGAAAAAAAATAAAAGTGGGTTGGAGAGAGATGTTAGGGAGAACTTGAGGAAAGGGGTCATTGCAAGTTTCAATAGGATGGTCATGTTAGGTCTCTGTGAGAAAGGCACATTTGAGTAAAAAGCTGAAAGAGATGAGGGAGCCAGCCAAGTGGATATGGGGGGAAGAGTGCTCCAGCAGATGGAATAGCAGGTCCTAATCCTAAGGCAAGAGTATGCCTGCTCAAAGAACAGCAAGGTGGCTGGCGTGGCTGGAGAGAAGAGAATGGGGGTGGGGGAGCACATGAAGTTAAAGACTTAACAGCAGGATAAGAAAAAGAGCTTGTGAAGATGGCTTAGGGCATTGAAAGCCATTTTGTGACAAGTGTATCCTCTACTCCAAGTTAGATAGAGGCCATTGGAGGAGCAAAAGAGCGATCTATGACTTGAACCAGAGTTGGGGGTCATGGAAGTGAAGAGGTTGATGGAGAACTTTGTTTCCAACCTCATTAGGTTTCTAAGACCAGACCATGCTCTGCAGAGCAATTGGGTCACAATCTAACCTGTCAGCTTAGTCCAAGTATATCTTCTCTGCCATCTTTCTAATTTCAGTACAGCCAAAATGGGAATGTAATTGCCTCATCACTTGTTTGCACTACAGACCATGAAGAGTACTGGGGATTTTCTGATTTTCTCTTATAATCTATTCTCCACGTTGAAGCCAGGGCGATTCTTTTATAATGCAAATCTGATTATGCCTTCCCTATTTGAAACAGTTTAATATTTTCCCATTCCATACCGAATAAAACAAAACTCCATGTTATGGCCCAGAGGACTCTTTTTAAAACTGGATTCTTATTGCGATGCTAAAACTTCTCAGTCTGTACTCCAAAAAAGCTGCCCTTTTAGTTCCTTTCATCAAGCTCCCCTCAAACCAGGGGCTTACCCATCCTGTTTCTTCTGCCTGGGCTGCTTCTTCACCCTGTTAATTTACTCCATCATTTCACATTATCACAGTGCTGTGTTACTCCCTCTGGGACAATTTCACGGAGATTCTTGACCGTGGTGTGTATTCTCCTCTTATGGGCTATGGTACACATGTACCTCTCCCTCACTGCCTATGTCATAATTGTCATTTGTGTGATGTTTTGATTAACATCGCCTCTTTCCACCCCCCTCCCCACTAGACTGTAAGCTCCTTGCAGGTAGGGACTGTGTCTGCTTTTCTTCACTATTTATTCACAGCATTTAGCACCATGTCTAGTATATATATTGTATGTATATATGAATGAGTGAATGAATGAATGCATAACCTGATTGATTTAAAACATAAGCACTACTCATCTTGCTATTTCTCACCATTCAGTGCAATTTGTATTCTTAGAGGCATGAATAAAGAACAATTGCAAGTGTTGATCGTTGTAAATGTGCTGCTGTAAAGCTGGGCTACAAAGACAGCCATTTTGTCCTGTCTGGGGATAAATAGGCATACTCTGAGTAATGGCAATTAGAGCCAGAATTCAGCTAGTGAATCACAGTGACCACCACTTGAATAAACCCACGGATTGAAATCCTGTCTGTTCCTCCTTTGGAAGCCTGGGGCCTAATGCTTTTGTTTCCCTGTGCTTTCTCCCTGGCACAGTCTGTGAGCCCAGAATGAAAAGATTATTATCTTTAAGCAGCATCTCATACTCTTTGATTTTCATCAAGCTTTTCACATTTTTGTGTCAAGAAAGCTGAAAATACATAAGCTGAAAATCTTATATCTAAGATTGATTCAATAACATTTTGCAATTAGTTGCCTTTTAAAAAAATTACATACCAGAGCTTAAAGAAAAATAAAGTCTTGTAACAGTTTCATAATGCATTCATTCTTTCTCTTCCAAAACAAACTGACGCCTTTATACATATTTTGACCAAAATGATTTTACACACAGTAAGATAAAATATGTCATCTATTATAAGACCTAAACCAAGATTCCACCATAAATCTTAAAACTTTAAAAATTCTGTCAATATTTGATTACCCAGTTGAAGAAAGATGTCTTATTTTTAGGCATTCCTCATAAATGCTACCTCGTAATTTTCCTATAAACAGGCTGGTGTACTTTTCTATCAAGCAAAGTAAATATATATTTTTATAGGATGTTCGGTCATTATTGAAACCAGACTAATAAATTGTAAAGTTGATGCTGACAAACCTTACAAGAATAAACATAAGAACAAAGGGAGAAGAAAGTAATGTGCTTCTGTTGGAAGGAAAGATACTGGCGAATACTGATTAGGAAAGTGGTCTGGGAGTTGTTGCAGAAAACCTCTAAAGCATGCAGCTTAATGTGCAACTGCAGTGAAAGGGCACAGAGAATGCTAGATCATATGGCTGAGGAAAGACAATATAAATCAGATTTGGCATCATTAATCTAAGCTCGAGTGTTAATGTCACCTAAACAATTGTTCTCTACTTTGCTCCTGGTCAGGAGAGGCCAAAAAGGAATGCATTTGATGCTGAAATGGCTTAGTAACAAGGCAGCTGTAGGAATTTAGTGGTCTGAGGTTGGCAAGTACGAAAAGAAGAAGATTCACAGCCTGCTGGTAAATGTAGACTAAGATGGGTGTCACTGCCCTTTCTTTTCAGATGGGCCACTGGGAGTTAAATAAATAAGAGATATCATTGAGTTAGTATTAAACTGAACCCCAGGCCACTTGGGCCAGACTTGACGGAGACTGCTTCATTCCAGAACACCCTCAGATTTCTACCCTGTCAGTTTAGCCCATCTTTCCCCAGAGGATACTTTGCTGCCTCCCTCGACATGCATTTCTATTGGCTGGTTGTTCGTTCCTTTAATCTACCTCTTGAGTTACTGGTTTGCTATGAGACCTAAACAAGAAACTAAATATGAAATAATTAACACAATTCCTCATCCATATTAAGTGCTCTAGTATGTTTTATATACAAACAACTATCCATTCTTACTTTTTTCTTTATCTCATTGCAGTCCATTTTACTGTGGCCATTCTTTCAGTGTATTGTATTGTAGAAGCATAGAGTTCTGAGCTGAGAAAAAGCATCTACTGATAACCTTACCTGCAGATGTGGAAATTGAATCTCAAGGGAAAACATAATGAGCCCAAGATCACACAGTTGGTGTTTATACAAAGACTTTTCTCCCAATTTCCCCAATGCCCAGATTGAATCCTTAGTTCAGGTTTTGTATGCGGGCAGTAAAGACACCAGGTTCCCCCGATTCTGTCTTTGAAGTGTCACACCACCAACCCCCTGCCAACCCCATCTGGCCACCATATCACAGTCATGCTTGTATCATTGTGATATCTTCCTAGCTTATTTCCCAGCTCGTCTCTCTCCTCTAATCCATCCTGCTCACTACTGAAGGTCACATTTCTGGAGCCATGCCATTTCTGCTGTT
Source organism: Lagenorhynchus albirostris (assembly GCF_949774975.1). NCBI lineage: Eukaryota > Metazoa > Chordata > Mammalia > Artiodactyla > Delphinidae > Lagenorhynchus > Lagenorhynchus albirostris. Next base: position 15,758,626 of record NC_083104.1, on the reverse strand, counting down.
GCTCAAATCCTTGCTAGGTTCCTACATCTAAATACATATAAATCCAAACTCCTTTGCCTCTCTTTGAATACTCATCATTGACTGCGTCTCTTCCTGCTACCATTCTTCTCCAACACATTCCTTAAGTCCGGATGGCCCACTGTTCTCAATGTATGATAAACAAGCTACAATTATGCCCATCTATATGCATTTGCTTAAGTGTTCCCACCACTGGATTATATTATATATTATATTAATATATTTCTTTCTTATCTAAATTCTATTCATCCTCAATGCAGGTAATTTGGATTTGAAAAACTGAGTGAAAATGCCAGAAAACTCCAGGAAGTTTGCATGGAAAATTCCATGGAAGTATGCATTCATATATACAACTACGTATATACTTGTATACAAGCATACGAGCATATGTGTGCTTTCTTTGAATTATTCTTGTTCCGGAAGTAATCTCCTTCACCATTTTGTAAATAAAAACTTCATGTGAGTGTAGGTTCAAAACAAAAGAAAAATCAAATCCATTCTTATTTCTAAATTTTTCCTACCTGCAGTGTGAGTTCTTTGATATGATAAAAGTTGTATTTATTTAGCTTGATTCATTTTTGATAAATCAGATTTGGCTGTTACCAATACCTTGATATCCTATCTGTGCTTGCAAATTGATTTTTTAATGAATTGGTACGAAGCTTCTTTGAATCCTTCTGATGTCATGACCCTTTGACCTTTGCAAATGTGAGTTGACAGTGCTACAGGATGCAAAGTAAAACATTCCCTCACTGGACTGGTTGTCTTGTCCATACACAGCCAAAACCATCAACAGGTCACCATAAATCTCCTTTTCTGGGTACTTTTAGCACATAAGCTCTTCCTAGAGTCTTCAGGACTATTTTCATGGTTTGCAGATGTTATGCAAAATATCACTATGCAGGGTACAAAATATCACTATGCAGGGTACATTGTACATTTGTACATTTGTAAAGTATGCATTTGATATCTTTGGATCTAACATATATAGACAAATCTAAAATGATCTTTAAAGTACTAAAAATATTAAAGTCATTATTGACAGAGACAATTTCACTCCATCTGAAAGCAAATTTTAAAGGTGTAATTTTTTTAAGTTTATAAAATCCTCAAGTGTTATAAAGTGTACTCTGGGATGGTGGACTGACATAGCTGAATATTGAGTCTTTTAATCTGAACCAGATTCACTGCATGTGGTACTCTCTTTCCAAGTTCTAACTTGTCAAGTGAGTGACCTTGAATTGTTCTCAGCTCCAGGCTTCTAGAGCGAAAGCCCTAACCGATAGCAAATCAACTCTGAGGTGATAAACTATAAGATACCTCTTTGAAAGTTCAAAGGGTAGTTCTTAACATTTTATCTGACATTAGAGAAGGCGTGCCTCAATCTGAAAGCAGACCTTTTGGTCTTCAAACAGTAGCTATGAAATAAGATATACATCTCATTCCTACCAACTTAGTAAAATGTATTTTTATTTTGAAATATGACAGTACTCTCTGGGGTTGTATTTTACACTGGACTGCAGCAATATCACTAGGATTTTATTAATGTTCATTAATTTGATTTATTGCTAATGCTGTTCTGGGCTTATATTTTGAACTTAAGGTGAAGTACTAAAGAAATTTCTCTTTCTTGTGGATATAACTTTGAATGTGTCTGTATATTTTCTGGAGGAATTCCATATTACAAGTTGAGACTACAAATTTCAAATTTTCAGGACATTATTAAAGAATTATTTAAATATATAAGATATAAAGAATCCTGGTAGTTCAGGGTGTATTTTTTCCTGAATTAAGTTTAATAAATTCTATCCAAATCTAATTTTATTCAGAAATAGAGCCATCAGTGAGAGAGAGCAGTGTACATTCTGTTGTCCTGGATTGAATCCAAGCTCAGTAATTTTGTAGCTGTGTTACCTTGGCTGAGTTATGTATTCTCTTTCAGCCTCAGTTTGTTCTTCTGGAAAGTTTGTGAAACCACATTGCTTAATTGTGTGCTGCACATAGTAGGTTCTCAATAAACGTGAACTACTGAAATTGTTTATTGTTATTTTTTCTGCTGCATGCAATCTCATTCGCTGTTTATCTTCATTTGCCTTTTGTTTTTTCCTGGATTCTTATAATTCTGTTTCTTTTACTTATTACTCTCCTATGTACCTGTTTAAATCCTCAAACCTAGAGCAAAAATTATTTCTTACGCTTTCCTTATGATGTCTACATCATGATAGTGATTTAGCAAAGCAAAGGAACAGGAGCTTCTTAAAATCCAAATGTGGGACTAAGAAAGATAAAGAATTACAAATCTTAATATCTCTGGTCTAAGCATGAGGAAGTAAGTGGTCTTTGGGAATGAAATTGTGATTTGTGTCTTCTGCATATTACTCAGCTTGGCTCATTAAATAATTGAAAATAAACCTTCATATTTCCTTTTGTTGTTTGAAAATTTCAGAATAAATTAACTTAAGCAAACTATGCTCAGAAGCTTCCTAAATGAACAATGTTCTTAATAATTTCTACATGAATGTTACTTAGAATTTGAATTTGTGTTGAATTTATGGCCGCTCAGGGTAAAAAAAAAAAGATGACTTGCTGTTAAGTAATTTCCATGTTAACAATGCACATTGTTTTGATTAGTATTCATACACCTTACGAATTGTTAATTCAAAGGTAATTTGACCAGGTAAGGAAGGTCATTAAATAGTAATATTTCTATTCTGTACCACTTCTCAATAATAATATCTTACCCAACATACATGTAATACCAAAAATTTCTTCTTCAAACACCTCTGTTTATAATACTTGGACATAGTCTATAATAGCCAATATTTAATATAATCAGCAACAATAATAAAGTGTAATAGCCAATACTGTAAAAAACCTAATAATTCTCAGAATGTATCAGCTAAATTTTCTCCAAAATCAGGAAGAATTTGAAAGTCACTATTATAAAGTAGTATCATAAAGTAAGTAAATAAATAGCTATTTTTTTCCCAATGATTCTCATTTTATTACCCAAATAATCATCAGAGTAAAATAGCTTCAAAGGTGTTATGAAATATCACCTTGAATTAATTCTTTCACGTAACAAATCAGCATGAAGAACGTTTCAAATTATTTGTGAAGAACTAGTCTGCATTTAGCTTGCAGATCCCAGGATAGATAGTACCTTTCCTAAAACATGGAGGAGCTTTTGTTTTTCACTGCCTTCTTCCACTGATTCCCCTCTGTCTCCATTTTCTGCTGTTCCTTCTCATTGCTGCTTTATTTCCTCATATTGGCTCTCTCTCTTCTTCTCTCTTCCTATTTCATCTTCTCTTAAGACAGTTGGTGGCATTTGAAGATGGGATTTAACTATTAGCACAATCTTGTCTTTGCATGGCTGCCTTTCCCCCAAGGAACTGGCTTTCCTTTGAAATTGGCTTTAGGCCTGACAGGGCCTCTGCGTTTCATATTACTGCTAGCCCAATAGAGAAAATGAAGCCAAGAAATGTGATCAGGTTATCCTAGGGCAAAAGAAAAGGTTGGTTTGGGGAAATGCTTAATTTCCATGATTCAGCAGGGATTTGCAAGCTTGATTCTCCTGAGGAAATCAGAGTCTGGTTTTCCATTTATCCATCCGGCTTTTCCGAATTACCAGCTCTATTGGTTTTAAAGATAAGGAATTGGAATGGATTCTGAATGTTGAATTTAATTCCTGATATGAGGTTATCTTAAAACATGGGTCAGACAGCAAGCCCGCACACCTTGTGCCCCCCCACCCCCACCCGCCATAGCCAACTACCACTACCAAACATTCTATTTCTTTCCGAGGTCTTTAGTAGATTTCCTGCAGGAAAATCTTGGAAGAAACTTAAACGCTTCGCGGTAAGGTACTATGTTAGCCAAAATACAGGAGTCAGACACTAGGTTAATTGAGGAAGGATTTTCAGAATCTTATATTCCTTTTATTTTTTCTTGTTTCAGAGGGGATGTTGAACAACAGGCTGTTTCTTTAAGCAGTAAGGAAACAATAAATCTGGCACCTTCTGGTTACATCGTTAAACATAGGATGAATTACCGTGCATAGACGCTCAAGGGCTATTACTGCCAAAGCCTTTGAAAACGATCAATATCCACCACCATGCTTTTTCTGCTGTGTTTTTTAACGTTGTATATCCGTTGAGTGATAGAGTCAAGAGTGAATAATTTTGTAAAGGAATTAGAAGTGCTATATTGTAACATTGGCCAGCATTCTTATGACTTTGCAATACAAATTTGAGTTACTTGTGAAAATTTGAGGCAACGTCTCTTTCTTCGTTTGCATGGTACCAATTTAAATTTCTCGTTCTCGTGTCCTCCGTGCAGAGAGAAGGAGCTCACCTTTTGAGACTTAGCTTTGTATTACTCAGACTATCAAAGCAAATGCGGGGATGTCGCACCAAATGCTGGTGAAGAGGAAGATGCTAATTAAGAACCATCATTCAATGTCATTTCTACATTAGATTAAGAAAAATCCATTAGAACACTCCATCTTATTTTTCTCAAGAGGTCATGATCCAGGCTACTAACCTCATCAGAACAAGCAGCCATAATCACTCTTTATCCGCTTCACCACAGTTCAAGCTAAATTTAGGTCTCATTTGCCTGTCACCAACGTGCTTTCTAAATGCATTGTAAGCATTTCTTCATTTTGAAGAACTTGCGGCACTAGCCCACATACATCTTTGCCCTTATGTGTTTTTGTCAAACTAAGACAGGGCATTGGAAATTTGGGTCCAGAGACTAATTTTTCCTTCTATAGACTGCCCAGAATATACCTGAGATAAAGAAGGTTCATGAATTGATTCTTTGTACTTGCTAACCTACTAAGAATACCATGGAAAAAGTAAAATTCAGACTGTGTTTATGCAGATATAGTTTTGTTGTTTCAACTAAATCAATTTGGATGATCATACTGAGATTTCTTTTTGTTACTGCATTGATCATAAAATTAGTCTTTTGATAGAGTCAACTCCTTATGCCCATGGTCACTGCCTCATGTGTGATTTCCTTCTGAGCTCAGAAAATGTATTACTAATTAATGATCCAGACTTAATAGTAATAGAGATTTGGAAATAATGCTGTTTCTTCACAAATACAGTGAAGTTCAGAGTACAAACAATTAATAGAATAATTCAGAAAGGAAAATTGCTTGAATTTTTGTACTAAAGTTGATTTGATCTGAATTATTTGGATGACTACCTCAGTTATTCACTTTACTTGGTGTAGATATGATTTAAGTCATGGTAGTAAAATGAGTGGTCATGATTTTTAAAATAAATGCACATTGTTATTTAGTTTAGATAACACCAAATTTCTAATTTGTTGAGAAATATATATATGCACATATATATTATCAAGCAAATGTAAATAGTTTATATAATTAGTGTCTATCAGTACTTTAATTTGTTCACTCTGTTTAAAAAGGGTGCAACGTATTTTGAAAACCATATATGTCTGACATCCTAAGAAGAGAGAAATGATCCAGAGAAAAATATAACACAAACTTTAATTCTGTATAGGTTTTCCTTTCCTTTCTTTTTTTAATAGATGGCAATCCATCATATGTGAGAATATGGTGATCTTGGTTGAAATTGATAATACTCTTCATTTTTCCAATTGATTTGTGCATCATTTTGTGCAGCATATACATATGCAAGACACACCAGGTAGTAGACGCTATGGCTTACAAAGGTGACTAAAATATGAATGATTCTATCCATAATTGAAAATGGGCTGTATGTGAGCATAATGGCAGAGATGAAAGTGACCCTATATCACATGCCATTTGTTGGCAGCTGACAGAGTTGATATGCTTCTGTTTTGGAAAATGGCTTTGACCACATCCATGGAAGTTCATAAGTGAGATGCTCACAGATAGAAAAGCTTCTGTGTAAGTCTGCAGAGGTAATATACTATGTGTTTAAAATCACTGGAACCAGAGCAGACAGACTTAGATTCAAGTGTGTGCGCTGCCACTTTTACCTGTGTAAACTTCAGGAAGATATTCAACTCTCTAAGATTCATTTTTTTCTCTGTGAAATGGGGGAAAGAATTACAGATATTGAAGATGAAAGGGAAGATTAATGAGGTAATATATGTCAAGCATTTTGCACAGTACCTAATGTAATAATTATTACAGTAATGATAAGACAAAATGGAGTTCCACTAGTGTAAGTGAAACTGAAGATGTGATGGAAGTTCAGAAGGGAATTTCTGTGGAATAACTTTGGAGATCAGAAGCATTCTGTTGGAGAGTTTAAAAATACATTCAGTTAAGGTAGATCAAGATAACAGCACAGGTTTTCCAGGAGCAAGGATTAGAGAAATTAAATGCCGAGTGTTAAGAAAACCAGGTTAGATTTGGGGGAATAAATGTCAAATTTGAATGAAAGCAGGTATTAGGATAGAAGGCTAGAAACATAATCTTCTATGAATGATAGGTCTAAAAGTATGATCTTTATTTCATAGGGTAGTTGAAAACCTTTGTTGAATTTTGAGCAGATAGTGGGATGGTATGAAGATGCAGGGAAGTAGATACAGAAGGACAGTTTACTGAAGTTCAGGCTAAAAGAAATGAGGTTATGGACTCAGTGGCAGTAGAAATGAGGATGAAGGGACAGAAATGAAAGATAATTCTGGAATAAACTTAATCAGACTTGACAAATATATGAGGTGACGCAGGGGAAAGGAACAAGGGTCAAGTAATGAATGATTCTTGGTGCCTCTTATAGGCTGAATTGTGTCCCCTCCAAAATTTATATGTTGAAGCTTTAAACCTCAGTATCTCAGAATATGATTATATTTAGAGATAGAGCATTTAAGGAAGTCATTAAATTAATATGAGGCCCTCAGAATGGGCCCTCATCCAATCTGACTAGTGTCCTTATAAGAAGAGGAAAGTCAGACACACAGAGACCAGGGATGTGTACATGCAGAAGAAAGATCAGGTGTGGAGACAGTGAGAAGACAGCCATCTGCAAGCCAAGGAGAGAGGCCTCAGAAGAAACCAAACTTAACAACACCTTGATATTGGCATCTGGCCTCCAGAACTGTGAGACAATAAATTTCTGTTGTTTAAGCAACTCAATCTGTGATATTTTTTTATGGCAACCCTAGCAAACTAACACAGTGTGATTCACAGAAATAGAGAATATAGAAACAACATTTTTAGATAGATGCAGATAATTAGTATTAACAGGGGCATGTTACCATAACTCAGGCTTTGTAAAATAAGATCATTAATAACTGTTTTCTAATGATCTTATGGTTATATTATAAAGATTAAAAACATAATACTATCATTTTATTTGGTGGAAAACTTATATCTTATGGGCCTTATTAGAGCAATTAATGCTTGCTGATATAACGAAATTTTTGTCCCTTCTCCAAAATCCTAGTGGCTTCACAGAATCTGTTCCTTGTTCATATAAATTCACTGTAAGTGTTCCAGGTTAGGTGTCTCTTCTCTAAAAGTTAATGCAGAGAGCCCAGGTTCTTTCTCTCTTGAAACACAGCTGTTTTCCCCTTTGCTTTCATCCCCAAAGGTGGAAAGAGAGCAAACTTGAAAGATTGTTTTATGACCATCCTTGGAAGGGGCACATATTTCTCCATCCCATATTCCATTGGCCAGAACTCAGTCACATGATTCCACCCAGCTGCAAGGGATCCTGAGAAAACTAGCTCAACTGCATGCCCAGGAACAAAAGGAGAATAGAGTATTGATTGACACTTGTAGTCTCTGCCTCGTGGCCTACCAAACTTCTATTTTGCAGAGTTGTGTATAATGGAAAAGGAGAAAAAGGAGTAGTTAAGTTGTTATAGTATATATGCCTATCTGGATAACTTAGAAGACCATCTGGATTTGGGGATTTACTCTTAACACTGTAAACATTTGCTGGCAATCCCAAAGGTCCAGGACAGGGGTTGAGAACATTTCTGTCAAGGGCCAGATACAAAGATTTTAGGTTTTCAGTGCCATATGGTCTCTGTTGAAATAACTCAACGGTCATTGTAGCACAAAATCGTGCATAGGCAATAGGTAAACAAATGAGCATGAATATGCATCAATAAAACTTTATTTACGAAACAGGTTGCAGGACAGATTTGGCCTACAGGCCTTGGTTTGGCGACCCTTCAGCCAGCAGATTGGGTAATCTGTTATTTTGCAAGAATTTCAGTCTCATGCCCAGATAATTTTGCATAGACAGTGAGCATAGGGGACTGCCCAGCAGTAACATCAAAATATGGCTTTGCTATGCTGGAATTTACCTGGTCAGACCACAGGGAGTATCACTTGTAGCAGGAGAGAACAAAGTTACTTTGTGAAAACTGTCCTTGGAATCAAAGGTAACTACTTGATCTGGTTATGAAAGAAAAGAGAAGTGACAAGGGGAAGACAGTGGTGGAACACAGCTAGATGTTATAGTGAATTCCTCTTAACTTTGATTTGTCTTAGAGGAAGGATTGGTTTTTCTTGCCTGTAGACATAACTTTTCTTTTTTTTTGTTTTTGATGTTGGGGGTAGGAGTATATTAATTAATTTATTTATTTTTGCTGTGTTGCGTCTTCGTTTCTGTGCGAGGGCTTTATCTAGTTGTGGCAAGCGGGGGCCACTCTTCATCGCAGTGCATGGGCCTCTCACTATCACGGCCTCTCCAGTTGCAGAGCACAAGTTTCAGACGCGCAGGCTCAGTAGTTGTGGCTCACGGGCCTAGTTGCTCCGCAGCATGTGGGATCCTCCCAGACCAGGGCTCAAGCCCGTGTCCCCTGCATTAGCAGGCAGATTCTCAACCACTGTGCCACCAGGGAAGCCCGAGATAACTTTTCTTGATTTCACTATTTCTTAAATCCTGAGGAATCTCATACTCACCCTTATTTTTATCAATCATCTCCACTTTATCCTTCTATACCAGTCTATCTCCTTTATATCATAAGTGCCTTCTTGAGATATTGCTATCTCTTCTAATTAGATCTGCCAAATGATGCAATAAAGCATGTATGAATCACACAGATCCAAGTTCGAGTCCCTGATCTTTCACTCTCTAGCCCTGGGGTTCAGCACTTCACCCTCAGTCCCAGTTTCTTCATTCTTAAAGTTGGCATAATCATAGTATCAAACTCAGAGCTTTGTTTTTGTGTAGATTAAATGTTAGTCTATATAGACCACTGAGTTCAGTTTTTGGTACCTAGTAATCCCTTGTAAACAGTTTATTAATTTTTTTTTCAATAACCCGATTTTTAATGAAATAAGATTTCTAGAACCATAAGTCTACCAATGTTTCAGCAAAGTCAACAGTTACTTTATTTTTTTTTTGCCTCCAAACACTTTATTCATTTGATATTGTTAAATACCATTTCCTTGACATATTTTTCTGCTGTAATGTTCATGGCATTGTACTTTTTAGTATTTCTCTTACTTTTTTTATACTTTATTCTTCATGTGCTTTGGTGGCTTTCTTTCTCTGCCTCCTAAAATGTGATGGTGGATGTGGTTTATTCCTGTACTCCTTCCGCACGCGCCCCCCCACCCCCCCACCCCCCCCCGCAGCTCAGACTCTCGACAACCCTTACAGAGCAGCAACTCTCAACAACCCCCAAAACAAAACAAAATCCTTAGGTTCATTACTTCAAAATCTCTCATTTGCAACTTTACGATTAGCTGATATTTCCCTGAGTATCTTATTCATATCAAAGCATGTCCCAAACCGAACTGAATATGTGGTCTGAAACTTGATTCATCTTTCTAACTTGCCACCATTGCTTCAATTTCCCAGTCTTACAATGTTTAAGTCATGTTCTACTCTCCTACTTCTTCTCCTCTCATATTCATTCGGTTCTCAAATCCTGTCCTTCGTGCCAAATATCCTATCTTCACCATCTGTTTAAAAGAACATCAGGCCTCATCCCTGAATTAATTCCTGCCCTTAGTATCTCTCCATTTGTCCTTCCATCCATCCATCTATCCATCCATGCACCGATTCAACAATCATTAAGGCCTTATTATGGGCCAAATAGTCTGCAGGCTTCACTGTGAGTGATACATGAAATATCAAACAACTCCTAGCTTTTCAAAAAGTACCTTCTCTTGGGGAACACTAGATATTGATCACATCTCTATACTATGGACTCAAACTGTCTTATGATAAAGTCGTGGCTCCATCACTTTCTCTGACCTTAGACAATTTGCTTAACCTCACCATGACTCATTTTCTCATGTGGAAAATGTGGATAATCATCATACATCCTTGAGAGATGTTTTGTGAGTACAAATTAGGAGGTGGCACATCTAAACCTTAGCTCTGTGGCAAACCTATAATAAACCCTCAATAAGTGTTAGCCCTTATTATTGTCATTATTATTATTAATGAAAAATGAAAGGATAATTGCGACAATAAGGCCACACATGTTAAGAGCCAAGATGGGTCATCTAGAGTTATGGTGATTCAAGGTCATGGGTGAGCTACGGTCTTTGTGGAATCAGTTTATTTAACATCCCAGCACAAACATAGGCTGTGTGCTTGTGAGTGGTGCTGGTAGGATTGAGTATGATTGGTGTTGGCCTCTAGTAATAACCCAGGACGTGAGGACTTCCTCCTATTCATGATGGGGAGACAGTTTAGATTTTTGAGTATGGGAAAAATTTGATGGAATCAATGTTTTAAAATAACTTAAAATCTTACAATGATCCCCTATTCCTGTATGCCTGACCCTTATAAAGGCCAATTTTATAATTTATCCCCATTTATATATTGCATTGTCCCAAGTGGAGTAAGAATGAACTATGCATTATTTCAGAGTTTTTATTTTTGGTACATAATAAGTATTCAGCAAATACTTGATTATTTACTGAAATATAACTTCTTTGATTGAAGCAAATGATTTAGGAATTCTCAGATCACTTTATTTTATGAAGATATATTCATGTTGTCACTTTGTTCCATGGTTACATTCAGTCCTATCAAATCAAGGATAATTTATGGTTAAAAATGCATGTGGTGCTTTGTTGCAAGACAAAAAGTCTGTAGATACACCAGCCAAGTCATCTCCACTGATGTAAAATTAGAGAACAAAATCAACTGATTATAATTCTGAGATACACTCTTCAGAATGATTAAGAACTTGATTATTCTACAGAATTTTGCTTATATATGAACATCACCCCTGTTTTCCCCATCGGGAGAAAAAAATCAACTTAGATGGAAACATTTTATTTGGCTCTACTTTGCTGGTTTTGCTGTTTTGATCAAATACTGTGACTGTAAAGACCAAGGAGCTATTTTAAATAGTTTACCTCTCAGAATAAAATATATTTGTTTTTAAACTTGGCCAGCTACTATGCCAAGCCAGTATTTACCAAGGGCCTTAATGAAATGGCCATTTGGACCAATTGGACTATAACCACGTTGATGCATGGAGGGAAGACAAATCAGCCTTAAGGGAATGCATTTCACCTGGCCTGAGTTGTGTGTACCTCTAATAGGAAAGAGCCCTTTGTTTTTGGAGCCTTGGTGTTGGCCTGGCAGAGTGGTGAAGATGCTGCCTGTGCTTTCTAGCTCATAGCAGGATGCTCCACTTCTATTCACTTCCTGAGTATCCTGTAAGCAGCACTGTTATCAGAGCTACATTTCAGATGAAAGGAATCCCTATTATGGCAGATACTGAACATCTCCACAGGATACCACTTGGTAAGGATTAGGCTGTTATGAAGGCAGTGAATCTCTCCAACTTTAGATACAAGAAAGACCTATTGCTTCCATAAGGTATTCAAGGTGGTCTTTAAAACATACTAAAGTTCCATTTATTCCAAATATTAGAAAATTAACTATTCTGGTTCAAGGAGAGGTTTCCATGTTACATGTTTCCCATATGCAGATTATGTATATATGTGTTAGATAATGATTCAGGTAGCATTACAGACTCTTTCTTTCTCCTAAGATAATTTATATGAACAATGGTATCACTATACAATTTAACTGTATTCTTCACTTGGAGGGCCTCTGAAATGCTCGCAAAGTCTAAGGTTCACAAAGGCATCTGGTTGTCAATTACATGCCTATGCCTATTTTCCAATTCCCTTTTAAAATCTGAATGATCCTTTGAAGTTCAGTTTACCGCTTTGACCCTAGAATACCACATATTTTATTGATAGGGTTATTTATTTCTCAAAGAATGTGAAATAAAGGTATAAAAATGTGTTTTCTAGATGAAGCATTTTTAGTATGCATTATGCGATTTATGTTTTTCCCTTTCTGTCTCTCTCCATTACTCCTGCTTACTTAGGGAAGCAATGTTTGCTCGTGTTTCAGGCTTGTTATTTTTCTGACTTTATTATGCACTTTTCTGAGTTTAATGTGCACCATAGATGCCCCGTTTAATGACACTTTCTGTACCCTTTTACAGAATTTCAATCTCTGGGGAATCAAGAGCACAGACAAAGTCATCCATCTTCAACAAGTATAGAAGATTACACCTACTGATGGAAGTAAGTACAAAATTGGTGATGCTCTCCACAACCAGAATTACACTTAACTACCAATTCCCAAGGAGGCTAATTCATTTGCCAAAGGATATGAACAAAACCACAGTCACCATTTCAGAGACCACATTTTATTTTCCCTCTTTGAGATAATTCCAACAAGGACCTGTTTCACCTTACATTTTAGATCACATGATGGTGAGAAAATTCTATAACTTAAAGGATAGGAGTTTATTATGGTAAGTATAAAATAGAACAAAACAGTTGGGTTTCTACAACATTTTACGGGAAACCTCTTCTGACCTTCTATAAACAATTCCTTTGGTAAAGTCCCCACTTTATGTTGGTTTGCTCTGTCATCCGTGTAGAGTTATGGCTTGAATAAATTCTTGTTGAGGCTTGCAGGTTGGCATGGGACTGTCTTTCTATTCTAGATCTTATAATGGATGTGTGTAATTCGTCAAGTGTGGAACATATGCCTTGCTTTATTCACAAACTTTCACAGAAGTTAATTGCCAGCTATCACCTTCAAAATCTGGCAACAGTCTTTGATATTTAAATCATTTGAGTAAGAATTAGTCAGTAAGCCTTTGCAATTTGTCCCTAGTAAATATGTTAGCTTACTTTCAAAATGAAAATATTTCAATAGCATTTTAAATTTTTCAAAAGGTTACTATTATGCTTCATTAGATATCTTGGTGAGCATTTTTTTTTTTTTTTCGCTGTGTTGGGTCTTCGTTGCTGTGCGTGGGCTTTCTCTAGTTGCGGCGAGCAGGGGCTACACCTCTTTGAGCTGCACCGCCTTATTGTGGTGGTATATCATGTTGCAGAACAGAGCACGGACTCTAGGCACGCAGGCTTCAGTAGTTGTGGCTTGCGGGCTCTAGAGCAAAGGCTCAGTAGTTGTGGCACACGGGCTTAGTTGCTCTGCAGCATGTGGGATCTTCCCGGACCAGGGCTCGAATCCGTGTCCCCTGCATTGGCAGGCGGATTCTTAATCACTGTGCCACGAGGGAAGTCCCTTGGTGAGCATTTTATCTTTTCACTATATCTGAATTTTGGAGTGAGTGTGTGAATTAAAGACATGATTAGGCTGCCAGATAATATCAGTTTATAAAAACGTTATTTGCAATTTATTTCAGTAGCGTTTAGTGGAAAATTGTGTTTTCTGTATGTACATTAGATTTGTCATATTTTTATGTGTGTTAAAAACATGGTATCCTCCAAATACTTATTTTATAAAGAAAAATTTTTAGGAATATAAAACAAACTTACATTTATTTATTCCATCTTGTCCTCTTTTTTAACTGGACTCTTAATACTTACCAGTGCCTTGAAAACTCACAAAAATTGCATTATACATTATGCTTTCATAATTTCTGATTATTAGATAATTATGAAAAATAAAAAAGATCTTTCTTCTGCTCATGATAACCAATTGTTGCATGATATGATATTGGTTGAAATACCGTAAGATAAATACTTTTTTGGTTCATAATAATTGTATCTGGTCCTGCAATAAACATCAGTCTAATTTTGAGAAACAGAAACAAGTTTCCCCCAAATGTATTTTTCATTGGAAGAAGCAAAGAAAACATGTTTGGTATACAAGAATTGTTGTTAATTACCTTGTGTGTAAGATATTTATCAAGTTATCAGCCCTTTGAGCGTGCATAATAAAAAAAACACACTATACTGGGCAAAGAGTTGTTTTGTACTTCCTCTTAAGCAATTCATTAAAATTTAGATAAATTTTAAGCTCTTTTGTTTTAAAGTGGACTAGCTATATATCTTCCACTTTGTTTTCAAATGCAAATGGTTAAGTGTTTTGCATTCTAATCAGTAAACAGCCCTGTGACTAAATCATAATTTAATGATCTCTTCCTAGAGAGATAATGATGCAAAATTTAGATCTGAAAAGAGGATTCTCATTTTTATCTAATTGGGCTGATCTTTCTGTAAAATCTCTGCAGGCTTTGCAGTTGTGCTAATAATAAAACCCTGGATGAAATCTACATTATGAAAGATGCTATATTTTTGTTCAGGAATATAAATTATTGAAACATATCTTTATATATGAAATGGTATTTTTTTGTATGTGTAATAATGTGCATTTTCTCTTGAGTTGGGAGAATTGTCTCAGTTTTATTGGAAGTAAGAGCTAGGGCTTTTTGTTTAAACAGTCACGTATACTTTAAATAAATTGGAAGAAAAAATAGGCTTTAATATTTACCCACATATTTCCATTTCCAGGGTCTTTATTTCCTTCTAAAGATCTTAGTTTCGTCTGGTATCATTTCCCTTCAGCCTTAAAAACTACTTTTAACATTTCTTGTAGTGCAGCTCTGACGGTGATAACCCTCTTTAGTTTTCTTTGATCTGGAACTATCTTTATCTTGCCTTCATACTTGAAGAATACTTTCACTGGATCTAGACTTCTAGAGTTGTTTTTTTTTTTTTTTTCTTTTAGCACTTTAAGCTTGCTATTCATGTGTATGTTATGTGTTGCTTTTCTCTCTGTCTTCTTTCAAGGTTTTCTTTTACTCTTTGTTTTTTAGCAGCTTAATTACTATGCTCCTAGGTGGGGTTTTCTTTGTATTTATTCTGCTATAGCATTGCTGAATTCCTTGAATCTATACATTTCTGACTTGCATCACTTTCGGTAAATCTTTGCCATTATTTCTTCAAATATATTTTATGCCCCATCTTTCTCTCTTCTTTTGGGACTCCAATTATACACATATTAAGTATTTTGAAGCTGCATTCGTTTTTCTCCCTCCAATCTTGTCTCTCTCTTTGAGGTTGGAAAATTTCTGTTGATCTAGCTGACAGACTGGGTCCTGCCCTCTGGTTAAAAGCTATAAAATAGGAAACTCATCCAGTGCTGTTTCCTTCTTCTGCTACCCTTTCCAGCATCTGCCTGTTTGGGAAAACCTTCCAGCGCTTTCAGTTATTACGTTTATATTCTATCCATTCTTTACAGTTTTTTTGTTTGCTTGCTTGTTTTTATTTTATTTTTAAGTTTTTATTATGGAAAATTCAAACATAAGCAAAAGAGAGAAGAGTTTGAGGACCCCCTCCACCATGACCTGTCACCCAGCTTCCAACAGTTAACTCATAGACAATCTTGTTTCAACAATAATGCTACTACTCACCCCTCATCCCAGATTATTTTGAATGACTCCCAACATCATATTATTTTGTTTTAAATATATCAGCATGTATCTCTAGATAGGGATTAAAAAAAACCCCCACAATATCATTATCACAACCACAAAATTAACAATAATTCCTTAATATTACCAAATATCTAATGAGTATTCAAACCCCCCAGTTCTACATATATATAATTTTTTAAACAGAAAGATATGGAACGCTTCACAAATTTGCATGTCATCCTTGCGCAGGGGCCGTGCTAATCTCTGTATCGTTCCAATTTTAGTGTATGTGCTGCCGAAGCGAGCACTCTTTACAGTTTTTATCTACAGGGGGGTTGGTCCTGAAAGGAACCATAACTAGAATTCCACAACTTTACACTGGAAAGAATTTCTTACATTACCAATCTTTAAAAATATAATTTTAGACTGTTTAATCATCATAAGGTTGCAGAATAATTCATTAGGTTGAACAGTGTGAAATCACCATGTTTGCAGGACTGACATAGGAACAATTTCATATAATTCAACCTGGTAATTATGTTCTCATGTATTTATAATTAATTTTATCATTGAGTATTTATGGGCATATTGAGTTACCTGTATTTCAGGTTATTTACGTTGTATAGAGCCGTAGAAGTGGGAATCCTGGGTCCAAATTTATGGACATCCTTAAACTTATTGAGTATAATTGCTAATTTTATTATTTAATTTTAAAACAATAATACGTAATGTAATTATTTTTTCCTAAAATGGTTGCATGAATTAATGGTGTCTAAAATGGTGTCTGTCCTAAAATTGGGTAATGCAATTATATTCGGGCTTTGCTTTTTTGTTTTGTTTTGTTTATTTTCATTAGCCAAAATATTATCAAGTTATTTACTTTGATTTATGTGCTATGGTTGTTCGTTATTATCTACATTGCATATATTCATGGTACTTGTCAATTCATGTATGTCTTCTTTGGATACTGTATCAGAATATTTTAGGGACCCTGGAATATTCCAGACTTGCATCATCAAATTTCTTCCTTTACTTATATTTGAGGATATTAAAAGCTGCTTAATTTTAGGAAACTTTTATGCTGGCTTCTTTATACAAGATAGGAAAAAGTTTAACCATGTTTCCCATTTGTATTAGTGCGATGGACTGAGCAATAGGAAAAAGAATATAAGCCAATAAATTTTGCTTGTTTGGAGGAAACACTATATATCGGCAAATATAAGGGTTATGTAACACTCGTGCCTGTAGTTCTGTGTCCTTAAATGTTTTAGCATAAGCTGGCAAAAAACTACCTGAGTGAGAAACACAAAAGATACAGCGGAAGATAGAAGAACCAATGCCTATATGATAAGGCAAATCTTTTGTGTCAATACAAACAGGGGATTCAGAATCCTTGCTGTGAGCTTATTGTACTGTGGCATAGGGTTTGGAATGCCTTACTGAGTTTGTCTGTTTATCATATTTCTGAAAAACAACATGAAAAAATCGATTGATAAGTCTCTTTTAACCCCTGAAAGAAAATAAATCCAGTGCAATGACTAAATAATTGAGTTATGGTTTCTGTTAACACAATATAACATACTAGCAATTTGTGCTTTAAATGCATCTCTGCTAATTAATTTGTTTATTTTGCAGGAAAAAAGTCAAATGAAAGCATGAATTATGTCCACTTAACACTACAGGGAGAGGACTAATTGGTCCATGGCTCATTTTTAAAGAGCTAAAAATGTGCCCCCAGAGAATGTACTATTATGTCATAATTTTTTACAAAAGTAAAGTCCACATACATCTAGATTTATGCGAAACTTTAAGAATGACTTAAAACAAGGATGACAAATACCTGTGGCACATGAGAATCATTTCTTGTGTAATATCAACGACAGGCATCATTAGTAAATCACTTTGTCCTTTCCTGCTGAACTCAGATATAGGGTGGAATCCTTTGGACAGAGTATTTCAGGGGGTCATTGCCAATCAGATCGGTGATCTCATGAAAGGAAAACACTTTGCCATGCACATCCCTTTTACGAAACAACTTATCCCAAGAGAATAATCTTACTTGGGCATTTATAGTGAATAAAAATGATTTCGATCACAAGAAACAGGAAACCAATACAAACTATTTTATGTAAAATATTTTTCCGCTCACCTAGCTACAGAGTCAAGATGTATTCCAGTTTCAGCTTTTAATAAACAATGAACTTTCAGCTTATTTGAAGATCTAAGTCTTCAAATAAGAATGTCAAGTAACTGTCTCTCTCCTTTTCTTTTCCCTGCGGTGCCTTCATTGTCAGGCGTGCTCTCAGTGTTGATAAAAAACAGCCTCACTTACCTCATGCCTGCTGAGCAATCCTGTTTTTATCCCCATTGCTCAGAGTGAGTCCAAGGTAGGTCTCTCATTGGCTCCTTTTGAATCTGCCTTTCATTGCTCTGATCAGAGGGATAGAAAATATTGGTTGTTCATGCCTGTGTCACCTGGACCAGAGGTAGATAAGAAGCATTGCACTTAGCCTTAACTCAGCCATATAAACACAGGGGGTTGAGCTCTAAAGCTGGTTGAGGTCTATGAATGCAGATAAATGCCAGGCAAACAAAAAAATAGCACTGTCCACTGCAGCTTCCATTATTATTTTCCTTTACTATTCTGAAATCATTCTGATGACAGAGATCACAATTGTATTAGTTAGGGAAAAGGTTAAACGGTTATAATAAAGAGACCCCAAAGACATTGGCTCAAAGAAGAGATAAAGTCATTTCCTGGTAAGAAGTGGGCTCCAATCCATGGAGTCATCCAGCGACTCAGGCTAAGGGGTGTTTTTTTGTCTTCTTCAACATAAAACTTTTACCACTGCAGGCTAGCTAGAAGGTAAAAGGGCTGTGAAGCTAGATTATTTTTAAGTAGATGACCTGGAAGTTGCCAATTACATTTCTCCTCATGTTGCTTTAGTGAGAACTTAGTCTTGGGTTCAAACTTGGTCACGAGGGAAACTGGGAAATGTAGTCTTTTGGTAGGTGGCCATGTGCCCAGGAAGAAAAAAAAACAGAAGGAACAGATTTGGGGGTGAGGCAGGAGAAGGGAGGAGAGCAAACAACATCCTGCCACAAGGTCCTTTTTTTTTTTTTTTAAATTTTATTTATTTTTGGCCGCATTGGGTCTTTGTTGCTGCGCACAGGCTTTCTCTAGTTGCAGCGAGCGGGGGCTACTCTTCGTTGCAGTGCGCGGGCTTCTCATTGCAGTGGCTTCTCTTATCACCGAGCACGGGCTCTAGAGTGTAAGCTCAGTAGTTGTGGCATGTGGGCTCGGTAGTTGTGGCTCGCGGGCTCGGTAGTTGTGGCTCACGGGCTGCAGAGCACAGGCTCAGTAGTTGTGGAGCACGGGGTTAGTTGCCCTGTGGCATGTGGGATCCTTCTGGACCAGGGCTCAAACCCATGTCCCCTGCACTGGCAGGCGGATTCTTAACCACTGTGCCACCAGGGAAGTCCCCTGCCACAAGGTCTTATATTAAGGAGAGCCACCGGTTCTCTCCTTTTTCTCTAACATGTTTACTTCATGTTGACAGTGGTAAAACCTATTGTCCAAAATCAACTGGACAAAATAGACAGGGAAAAAGGATAAACTAAGTCCTTTACTTCGACTAAACTATTTGTCTCTGTAAATGTCAGAGACAAATACCCTTATTCTTGTGGTATCACTCACCATCTGACTATTCAGCCTACGTTTATTTGCTGTAGCAGAATTGGAATAAATAAAATTATCTTCCAAGATGGCAGTGGCTTGTCATATTCTAAAATGACACAAGATTAAAAACTAGGAGATCTTTCAATTTTTTCTAGGCCACTAACTGGTTGTACAACCTTGAGAAAATTTCTGAACCTTACCCATCTCAGGTATCAATATAAAAAGAAGTTGTAGGAGAATATTTTATCTGAGGTCCCTATCAGATTGAAAAGATTTTATATTATGTTGGAAGTAGAGAGGTTTAGATGAAAATTCCCACCCTCCCAAAATACCAGTGTTTTCCCGCAATAAATGTGAATTCATTCTATAACACAGTTCACAGGTCTTTGAGACAAAATTTGATTGACTAGGACTTTAGAGCAATCACCAATAGGAAAGTGAGCTGGCCATAATTGTCAGTTGGGCGTTTCTGGTTGGAGGATAGGAAATCTTTCTGATCTCCACAAGAAATCAACAAATGCCCTGAAGCCTGAGATTTGGAAAAATACAAGCAATGTCTTAGCTATGTAAGTATAATGTTATTAATGACCATAACATTAGCTAGCCCTTTTAGAATCCAGTTAAAGTATCTGGTTCCATGACCTCCTAAGGGTGAATCACACATATTAATGATCCACAGAATGAAATACAAGATTTTATCTTTTTATTTGTTCCAGAATTATTGCCCTTTGATTTTTAACACATGTCGTTTGTTCTCACATTAAAGGACAGGTTAAAGGAGTATCGACTCTGTCATTTTAAGTCCTCAGAGTTAATACGGTCTTCTTTAGCTTGATTAATATCTAAGCCGAAGGTGGCTGCTTTGTACTTCCAAGGTTGCCTTTGAGGGTTTATCCCTCAGTGGAACATCCGGCTTTCCTTTTTTATAGCAGTTGGCCAGAAAACCTCTGTCGATCTGTGACTATTCTGAACTGATAGACTGAAATGCCATTTCCAAAACTACAGCTCTTCTGCTAAACAATTTTTTCTAGGAGTGATGCCATATCCCTAGCTACTGGGCTTTGCCAAAAGGCAGTATTCCTCCAATGGCCCTACTCTGGGAATGATACCAAATGATGGTTCAGGCCGGGGTAAGTAGTAAATTAGCAGTAAAAGCTAAAAAATACCCCAGCTTTTAATACCTTTTCTCTTTTTTCCAGATGACTGGCCTATCTCTCTCACCTTCTGCTTCTATTCATGAAAGAACTCCTTTTCTCCCCTTCATTTGTGATTTAATAGTTGAATTTTTATTTTACGTGGTGTTCCTCCATTGTGAGAGAGCAATTCACACCTTTCAAGGCTAATGCAATCAAATTTTTACGTGACATAAGTATCTAGTCTTTCTGCAGCACCCACGTGCAAAGGCGTGATGCCTGATAGATTAGGATTGTTTGTAGAGTGGGAAATGTGCTGAACAAAGTGTCAGACAGGAGAATGGGAGCCAAGAGAGGGTTTCAAAGCAGCAAGTTTCTTGGGACAGGAAAGCCTAGATTGGTTGCCTGCCCTTAAATATGTATTAAAAATATGAACTTATCCTTGGAGGTAAGAGCTATGAGGTGTTTCTTGGATGTGGAAGTTTAAGTCACTGCCTCCATTTTGTATTCCTTTTAAAAAAAAAACTTCCTTTAGTTGCCTAAAATACTTTCTTGTTCTCAATACTGTTTTCCTTTCTTGGTTAATCATTTGCCTGTCTTCCTCCCTCTCTTCCTTCCTCCCACCGTCTGTCCCTCCCTTTCTTCCCTTTTCCTTACCTATCTTTTTCTTCTTTCTCACTTCTTTCTTAAAATGTAGCTGCCTGGAGTAAAGTTTTTTGTGTATATGCTGACTTAATGGCTGTCCCTGGTAAGCCACGGGTTTACTCTTTGGGTATTTCCTAATTTATATGCAGTGCCAGAGGCTCAGAAGTATGTTATTGTTATTTTCCTTTTAATAAAAACCCATATTTAAGAGCTGACACTTCATCTTCTTGTTTCAGGTATTATACTTTGGTATTCTTTTATATATCTTTGGACAGTTGATTTAAAAAGACGCAACTGGCCTTGCCTGTTGAGTTTTCCACTGTACCCAGCACCTAGGACAATGACTGATAAATAGTAGGTGCTCAATAAACATTTGTTTTTAAAATAATGATCCAGATGTCAAGCAAACTCATCATAGAGAACAGAAGAACAATATGTTTCAGTATTCTGTTGGTTTGGCCAGGATGGAGTTCTGAGTCTTTTGCTCAGCAGATGTTTATCCAGAAGGTGGTAAACTCCCGAGATCAAGTTAGCTTTGTGTCTCCTTGACCTTGGAAATGTTTTCCTACAGACACAGTATTTTCCCTGTTGGAATTTTATTCAATATTCTATCTTTGTTTCTACTTTAGAAGACATGCCACGTGAATAATGAGGCCTCAGGCAAAGAAATTACTCCAGCAGTTCAATTTAAACTCAGGACAAATCCTGCCCTCACTTGCATTTGCAATTTGTGATGCAGTCAGTAAGAGCTATGCCCACACATGAACTGACAGAATTGGGGCTTCAAGGTTAGCAATTATTAAAATTAAAAGTTCATTTATTCCTTTTCAAAATATTTTATTCAGTTGCTTCTGAAGCTGAATCCTGAGTTGCCTTCCCCTTGCTGCTCACTATAGCGGCATCCAGCTCTGAGGGTAGCTCACAGCTCTAAATGTCCTCATTGTTCAATGCACTACATGAGAACAAAACCAGACTGTAAGGTCAATCTCACTGCCTTACTAGAGTAAAAATTAGAAGTCAATGATTCTCTAACCATCAAAGAGAACTTAAATTCAACAGGATTTTTTAAAAAAACGTAGTACTGTGTGAAAATTTTGGAAAATATGATCACAGTGGAGAAAAAAATGAAAGGGGTATATAAACCACTTATACTGCAAGGACTGTAACTTTCCCAGATTAATTTTGGAATCCTAAAATAAAATTTGCTTTTTTTGGTGGAATTGATAAGGCATCAGAAGTGGCCTTTTGCAATGGAAATAAGCACGCAGGGCTTTCTTCTACTTTATAATAGTGAATTAATACAGAATAAATAGGAAAAAAATGTTAGGGAACAATATGGTAAAATTATAGACCGTAAGTGTTAGAACAATGTTTTTAAAATGGTAACAGAAGAAGGTGCGTAAATTTATGTATACAATAATTTGGCAGTTTATGGAAGTAGCATCATTTGTAAATTAAATAGCACGCCCCATCACGCCTCTAAATGAGGAAGGAAAGCAAAAAGAATTATTTTTAATAGGTCCATGGCATCACACCCCTTCAACACGCAGCACTGAGAGAAAACCAGACCGGCGACCCGTGTCTGGAATATGTACTGACTGGAACTCTCGGGAGGAGGAGGAGTTTCTTTAAAATTTCTTTTTTCCAGACAAAAGGGGCAGCGATCTTTTGACCTCTTTGACCATAGATGTGGAAAATGGCGAACAAGTTTTGGCTTCGTCCCTTGCTTTTCACCATGAAATAAAAGTCTTAAGCCTGTAACTCTCCCTGTCCCACGGGAGTGTGCAAAGGGAAGGAAAATAAGCGGCGTGGGTGAGGGGTAGCGGAGCAGAACCAGCGGAGAGAGGAGAGGCGCGAACCAGCCTCTACCGGGTGGGCGTGGAGCGGAGCGCAAGCCAGAACAGGTCCGCGTCCTCTCGGCCACTGCCGGCGGTGGGCGGGGCGCAGCGGCATCTCCGCGGGCAGACCCGCGTGCAGATCAGCTGGGAGCGGCCGGCCAGAAACTCCCGTGGATCCGCCGGGAGCTGCTGGACCCCCACGTCCCTCTCTCGTTCCAAGCCAGCCTGAGGGAGAGGTTTTCCCGAGGGAAGGTACTGAACGGATCTGGTGCAGGAAGCGACTCCGGTGTGTCCGGGGTGAGGGTCAGTTTGCGTTTGTTTCGTTAGCCCTGGGGGCTCCCCAAATCTTTGAGCGAGACAGCAGGAGGGTAAGTGGTTTGCTCCTGGGGGGAGGGGGTCAACTCCTTGTGGGTCGGAGATGGTGTGCAATCAGGGCTCCGTTGTTGCACGAAGTAGGGTGGTCCGAGGTCCCTCAGCCTTAAGCCAGTTAGAGACACCCCCTTTCCCAGCCCCGCCCCCTGGAGGCTGAGGCTGGATTCAGACCCCTCCGGTCAGTCGGACGGAGTAAACGGGTCCTCGAATCCTCCGGCTCCCAGTTTCTCCGCCTGGTCACGGGTAGGTTGACCCTCTTGTCTTTCCTCCAACCTCCCTTACCAGCATCTCTTCCTACCCTCTGGAGAGGATTCCAGACCCTCCTGGAGATTCCAGCCCTCTCCCGAGAGGGGGCTGCGAGGTCCAGCTGGGTTTGGGGTCAGTCCTGGCTTCACTCCTCTCTGCCCCTTACCATCTCTTGGGTCGTAAGGCTCAGTTCTCTTCCGCCAACACCCCCGCCCCACTGTCTTGCTCCCACTCTCAGGGGAGGATTCCAGATCCCGCTGGGGTTCGGTACGCGACGCCAGCTGGAAAAGGGAGATCTGTGGACAGCTGGGTTGGGGGGCGAGAAAACTGGGAGGTTTAGGAGCTCCACCTCCCCAGGCCACCGAGGGGGCGAGGGGTCAGGCTGGGGGCGTGTTGCCATGGCTCCCTGGTAGCGAAGCTGAGGGAGCTAGAGATGCCAGTCATGGAAGGTCCCTTCTTCCTCTTTGTGCCTCTCCTCCTTCCTTTTCTTTTTCTTTTTTTTTTTTTTTTTTGAGTGAGACTGTGCGTGGGGAGGGAGCAGGGAGAAAGTGATTAATTTGGAGAGCAGAGACTGGAGCCAGGAGGCTGGGGAACGCTAGCCAGTCCCTTCATTCCCACTCCTTTTGCCCGCTGCGAGCCTCACTTTCTTGTGCAAGGGCAGGACTGAGGAATTCCTGCGACAAGCCAGGGCCCAAGAAGCCTCCGCCGCGCTAGCTCAGGTACCCACGCCCGGAGCCGCGCCCTGGGGCGAGCGCAGGGTGGGTGGTCGGGCTGTCCGCCGAAGGGCGGGCAGGGGAAGGGGTGGGAGGTGAGCGGCTGAAGGCGGGTGTGTAGTGACACAGCAGGGCGGCAAGGCGGGGAGGAAGATCCAGGTCCAGCCCAACTCGAGGGGCGCGGGGTTCCAGCCCCGCCCGCGTGAGCTCCCAAAGAGCCCCCAGAGCTGGCAAGCGGCGCCTGGCACGTGCGCGCGCGATGGCGCGCTCACGGGAACGCCCCAGGTGGGGGGCACATTTGCGCGTGCGCGCGGAGTTGGGCAACTGGTGAGCCACCTGGGCTCGTGCAAGGCAAAGGCTCTCGCCGTGCTCACGTGCGTTCGAATTTCAGGTCCATGGTCTCTGAGATGTGTGCTTTTGGACGAGACATTTATCGACCCCGTCCCCCAGTTTCCCCTTTTGAATAATAGGGATAATATCAGTACCTTCCTTTTAGGGTTTTTGAGCGCCTGGAATGAGAGAATTCCAGTAGACAGTTTAGCTCAGTGTCTGATGCATAATGAACACTAAAAGTTATGGTTGCTGATGCCGTTACTTTTATTATAAGTTAGTCCTCAATTAGATACGGCGTGTTCTCATTACTCTGCATTTTTATTGAAGGCAAAATACTAATTTCTACTTTTGGAGACCATCAATTGACATTAATATTACTGGCCAGTCCTACTCCTACAAAGCGTTGCTTTGGAGCAGATTGGAAGATATAAACTGACCAACTGGATGGAGAGAGAAGCTTAGAAAGCTACTGGGGGAAACTTTTAGTGACAAGAAAAAAACAGTTGCTTTTACCGCTTTGTGTGTAAAAATGTTTCCTCTTTCACCTGCTAATGTTGCAATTGGCTTTGTCTTAATTTCATTCTCTTTATAATGGACCACCCTGTGGCTTTCAAAATTTAACTTGGTTCTCGAGTCTAGTGTATAACATGGCTTTCCATTTTATGGCCTTAAGTGCTGCAGTGGACTCACCTCTAGGAACGGCAGGGCACACAGTGTATAATCATTCCTCACAAGCTCCTGAATACTGTCAGTGAATAAATGGAGACAAATAATTATGTCTGGGCAGGTGTGAGTACTGGCTAAGAAAGTTCATTAAAATCTCTTTCCGAGCATGTTTGTACTCGTCACTGCAGAAGTGCAGGACTGTGATGATTAATCTGTGTTTTCCAGATTGTTCTCTGTTGCATCTCATGGGCCCTTCCCTTTAAAGAAAAGGCTACGGACGTTTATTACTACTCTTGGTTATATAGGTGCTCCAACATATCTGGTGATGAGCAAACTATACACCCCATTGACCTAATTACAGGTCTGACAGGATTTGATATTGCACATAATGTATTTATTACCTTAAAGTTAATTCATCCCATTAAATGAAGTAGTATTAAATTCATTTTTAAATTACTTGCTTATTAAAATATTGGCAAGTTTTGATGACGCTGAAGCAAGTAAAACCAGACAGATGTCACCGTCACAAAGCTCCTTATGATTTTACAAAATAGACCTCACCTAGGAAAATGTTTGCTGGATAGGAGCTTGATTTTTATAGTTAACTTCTGAATTCTTTGAAGATAGCAGGTTGTTTGACCCAAAATTGCTTTTTTGAAATATTTTAGCCTGATTCATTTTTTTTAATGGAGAATTATAAATAAAAGTAATGATTTAAGACTGATTTAAGATTCTACTAGTTTTTATCTCATAAAAGAAAATTAAGTAATAGAGGGTAGCTAATGGCATTAGATTTGAAGAAATGAGTGTCAGGAAGCTCTGTGAATATCAATTCAGATAGCAGAGTATTGAGTCAAGTTTGACTTTTGCACGACAACCAACACCCCCTTCTTCACAGTGAATATGTCATCTTTAAAGGGTGCCTTGAGGAATTAGTGTGACAGCTTGCCTGAAATTCATGTGATCATTTACACATTCTTTCCCAGGAGCATTGGCATTAAATGTTTCATTTATTGGAAATTATTTTGCACTTTGACTTATGACAGCCAGCAGTGCCATAGAGTCTAATACTTTTTAGAAACAAAATTTAGCTTTTCACTATTTTGTATTTTCCCTAAAAATTTAAGCAGTAATGCACATGGAAAGTTTAAGTTAGGCTGAAGACAAAGGGTAAAAATAAAAACCCATTCATCATGACAGATCCAGAAGTGTTGAGTCCTGAATCTGGGGAGCTAATTGACATGCTAAGGTATAATCTAGAGGACCAACTTGTCTCTATACCAAGGCTGTTTTCAGTGATGTACTGTATTATCTGATTCAATCAGTGTTCCTTGTTATTTTTTCAAAACGAGACCGCGAATACTATATTTTCAATTATGAACATTTTGATTACAGCTTCATTCTAACTAACTAATTCCGTATGAAGGGAATGCAATTATTATGGTGATTTACATACAATATGCTAAATTAACACGGCTAATGAGTGAAAGCCTAATATTCTTTCTTTTCATTCCTGGAAAAATATTGTGCTAAGCATTCTTTCAAAGAAAAGATTACAGTATTCTCCGGCATTTTATGTCTACCTACAAGTAGAATTGGCATTGAGCCATTTTCTTTGCTATTAAAGTGAAATCTCTCACAATTTGGCAGTCACGTGCCTCTATCCCTTTTTTTGGGGGGAGAGGGTAGAGAATGGAAACAATTCTCAATTTAATTAGTTATGGTGATTTCTCCTTTCTCTACATCTTTATTGGAGGAAAGATTCTGTATTTTCTGATTTGGGAATCTGGTTAAAACCTTAAACATTACTAATTACTGCAGTTTATTTTATGTGTCGCACTAGTATAGTTAGTTAATTATAGCTTTCTCATTAGCACCATGTAGAGAATAATGAATTAACACATCTCTTTGATCAAAAGAACATCTAAGTTTATCTTCTGAGAATAGAAGTGTTATTGTGTTACCGAAAGTCACTGTAATTTTCCCAAGAAACAAATCGGTTGGAATTCTCTAGCACTGGGATAAGAAGCTTGATGAATGAGGGAGTAGAGCAGTGGTTGCTTGGCAACCTAACATTATTCTGCAATTTCTCCTGGTATATTTATCCAGTAAACTAGAAAATTCTGTTTTGTTAACGAATGTTTTTAGTCAGTGCACAAATAGACCATAACTAATTTAGATTTTATGTATTGTGGATGAAAAATGATCCTGCTTACCTTTCCACTGTGATTAGGTAGTAAAAATACAAAGAGAATATTCTGTTTTCAGTTTTTAAAAATTTTCCGTAAAAAATGTTTACTTAATTTTCACATTAGTTTATTACTACCAAAAGATTGCAACTTGTGTACCTCTTTGGAAGTCAAATTATTGGGAGTGTGTGTGTCTGTGTGTGTGTATGTGTGTATGTTAAAATTGTGTGTACACAATTTTTCAGTAAGAATCAGCAATAAATTTCGAACTGAGGTGAAGTCTTCAAAAGTCATGATTGACATGATAATTTGGTAAATTTAGGGGGGCATAAACATTCAATCCAAGTGATACTGGGAGATGATAAGAATAATAAATGTGCTGAATGGCAAATATATAAATGCACTCTGTTCTTTGACCAGGGTTTCTTCTCCAGGTGGTCTTATCACATTCTCTCCTCAGATGTTTGGGTGCATCTCATTTCCCCTATAGTTGTGAAGTAGCAGCTTAGCAAAGCCAGCCATTGCCCATCTTTCAGTCCACCTCTCCCTGACTCCAGGGACTACAATATACCATTTTCCTATTCAGCCTGTGAATGTTAGCGTGCATCGTAATTCCCTCCTCAGATGGTAAAGCCTTTTGCGGGCGCATGCTTCATTCTGTGCATCTCATAAACCCTACAGATTCTGTCACAGTGGGAAGCAGACTGGTGTGGCTGTAATAGTCAGGCTGCCAGGCTTCCAAATCCAGTTCTGTGAACTCCTCAATGTGTGGCCCTGGCTGAGTCATTTGAACCTCCCTGAGACTGATTTCATCTATGGAAATGAGGAGTAATATCCATACCCAGCTCACGTGTGTTATTATGAGCGTTATATGGGGCAGTCTATGTAGACAACTTATTAGAACTCATTAAGCATTCATTAAATTCTGGCTTTTTTATTATAATAGTTACTCCATGCTCAGTGTATGAATGGATAAAAGAGAGATAGACATAAGTGTGTATCTATGTATATGAATAAGTATGAGCTTATTATATTATTATCATTAAAAGTATGGAACATGGGTTGACACCTACATCAATTTTATGCACATATACATCAATTATCTGCACATATACTGGTTGTGATTGTTTCACATCTTTGAAAGATCCTGAGTAGTAGTTTTCAGGCTTGGCTGAAATGAGAATCACCTGGAGAGCTTTTCTTAAAACTAGCAACCCAGATCAGTTCAATAAGAATCCCTGGAGGTGGTCATCAGGCATGTGGATTTTTGAAAGCTTCCGGTGAGATTCTGATGCAAGAGTTGAGAGCCACCGCCTTAGATTTGGGTAGGTCTTCTATAATATCATGTTGGCCTGAGGCATTGACTCACGGTTACCTTGGCATAATGAAATGTGGTTGAAAAAGAAGAGCTCTGATAAACCTCTGAGGTTTTTCTTACTAATCCCTTTGGTTTAGACAGCACTTTATTCTCTGAAGAGCTCAAATGTGCTTTTCATTTACTATGTATTTCATTTTTCAGCCAAATGTCTCTGTGAAGATGGTAGGAAAAAAGTCATTATCCTGATTTTGTGGATGAATGGAGAGAGCCATACAGAAATTAAATAATTTGATTAGATTCATACATTTAGAACAGACCCAGATATCAAGATTCCTGTCACTTTTGAGTTCTGGTTGTTTCTCTCTTTTCGCCTTGAGATTTCAAATGAGGGAGGGAAGGTGGTTGTTTTTGGACTAAATAATTGAGTAGGAAAGAGCTGTATAGATGAGAATTTCTACCTTTCTTGTTATAATTCTGCATTATAAGGAAAAGCAGATTTTTTTTTTTTTTTTTTAAGAAGAGGCACCGTAGTCTATTTAAGATCCAACCCTGTGTCCCTTGGACTGAACCCAGCCTACATGTGTGTTATTTGGCCTGAGGCATGTTTAAGAAATATTTGAGCCAATATTTAAAACCCAGATATTTCACATAAAATTCATATTTCTGACTTACCTTGGAAAACTTGATGTTTTTGGAATATTGGACCTGAATGCCCAGGTGACAGAGAGTACCACTGGCTGGAACTGGGTAACGTGTCCCCTTGGCAGTCTTAAAGGACCCAGAGTTTTTCATCTTCTCTGGATAAAACCTGGCACTCTCTTGCTTTCACTTTGATTTTTCCTGTATATAAGTAGTACTCAAATGGGGCAATTGAAGGGCATTTAAAGAAGGGACCACATCTTTTTGGGCAGGGTTGAGGGAAACCAACAAGGGCTGCAGAGGCACCCCTGGGGCTGTTACTGCCCTTAGTCCAGTGGGACGACAAGAGAGAAAATTTACTGGAAGGTGAGAGCCATAGCTTTGGGGAAGGCTGCAGACAGGAATTGTGGTTTTAGAGAAACATAGCCATTCTTGAGTAACAGGACACTGGTCTCCTACCCCAAGATCTTCGGCTCCTTCCTCGCAGTGGCTGTACCCACCAGCAGGCAGTGGACAAGGGAGCCTGGTGCAAGTGTCCTGCTGAAGTTGGATCCCTCTGCACAGAGCAGCCTGGAGAAAGGTGGAGAAGGGATCTGAATCTGGGGGGTTAATGAAGAATATGAAGCACACCTTGAAGGCTTCAAATGTATAGAATGTGGGTAATGGGGAGGAAGAAAGCTCCAATCGCCAAAAGCAGGACAAGATGGAGAATCATTAAATTTGCATTCAGGGCTATCTTTTCCTCTTTTTCTTTGTTGTTCCCTTCTCGGCTCCTCTTTCATTGCCCCAGGTGGGCATGCTCATGGCCAGAGGTGAGTTTCAGTTGCAGCCTTCAAACTTCAAAACAAACTTGTCTATTCCCTTGCATTATCTCTGCTTTCCAAGATGAGAGCTTTACAGCAGAGAGAATAATGCAAAAGATATATTCTCTCTTCTAAGGTAACAGGCTTGCATTTTTAGCAGAGGTTCCTCCCTAACAAAAGCTTTTGCTGTAAGTGGTGATTTTAACTCTAGAGATTGCAGGTGTCGTACCCAGGAAGTGGAGACACCCTCAAATAATCCTCTGGCAGCCTGAAGTCACTGCGACCTGGATATTTGGGTCTCTGGAGGGTACCTCTCTTTGGTGTAGTGGTGTCAGGGTAAAGAGGATGAGGAAATAGATCAGGGATGCATTGGTAGCATCCTGATGTGAGAAATTTGTATGTTCCCTGGCCAAGGGACGTAGTCAGTGTAATAGAAGGTAGATTGGTGAGAAAAATGTGGAAATTTTTGATGATTTGATGCTATTAGAGTTGATTGTGAATTCAGTTTGTTCTGTGTCGAAGACCTCCACTAAAGAATGTAATGTGATAGAATATCAGCTTACTATGGGATGTCTTACATATTGATGTGTTCAAAGGAAATAACACCTCTCATGTGCAAAGGTTCAAGGGGAAGATAAGTATTGACCTTTTCTGAGACTCTTGACACTTGACACTGCATTTCCATCCATTTGGAAGATTCCTTCTGAATATTTCTATTTAAAAATCACCATGTATTGCATTATTTGAGTACTTATTCGAGCTTTTTAAAGAATTTTAAAAGCCCCATATCTCATGTGACTTTTTCAACAACATGGCAGACAAAAAGTGACAGGTTTGCTAGCTCATTATATAGAGGAAAAAAAACTGAAGCAAGGTCAAATAGCGGGCTGGGCAGTGGTGAAACCAGAATTAAAGTGCAGATACCCTGATATGTAACCAAGTTCATAATCCACTCTACAGCTTTTAGATTTCCTTATTTGAAAAAAAAAAAGAGAACTATCGTATAGCTGATTTCTTTTTTTAAAAACAAATTCAGAGTTAATATATATGCTGAGGGATGCAGTGAATGTAGGGGAAGTATTGAAAACTTCACCGATTATATTTCCAAGGTTGAATATAGCCCTGCCCAAAGATAGAGAGATTAGATTTTTTTCCATAGCTTCCGTAATTCCAGTGCACATTGATTGATTAGCTGATTGATTGATTGTGTGTTCTATGAGACACTGACAGCGACCAATCATTAAAAAGCTTTTATTGAATAACTGCTTTGCGCAGGACTGAGGCTGTGCCAGGCAAACACTTAAATAGCTATCACTTATTAAATGTTTATGATGCATTTTGCAATCTCTGCATCAGTGTTTTGAGGAAAGTACTATTATGATGATACTCATTTAATGCTGAGTGTCACAGACGTAGGGGCGTCCTTGTCCTGGGTCACACAATATGGCCTGGAAGTTGCTGAGCCGGGACTTAAACTCAGAAGTATCTGCTCCCCAGCCACAAGATCTTAACTACTACACTGTGCTGCCTTTGAGTCCGGCAGACCCCTTCAGCACCCCCTCTTAGTTTGGACTGCTGTAGCAAAGTACCACAGACTGAGAGGCTTATGAACAACAGAAATTTATTCCTCACAGTTCTGGAGACTAGAA
Organism: Lagenorhynchus albirostris; assembly: GCF_949774975.1. Taxonomy (NCBI): domain Eukaryota; kingdom Metazoa; phylum Chordata; class Mammalia; order Artiodactyla; family Delphinidae; genus Lagenorhynchus; species Lagenorhynchus albirostris. The sequence goes on along the minus strand of NC_083104.1, from coordinate 15,726,734 downwards.
GCCTGAGATCAGGGTGCCAGCCATCTTCTGTTTGCAGACTGCTGACTTCTTGTTGTATTGTCACAGTGAGAACGGCAGAAAGGGCCCAAGAGAGTTCTCCAGTTTCCCTTTTATAAGGGTACTAATCTCATTCATGAGGGCTCTACCCTTATGATCTAATTCCCTCCCAAAGGCCACACCTCCAAATACCATCACATCTGTATTAGGGTTTCAACATACGAATCTGGGGGAGACACACACGTTCAGTCCATTGCACACCCTTTCTCTTCTCTCTTTGACTTCATTTCCCATGTGTGCAATGTCCGTCAGTACCCCCCTGGATTAGTAGGATTCTCTAACTATGGTCATCATCAAGGGCCAGCACTCATCCCTGTTGTCCAACCAGATTTACCTGTTCTGTGTCTTATTACCTCAGGTAAACATGTGGAAAAGTAGATAATAAGGGCTCCTCCTAAGGTATTACATGATATTGTATGTTTATACCAGGAATGGTGGCATTTAAAATGGTGGATTTAAAATTCTTGTTGCAAAGATTCATTGTGAGGCACTGCCATGTGGGAGATACATTGGGAAAGGAGGACATCTGTGTTTTCTCCAAAATCATGTAATAAAAGTGTTTGGTGTCTGAGTCTTCCTGAAATGTGTCCTGGGCACCAGTATATGTAAAAATCAACCTTCACCCTCACCAAAGCTTTTGCTTGCCCTCATTACCATTTCTTATTTCTTGGCAGGAATGTTTCTGATGCTCTATAGTATCAATATGCATGGATTTCCTTCATATCTGGGTATTATATGTAACCAATTGCATTACACGGTTGACATTTCCACAAAGGTGTATCTGCCACTCCCAATTAAGATAGAAATAGTTGGCAGTGATAGATGCCATATCCCAGCCTGACTGTTCTTGAAAATGACACCTATCATAACGACGGCGCTGTCTTTATTAGCAGCTGTCAGTTAAGATAAGGCTTTGGAGGGAAAAAGAAATCAACTCTATTATAGGCATGGTCAATATATTTAGGATTTTTGAGAGGTGTTTGATTTTTTTGGTGTGTGGTGTTTAGAAAAAAATGTACATTTTTTAATATGCAAAATACAAGTAGCATTCTCAAACACTGACTCCAAAAGGCTCTTTTTTATATAATAGATAGTGGCAAAAATGTGTTTGCTTTCTGCTTTGTCTATAGAGCAGATCCCATTTCCTTGGACTATATGGAGTGGAATTGCTTTAAGGCTTTTGTTTGATCCATCCCTGCTTCTTTAGAGTACAGCACTTAGCTCCTCAAGAAATGAACTTATTTTGGTATTATAAATTCAGAGACTTTCTAAACTTGTTCTGTACAGTGCCTCTGATGACTCAGCAGAGAAATCATTCATTAAATTAACATACTTAAGGCATTATACAATGGCAAGAAATTGAAAACATTGTCCACGATGGAAAAGTAAACAAAGAAAAATATAATAATTTTAACATCTATAGACTACACCAGAATGAATAACGGACTATTTTGGGTTATTCGTTATTGTTCACTAATTTGAGACATATACTGTTTTCCACAAAGGAGATCTGAGTGAATGGTTAAAAATAGAAAGCCAAAATAAAGGTGTTTAAATTTGACCTCAACCCTGTTTCACATTGTGACCTCCAGCAATTCTCAGTGGAGCTAGATTTCAAAGGATCTCAAGAGACCTTTTTCCATGCATACAAGTTTCCGCATGTAATTGATTTGGGCTGAATAGATTTTGAACACAATTGATTTGCTTGAAATGATGCTAAAGGACCAGGCTTGAGCAGTTTAGGTACAACTCATGGGAGTCAAGTTCAAATAAATTGGATTTGACCTTAATCACTATCCCCTCAAAAAAGGGCTGGCAGTCATTAGAGGGAATACCATCCAATTATGTATAAAAATTGACATGAGTTGTTTGAATTGGAAATTGACCTCCATATACAAAACCTCCTTTTGAAAACTTGGTTACTACCTTCTATTTCCCTGTTTCACCAGCTGTAAACTGAGGATAGAAGCATTTACTGTTGCCTCCCAGTGGCAGTTGGAGGATTAATGAGCTAATATTTGTTAAGTGTTTTGAGGATAAAAGTGCCAGCTATTATTATTACTAATAAACCATTTATCTCCAGTGTAATTTTGGACAGCAGCCATTAAAAACCCATTGCTGTATTTAACAGTATAACAGTCTGCTACAGCCTAGCATTTACTGCCTCAATTAAGCATGCATTCCGCTTCCTTTGCCCCTTCAAATTCTGAGCTGATGAGGAGGGACAGAAAGGTTTGTGTCATCATTTCCCAAGTTCATTTAAATAATGGGTTTAACAGACTGAATGCTTCTGGTGGAGAGTCCCTTGATTGTCTCCTCTGAAAATTAGAATGTGTCCTTAATGGGAGGCAAATTTGGCTGTCCATTTGGTTCTGTGTCCTATGAAGGGAACGGAGGCCCTGTTCTAGATTTTTATTCAACTGGATTTACATTGCACTTACTGTCTTTGAAGATTGCATACCAATATGGTTTTGGTTATTTACAACTGGTTCCATAAATGAAACAAGATTATGTGAGTGGCTGTAAGTGTATACGTGCATGGGGTGGGCAGGAGGGTGTGCACTGTTCACAACTCATGCTAAAACTGAAGTGGAAAACTGAAGTAATTACACAGCTACTCCCAGTCCATAAATATTAAAAAAATAAAATTGGAAGGCTTGAATAATACAGAGTAGTTTATTAATCTGTAGTTAACATATCATATTAAATACTTTCAATCCGAATTTATTTTGACCTATGTAGATGTCCTAAAAATAAATATTTCTCACCGATTGCCAAAACAATGCTCATTTTCCTCCATGCTGTTTTACTGCTACAAATAAGAGTAAAAATGTCAAATAAATCAATGACTGTAATGATAGGTATTCATTTGGAGTTTACTCACCAGGTAACTCCAGTATTTAAATCCTAAGCTAGTATCTAAAAATTGAACAAAAGAGGCATCACAGCAACCTAAATCTAATCTCTGCAAAAATTCACCAAACTGCAATAATTTTATTGTGGAAAGCCCAGCCTTATTCGATGACTATTTACTCTTAATTTAGAAGCATCCCAGTAAGCTTAATTGTCTGTTTTATTTTAGCGGACAACAGGATAAACTGCAAGTTAGAGCAGATGAAGGAAATGTTGCAGATTCATTCACAGACAAAAGAATTTACAGCTAACATCTCTTCAGCAAGGGATAAAGATAGAAACGCTAGAAAAAGACAACTCAGAAATCATGAGTATATGGATGGTTCTGAGTCATTAAGAAATTACAACATAGTTTAGAATAGAAAAGATAAATTTTCATGTACCACGTACAGGAGTACAGATCATTTATCTGAAAATCACGTAAAACCCTCTTAACTAGTGATGTAGCTGTTTAAGAATGTTAAATACAAATACAAAAGAGCAATAATAAAACCTCCAAACCTTTTACAAGATGTCCTTCTAGAAGCAATGTACTGATAACTATCCAAGGTACTATTCTTTGCAGATAAGATGTTGTATTGCCCACTATAGGGAAATCACAGTGTATTTTTTTATTACCATCACTTAGGGAGACTGTGCTGTGTAAATACTATCACCATTCCATTGACTTCTGAAATTGAGTTCACGCTATTTTCATCATTTATTTTGTTGAATTGTGTACTGGGAATTCACCATATGGCTTAAAACTGTTTAAGACCTCAGTAGATACGTGTTTTGCGTATGAGATTCTTGGGGAAATACACAAGCTGCTTATTGTTTGGAAGAAAAATACCTGGGGGCTTATGTGTAGCTAAGAGGGGAAATGATGAAAAACGATTCAGAAATGTGACCATGTAGCAATTCATGTAAAATGTGAAGGGGCGTTGTCCCATAAATCTATTGCTACCTGGCAAACTAACCCATAACTTAAACAAGTTAAAACTCCATTTTATGAAATTTCATAATTTTGTGGGTCAGGAATTCAGCCTGGGCCTGGGTAAGTGATTTCTTTAGCCCCACCTCGTAACAACTGAGGTCACCTCGTGGTTTTCAGATGGTGGCTAAGCTGGACTGGTGGCCCCAAGATGGCTTCACTTGCATGTCCGTTGTTTTAGCCAGTTGGGTTGAGCTCAGCTGGGCTTCTCTTCCTTTTCATTTAGCCACATGGCCTCTTCACTGGTTTCTGCAACAGATTGTTGGACTTCTTGAGTGATGGCTCAGGGCTCCAAGAGCTAAACTTAGAAGATTGTCAGTTGTCTTAAAGGCCAGGTGTGGAGTAGCCCTTCTGCTGTAATCCATTGGTCCAAGCCATCAAAGACTATTCTGGATTCAAAGGGAGGACTCATCTAACTACCTTGCTGGAGGATTCTAGTAGACAAGGTAGGAAGAAATTTTTTTTCAAAGACATGCTAATAACAGGATTATCAAGCCCACTGTGACACCATGTACTTCATACACGATTGATTAAAAAGTGGAAGAAACATGGAACAAGTAGAACTACTCTCTGTCCCAAGGGGATACTCCTTTGTCTTCCCCAGTTCCTGAATATCTTAAGCCCAGGAAAACAAATGCCTTTGAGAAGGGAGTGTGACAAGAGGGTGAATTTGGGCTCCATGGAAGTGCCTGTGGTTTTGTCTGGAGAGAGAGGCTAGAGTTGAGAGTAAGGGAGGGACGAGTTGGCCAAGAATACTTTTGCCTAAAGATTCTTCAGCGGGATAGGCTTTTCTGATGCTTTTGTCTTCTGATCCATTTACATTTATCCTTACTCTTCTCCATTTACCTTGGAAATGGCTTGGGCGTGGGAGAACCAGGAGTACCTCCTGAGAGTCAGAAGGGCCAAGGTGGAACCCGAAGGCCAGGAATCAAGGAGGTGACTGCTGAGATTCCATAAGGCACCAGGCTTGAGGAGGGAGAGAGAAGAGCTGCTCCATTTCCTTCTCTTTGTCCATTACAGCCACACATGGACAAGGAAGCAGGCTTCTTGGCCTGAAAGGATGATTGTGCCTTTGGCTGCAACCCTGCTTTACCTGTAACTTTCAGAAGCATGGCTGTAATGGGAAGGCGCTAATGGGGAGCGAGGACCAACATTATTCTTATTTCTTCTTGTGCACAGAACAAGAAGCAGGTTAAGAATATATAGCCGGGGAGCTTTCTTGGACTATTTCTTTCTCTTCAAGGGCTCACTGAGAGTGGCTGAAGAACAACTACCGCCATGCCTGATGTAGGTTCCGTTCGTGTTCTCATTGCTTCTGCCTTTCTATTTTCTCAAATCCTCCCATCATATTCTTCCTTCTATAGCCTGTCATTTTTTCTCTAAGTACTTGGGAGCCAAGCATGCTATTTTTCGTATACCTCTGACTCCCACCTTTCTGATAAACGTGAGTAGACGTGTTTCTCCTGCAGTCTTGCCGAAAGCACCAGCAGAGTATTGCACTATATTTTTCATATTTCAAAAATTATGTCAACAGGCAAAATGCAATATATGTAACCCTAAAAGGCTATGCTACGGTGTATTTAATTCTATACTGGTAATGCTTTAAATTGCCTTTGAAAGACACAATATATGTACATTTAATTTGATACTCGTAAGGGCTAGGTATTTAAGCAAGGTAGGTATTGATCCTGTTCAGAGAGTTAAGGGAACTCGTGGAACTCATATGTGTGAATGTGGAACTAGAAATCAGGTCATCTGATTTTGTCTTAAAGTTATTTTAATGGCAAATCATTTGTGACTGATAAAAGATTTCCTTATTCAGAAAATGCAAGTTTTCTGAACAGGTTTCATTTTTCAGTGATATAACCTAAAGCCTTATAAATTTTAAATTCTGCTCTCTTGGATCTCAGAAAAAAAATGAAAGAAATGGAAGCAATTGATGGTGGTTGTAAACTGAAGTTTCTATAATGACTTTGTACTTAAAAAAATGATTGGGACTACTGAAACACAAGCAATCGTAGGTTTCCCCACAGTTTTTTTTTTTTTTTTTGATATAGCAAATACATTTTTACTGTAGCAGAGAGCATCTTTTCTCCCATCTCCCTTTAGCAGTTTGCTATTTTCTGTCCTCTTTAACCTTTCTCTACTTTAAACAACCGGAAAACCTGCTTCAGCTTTCTCCTTGACACACTGAGATTTATTTCTCATGAGCTATTCCGGAAAATTCCTTGTTCAGTCTTCTAATCACTAGACCACAGCAACCTTTCTCTCACTGGATTTCTGCATTTTATTGTCGCCCGTCTCCACTAAGACCTAAACGTCACTGTTAAAATCCCCTTTCTCGCTTGTCACTTTGACCATAATGTCACTTACTTCCTGAAAATTTCCCCTGGCTCCCCACTGCTCTGCAGGCCAAGTAACTGTCATACTTGGTTTCCACATCCAGCTGGGCTCAGCCTTCATGATTCCTCTCTTCTTTCTTGTATCCTTAGAGACCCCCTCCTCTTACTGGCCAGCTTGTTGCTCCTGTCTGTCTTTTCAGACACATTTCCTGCTGTCCTTTCTTCTTAAAGTCACTGGTCACTCAGTAATCTACAATTCTCTAAGACTGTACTCGCTGAAATGTAACGATTGTCACGATTTTTGTCTTATCTTTGTGCCGTCTACCATAATTCACTTAAATTTTTAACTGGCTCATTATAAAAAGACACTGACTTAAAATGTAAGTTTTATTTCACTCTATCAATGAAACACCAGTGTCAGTGGGAAATAATGAAAGGTCACTACAAACGTGAATACAATGAAAACAACCCAAGGTCGTTACATTCTAGCGAGGTCCTATTGCCTGACCAAGTCTCCAGGCTTAAGTCCTGCTCCCTCTTTATGAAACAGCAAGATTAGAAGAGTTAAAGCGCTGTTAATGATATATTAGAACCTACCTGAGACTTCCAGGTTTTTATAGTCAGAAGGATTAAAAGAGAAGGGATGTTCACTTACATCCTGCCCAAAGCCACTTTCTAAGCTTGTCTCAATACTGAGACTACTACTCTAGGACATGCAACCCAACTGCAGGAGGGTGAAGACACCCCTAAGAAAAATTCATCATAGTCCTCCTCTCTCTTTATTCTATTATGTTCCTGCATTTAATCTTTACGTGAAAATTTAGGAAGTCTTGCTGTGTGGAAATCACTACGCTGAATGGACAAATTCCAAGATGAATTAGACACAGCTGGTGGCCTGAAGATGCTTACAGTTACCACTGAATACATGCCCGTAAAATGTTATTAATCTGAGTATGTCTAATTAAAGAGCTGGGACAAGTACACAAATAAGTATACTGCAAAATAAAGGATTATAAATGCCATTTAATGTACTGACAATGTGTGGTCAAAATAGAGAAAGGTTACTTCCAGCTTGTGCGCTACTAAAAGGTGTCAGGGAAAAGGCAGAACTTTTGAAAGGCAAAGACAAAATTCCATTTCAGTTATCATTTCTCTGAAACAAAATACATGTTCAAGCCCTATTTAATGAGCATTTGATTTTTAGCAGTGTTTGTCACAGTGTAGTCTAGTGCTGTTTGAGAAGATCTGAAGTGTTAAAATGTGATGTGAATACCTTTCTCAAGTTCTGAAAGACCTTCCCACGTATTATAAAAAAAGAACCCTCCCTAATTTGAAGTGGGCTTACAGAAAGCCAAACGTATTTGGAAGACGGTACCGTCACAGCATCTGCGTTTAGGGAGCCAGCCTAATGCCTGCTTGACTGGCAGAGAGGTCAGGGGTATGGGCATCCTGAGCCATCGTAGGGATGTTTGGTGCCAGTGACCTTGAGAAGTGATTTTCAGTTTTAAGATGGCCAGGAAACCAGTAGAAAAACACAGCACTATCTTTTTTTTTTTTTTTGCAGTTGGGTTAATTTCTCCTCCATGTTTCAGAGTACTGCTATTTCTGCGTTCTCTAGTCTTTTCTAGGACCTCATTCTTAGTCATGGAAGCTCAGATAATGCACATATGGTCATTCTGTGGTCAGTTTTGTAAACATAATATGCATGTGAAATGAAAAAAAGGGGAAACAGGAAAGTAATGATAAGGACTTCAAATATTAGGGTCTGACTATGAAATATCAGGATTCTCTAAATTCTTGTTTATTTGTATAATCTCACAACTTTAAGTAATTTTACTTTTTAAAAAAGGTACAGAAATGAATACCCACAATATTGATTAGTAATGGATCTTCTTCCTTCTGATAGCTCTCTGAATAATGCACCCTGTGTTAATTGCTATGAATTTTTTATTCATACCTAGAAATACACAAAACTCCAGAGTTCTCTTGGAAGAAGTGCTTCCGTTGGTAGAGTTTATAAAGCAATAGTTACAGTGATGTGAAATATCCTTACAAAGAATAATTATGTGCATCTACTAAGTAACAGTGTCAAGGCATAATGTAGAGATTAAAAGTTGAGAGCTTAAACACAGCCAGCATACACACATACTCACATACGTGTATGTAATTGCTCTTTTGCAAATCTACAGAACCTCACTTATGTTGCATTCACTCTCTTAGGCTATGCTTTCTCATAAAGCATTCATCAGCAAAGTGAAAACCTCTTAAAATTGTCAGTGGGTTTGCTTATGCCACTGTATGCTTATTGAGGGCAAAACGTGACATCTATTTCTTGGCCACATACTAGGTGATTAATTATAAAACTGTTCTGTGCATTGAACCATCTCTCTCAAAAGGTTTACAACTTGGCTTTGACAACGGTGTTATTGACATCTGTTGAATGATTCAATGGTGAAGTTTACCTCTGGGTTTGCCATATTATGATTTCTAAAATTGTTTGACTTTCAACATTTCCACTCGTTTTTCATTTATTGGCTCCATGGATCAGTTTTATCAAATTTGTCAACTGCCAGCCTAAACCTTTGAACTTTGGTATAATGAATGTTCTGAGTGAGAATATATATATTTGGAGATATTTTAAACCTAAGAATTTAGGATCTGAGACCTAGCTGCCAGAATATGTAAACAAAATATTGTGTTTAAAAACTACTGCTGTATTTTAGAGGGACACTACTGATCAGGTGATATTTCAAATCTGATGTCTAATGGTACAGCTTTAAACTGAAGTACTGTGGGAGAAATAGTATTGCTGGTATTTGAAGTTTTGGCTCATTGAGGGTAAAATGTATCTTTGAGGGTATATGGCACAATAATTCTAAATACTACAGTTTTGTTTTTCTTTTTGATGTCCCATGATTTCAAATTTGACTCTCCTATATGACAATTGAAAAAAAAATCTCCCTGCTTTTTGTATTCTTTTTTTTTTTTTTTTTTTTTTTTTCGATACGCGGGCCTCTCACTGTCGTGGCCTCTCCCGTTGCAGAGCACAGGCTCCGGACGCGCAGGCTCAGCGGCCATGGCTCACGGGCCCAGCCGCTCCGCGGCATGTGGGATCTTCCCGGACCGGGGCACGAACCCGTGTCCCCTGCATCGGCAGGCGGACTCTCAACCACCGCTCCACCAGGGAAGCCCCTGTATTCTTTTTAATGTTGTCGGGAGAAGAATTAAAGCGACTATTATCTTTTATAAAGCTAATGAGAGTGAATTCTGAAATAATGCACTAGAGAAAGCTTTTTTTAAATTTTTTTATTTATTTATTTTGGCTACACCTGTTCTTAGTTGCGGCATGTGGGATCTTCATTGTGGCATGCGGGATCTTTAGTTGCAGCATTTATGCGGGATCTAGTTCCCCGACCAGGGATCAAACCCAGGCCCCCTGCATTGGGAGCACGGAATCTTACCCACTGGACCACCAGGCAAGTCCCTAGAGAAAGCTTTTATGAATAAAATAATGACCTCTGAACCCTAGAAAGTCAATTTCCATCAGACTCGTTTATAAAAAAGAAAGTTTGTGCTTACAGATGCCACTAGTAAGATGTGACTTTACTTGAAGAATCTCAACGTCATATTTCCCCTAACGCTGGTAATTGCCTGTGAGTAGTGGCAGTATACTCAGGAGACTCACTTCCTCCTTAGGCACGTGCCATCGACCGCTCAAGGCGCGTTGCTGGACGTTACTTTGACACTCACCAAGGGGACCGTACATTTTGAGAAAGGGCTCCTAAATATTCACACCTAGATAACTAGCATTTTCCCAATTTGGCAGTGGTTTCTGCATGCCACACCCAGACTTCCTTTCTTCAGCAATGCTGGTTAATGGAAACGCCTTGATAGAGGCTCCAAAGCTAACAGCAAATTCAGCAGTGCAGAAAGACTCCAAATCGTGTTCTTCTTCTTTGTCAGTATTTTCACTAGGGCCATGTAAGATATTAAATCACCTGGAATTAGTTATGTGCCATTTCAGCTACACTTTGAGCTCAATCTGCTACAAGCTGCTTGTGCTGATTAGCAGTTTACAAGTCTGCAGAGGAAGGAAATTTTTACTAGCTTGATTTTTTCCCCCTTCAGTCCTGTGTGCATCAGGGGAGGAATTATCTTCTGTGCAACTTGGTCTGACCAGATTGATGCTGGCAAGGAACCATATCAGAAAAATTTACTTATGGGGCTGTAGCTATGCTCCCAAACAGAAGACAGAAGAACCAGCGTCTTCAAGTGAAGTGTGTGTGTGTGTGTGTGGTATGTGCGTAGTTTTGATTTCAAGGAGTCATTCATTCATTCCTCAAATATTTATTGAGCTGTTATAAATCCCAGGCACTGTGCTAAGCATTAAGGTCAAAACAGATTCCCTGCCCTCTCATAGTTTGCCATTACTGAGAATGTTAGCCAATAAATAAATAAACAATAAAATCATTACAGGAAAGAAACAAAGGACTGTGGTAGAGAAAAATGAGAGAAGGAACTTAACTTTGGCAAGGGCTGTCTGAGAAGGTGACTTTCAAGCTGAGCCAGAAAGGGGAGAAGGCAAATAGGAAAAGAGCCAGAAGAGCAGAGTTCCAGGCAGAGGGGCAGGGAGTGGAAAGGCAGTGTGGAAGACACGAATTTGGCGTCGTCTGGAACTGACAGAAGGCTGAGACCTGGAGTGCAGTGAGCGTGGGAGAGCTTGGCACGGGTGAGGTTAAGGCAGATCATATAAGGCGTTCTAGGTCATGCATGAGAATATGGATTTTAAGTAACTTCAAAAAAATCCAGGCAGTTAAGCAACTTAAAAAATCATTTATACAATTGTAAAGGTTACTTTCCATTTACAGTTAATACAGAATATTGGCTATGTTCCCTGTGTTGTGCAATACATTCTTGAGCCTATTTTACACCCAAGAGTTTGTACCACCCAGTCTCCCACCCCTATATTGCCCCAATACTGGTAACCACTAGTTTGTTCTTTTTTTTTTTTTTTTTTTTGCTGTACGAGGGCCTCTCACTGTTGTGGCCTCTCCCGTTGCGGAGCACAGGCTCTGGATGCGCAGGCTCAGCGGCCACGGCTCACGGGCCCAGCCGCTCTGTGGCATGTGGGATCTTCCCGGACCGGGGCACGAACCCGTGCCCCCTGCATCGGCAGGCGGACTCTCAACCACTGCGCCACCAGGGAAGCCCTAGTTTGTTCTTTATATCTGTGAGTCTGCTTCTTTTTTGTTATATTCACCAGTTTGTTGTGTTTTTTAGATTTCACACATAAGTGGTATCATACAGGATTTGTCTTTTTGTATCTGACTTATTTCACTTAGCGTAATACCCTCCAAGTCTGTCCATGTTGCTGCAAATGGCATTATTTCATTCTTTTTTATGGCTGAGTAGTATTTCATTGTGTGTGTGTGTGTGTGTGTGTGTGTGTGTGTGTGCACGTGTATACCACATCTTCTTTATCCATGCATCTGTTTACAGACACTTAGGTTGCTTCCATATTTTGGCAGTTGTAGATAATGCTGCTTTGAACATTGGGGTGCATGTATGTTTTCAAATTAGTGTTTGTGGGTTTTTTTGGATATATACTCAGGAGTGGAATTGTTGGGTCATGTGGTAGTTCTCTTTTTAGTTTTCTGAGAAACCGTCATACTGTTCTCCATAGTGGCTGCACCAATTTACATTCCCACCAACAGTGTACAAGGGCTCTCTTTTCTCAACATCCTCACCAGCATGTATTATTTGTGTTCCTGTTAATGACAGCCATTCTGACAGGTGTGAGGTGATATCCCATTGTAGTTTTGATTTGCATTTCCCTGATGACTGGCGATGTTGAACATCTTTTTATGTGCCTGTTGGCCATCTGCATTTCCTCTTTGGAAAAATGTCTATTCAGTTATTCAGGTGGTTTAAGCAACTTGATCTGATTTATGTTTGTAAAAAAAAAATCGCTTTTGCTATTGTGTGAAGAGTAGATTATGATGGAGAGCAAGATCTGTTGGTTTTCTACATGGGAGATGAGGACGATTTGGACTTGAACCAGGGTGTGATAGAGGGGATTTTGTAAGCGAGACTGTTTATTGTACTTCTAATAAGATGATATGGGTGGTTTGGGGCTTGTTATAAGGAATAACACACAGCCCGTGCAGGCAGAAAACCTACACAGGAAACAACCAAAGAATAAGGAGTTGTGTGATGACAAGGTTTAAGATATTTGTTTCCATGCTGCTTAGTAGCAGAGTGAGTTGTATGAGCCCCAGGGGGGCTCAGGGCCGGGGTGAGTGACATTTAGTGAGCTTCTGGTCTGGATGCGGGCATGCAATTGCAGAAAGAGTACATGCACACTACTCTGGGAGAACCTGCTTATTAATTTGTACAGCAGTTTTGTGTTGGGGGTAGAAGATGGAAGACATTTTCCATTCAATTATTGATCATAAGCATGATCTGTGTTGGTTGAAATGGTGAGATAATTGTTTCAAATAGAATTTAGATATCTTTTTCTCTTGCTATCTATTAATGTTTCATATTAAGTGTCCCCAAGTCAATATAGGACACATTACCCACCTCCCTCCTTCCTAGGAAAGAACCATTCTACCATTTAAAGGTTTACTGAATAGAAAATAAAGTACACTGACTTTAATCCAGATGCCTACCCTATTTTTTGGCATGTAGATGTCAGACGCTGCTAAATGTGTTCTTCTTCTAGGAGGATTAAAGTTTACACTTTGGGTATTTATTTTCAAATCTATGTGAAAAATATCTATCACTTACGCTGAGAATGACAGAAAGAACGAAGAATAGTTTTTAAATTGATAAGAAAAAAAGATAACACAATGGGAAAATGGGCAAAGAGAGAGCACACATTTCAGAAAAAAGAGGCTCAAAATATATGTAACAATATTTAACTTTTTGAGTAATCAGGACAGTGCAAATTAAAATCACAGTGAAAACAAACTGTGGTTCTTCCATAGCATGGACGACTACTCAGCAGTACAAATAATGAATGCTGATATACACAGTAACATAAATGACTCTCAGAAGCATTGTGCTTAGTGAAAGGAGTCAGACAAAAAGTCAAACGGTGTGTGATTTCGTTTATCGATATATGGCATTCTGGGAAAGGCAAAACTGAAGGGACAGAGGTACGATCAGTGACTTCAGGGACTGGTGGGTGGGGGTTGGAGGTGAGGAGATGGATATTTTCTATTTTGATTATAGTGATGTTTAAACAACGGCATGCTTTTGTCAATACCCGTTGAATTGTTCATTTAAAATGTGGTACTTTTATGGTATGTGAATTATACCCCAATAAAACTGATTTTTAAAATATCACAGTGAGAAGCTGCTTAACATTTATTAGGCTACAACAATGAAAACCTCTAGTGCTGAATGTTGTGAAGATTCCAGAAGTGGAAGCATTCATACTCTGCTGGTACGAGTGTAAAGTGACATAATCCCGTTTTGGAGGAGGAATTTGCAAGAGCTAGAAAGGTTGAAAATGTTTACACCCTGCAATGCCCAGCCACATGCTCATCCACATGCCTGCTACATGATCACCCAAGAGAAATGCTCACACATGTGCTCAAGGAGAAATATACAAGTATGTTGCATGCAACCATTTATAAGTGAAAAACAAACAACAACAACAAAAAACCCAAAAAACAACCCCCCCCAAACAACAAGCCAACCTAAATGTCCTTCTAAAGGGAATGAATAATTTGACATATATAAAATATTTAATATATAGATCTTGAGTTTTATAGAACAGTTCAAATGAATGAACTAAATGTAAATGTAGATTTTGAAAACAACAGTTTACCTGAAAAAAAGCAAGTCTCAGAATGACACCTTGCGAATGATACCAATTATGTGAATTAAAAAAACTCATACAAAATTATATTGTCTTTGTAGAAAAATATAAAACATGTATTGTTATACACCAAGTGGATTATGTTGGTTCTTTCTGGAAGTAAAGGGAAATGGATTTTTTTTTTTCTTTTTTGGCCACACCATGCGTCATGCGGAACTTCCCCAACTAGGAATCAAACCCATGACCTCTGCAGTGTGGAGTATTAACCACTGGACCACCAGGGAAGTCGGGAAGTGGAACTTAGAAAAGAAATTTAAGGGGCTTCGACTTGATTTCTTGTATTTTATTTATTTAAAAAGTTGAGTTATGAAGCAAATGTGACAAAATATTAGTATTTGTTAATTCCAGATGGCAATCATATAGGTATTTCTGTATTACCTTTCTGTATTCAAATTTCTTCATAACACAAAAACACCTAAGCTACATTGTGAAATTGAAAATTCAGAGTTAGTGGTTTTGAGTCCTCAGTTGTGGAAACATTATCGTTAGAAGACTGATATATGAGTTTGTTTCAGCTCCTGATTACAATGCCAGCATATCAGAGTATTTACCTGTACTAGACTGTAAACGTATTCCAAGATTCACTTGCTTAGAGCTAAGAGAAATCTCATGCCTTTCCACTTTCAACATGGTAGTTGTGAAAAACTAGGCAAAAAAAAAATCAACTCAGTCTCTTCTTTAAAAGAGTAGAGGGGATCTACATAGTAACATTCCGGTACTTACACAAAGTTCAAAGACATACTTTAGTAATACTTGCAGTATCAGATAATCTTCCCAGTGTTCTTCTCAGTTCTGTAAGTGTTCTTATCTTATCTTGGAATATACATGAGCACACCACTGAAGAGAGTTTAAATTACTTGTTTCATATTAAGTTAATAAGACTGTAGATGCTGTGTTTAACTTATACAAGATATTAATCCATTTTACTTAATATTAAGTGGCTTAATTTATGAAAATATTTTATGTGCCCAATGATTAATATGAGACTATCTACATGACAAATCTTATTTAAAGACTTAAGTGTCTGTAAAAAGCAGTGTCATTTTAATTTTGGCTTATAAATATAATATTACTTCATCTTCTTATAAAATAATTAGAATGAAGGCAGCATTTGTATGAACCCAAAAGAAGTACCAAAAACTGTCCCTCAAAATTAAAATGTGAGTTCTTATCTACATATTTCTATACACAACCTACATTAGTTTCCTATTGTTGCTATTAACAATCACCACCAATTTAGTGGCTTAAATTTCTTCTCTTACCATTCTGGAGGCTACAGGTCCTAAAATCCAGATGTCAGTAAGGCTGTGCCCCCCTAGAGCCTCTAGGGGAGAATCTGTTTCTTATATTTCTCAGCTTCTAGAGTCTACCTGCATTGTCTCACGGCCCCATTCTTCATCTTCAAAGCAAGCAGTGTATAGCATCTTTTAGTTTCTTTCTCGGCTCTGTCCTTTTATTCCCTTTTCTGACTCTCACCCTCCTATCTTCTCCCTGTAAGGACCCTGTGATTACATTGGCTCCATTCACGTAATCCAGGATAATCTCACTGTCTCAATATCCTTAATTTAATCATATCTGCAAAGTCCATTTACCATGTAAGGCAACCTACTTACAGGTTTCAGGGATTAGCATGTGGACAACTTTGGGAGTCATTATTCAGCCAAACATACCACCCTTCAAACTATTTTCTGGTTGAAAGATTCATAATATTAAGTGACCTTTGGGTGAAAGCTTTATGGTCCATCACTGTCATATGATATAAAACAGTGATACCTAAGTGAACTGTTATAGGAAAACAAATATGCATGGTGATGTTAATATTAGAAGGTAAATGTCCTCTAAGTGTTGACCCATAGAGTTAACTTTTGTATGGGTGCTGTACCATCTTTCTTTGGGACTAATCTATTCAAAACGTGGTCAATTTTTGTAGTGAAACTGCTACTGTATCACGTATAAAGAATAAGACCTATCTGTGAAGATTGTTGCAATTACTAAATGGATTATTCTTTTAAAAACTGTTAGAACAGTGAGCAGCGTGTAGCATTTGCTAAAAATGTATTTGCTGCAATTGTGAACATTATTAGATCCAGTGAAGTATCAAAAACCCTGTTGGTTACATCAAATTGCAGAGTTCTGTGGGAGAGAAAAGTGCAGAAAATTGATTGAAAGAACTCAGAAGGACTGTGTTAGGTACTAATTGACTAGAGGATTAAGTATATAAACCTTTTATTCTTTCAACGTGTAATACTGAGCTCTGAGTGTATACCAACTTCTCCATTAAGTTTAGGAACAATAGCGAGCAACTGGATTGCTACCTACGCTAAAAGAACCTACCGTCTAGCTCAGTAGGTAGACGATGAATAGATGAATAATAACTGCTGCGATGGAAGCTGTACAGGGTATCAGACTGTCCTTTATGAAGTGTGTCTTAGTCCTTGTCAAAATATTTTCTTGTTGAAAATGGAAAATTTTTGGTGAACACTGAAATGCATGTCAGATTAATTCATGCCTATTATTTCAGGAAAATAATTTCACCAGGAGTCTTTAAATTAATATTTATATCATACAAGAAAGTAGCAGGTGTATTGGGTTGGCCAAAAAGTTTGTTCGATTTTAAGTAAAAAGACACAATTTTCATTTTCACCAAGGATTTTATTGAACACCCTATTCACTAACCGAACGAACTTTCTGGCCACCCCAGTAGATATTTACCAGGGTTTATAAGGACCATAAATGGTAGCCATCTCCTTCCCACCCCATGTTCATCTTACTTTTACTTTAATAACCACCTATGAATGCCCATCTATTAAAACCAAGTACGGAGCCGTCTCGTAAATCACTTCCAATATTTGTTTCTGCCTAACTGTTTTCATAGAAAAGTTATATGAGAAGAAACATAAGGAGACAGGAAGTGATACATCCACCCGGAGAAGCAAGACCTGAATTTGGGGTCTAGAGTAGCACTGGGTATGTGTGCTCCGCTTAGTGATGCTGCTGAGATATCAGCGCTAGTTCCTTGGACTAAGTAGGCGAGTATTGTGCTTCTGAGCTAAATGAGAAAAAAAAAAAAAAATGAACTAACCAAAACCCTGTCTTTTCTCTTAACATTCTTAATTATTATTATATGAAAATAAGAGCTAAAAGGCTCATATCATTTTGAAAGACAGTAGGTGACATGTGGCGCGGCGCTGGCACGTGTGGGCCCTTGCTACAGTGTTCGTGCTGACACGCCACTGCAGAAATGTCGCCTGTCTTTATTGCTCTGGAGGCTTCCAGCCTTTCAGGCAAATTGCTCTCCTTTGTGCGCCTACATTCTTTTCTCCTCCTGGATTTTCCTCTTTTGGTCTCTCCTCACTTTTCCCCATCTTTCTACTCTTTAAGATACCTGTACTCTTTGCTTCTGACCTCCCACTGGCAATTTTGCTCTGTTTGATTCCAACAGTGGAGTAAAGGGAAGGAAACCAGCCAATACCTGTGAGTGCACCTGGGGCTCCCTGGGATGTCCACACTGGCTCCAGGAAGATGATTGACAGCATTTCTCTTTTTCTCAATTTCGCTTATTGCAATTAATGCCCTTGTGTATTAATCGATCTACAGATGGATTGACATGTCGACCCATCCATGCATCCATTTATTTTGGCATGCAGTTTTGGTATAGAGGTAGACAGTGCCTAACTGGATTTCATCTATGACAAGATTGCTGTCAGGATTACAGAATCAGGGCTCAGAAGAAGTTAAGACCAAATTTAATGAGGTTATTGGAATATTTAACAATAATATGTCTTCTTCAAGGGCATTTCAATTCACTTGAGTACATAATGAAGGCACAGGGCAGTTTTTGAAGAATCACTTTGCCTCTATCCAAGTGATATGCTTTTGGATGGAATTACATTCAATCTAAGAGTTGAAAAATGTCCCTAAAAGGCTTACCCCAATCATCCAAAAAAAAAAAAAAAATTGAACTGTTTTTCTGATTAAACTGTGCAGAATTGTCTATTTATCTGTTAAGTGTTCAAGGGAATACCTACAGATGAATGTAAACATCTTTACTTATATGCTTATGTAAGTGTAAGTACATGTGTAACAGCTACATGTATAATCATTTTAATATCTTTAAAATGATTATACCTAAATGATTACTTTATTTCTAGTTATTTTTGTAGTGGAATAAGCCAGATTATAATTTACATAAATTGAATGCACACAAGACTACATATCTTCGAGTGGTATATCATGTGGTAATACAATTTTGTAATGGCTCCTTAGCCCCTGTGAGAGCCCACTGACATAGGATAGCAGTAGATTACTATCAAATCTAAGAAGATAAATGTGGCATCTTTTTCATGTAGATTTCTAAATCCTTTGTTACTTTGAAATCAGCTTAATGGCATATTTTAGACTCAAGATAGACTGTCTTCTGGTTCCTGGTGATTGATTTAATGGTGGATTTGACCATATGTGTATTAGATATGGAAAATAATGTCCGTTAAGTGGTGTAAGAATGTTCTTTTAGGGGGGAAAAAGTGATTTAAATCATTAGGTTCTCATGGGATCTCATTAAAGTTCTTTTTCTTTAATACATTGTGCAGCCTAATAGTTATCAGGCGTCCTGCAGTGTGCATTGCTGATAGGTTAGTTTACACAGGATTAATTGTGTAATTTTGCAAACAATCAGCACGGTGAGCATTGATTTTTGTATTAGCCTGCGTGTTGTTTCTAAGGAGATTCTGCTTTCTATTTTAAGGCGGTGTTACATTTCACCGTTTATTAATTATAATTTCTGCCAACATGGTTTATGTCTGATACAATTTATTAAAAGTCTGCCCTAATCTTTTTTTCTAATTGTTATTTCCTTCAGAAACTTCATTAATTTTGACCACTGATGTGTAAAAATGACAGGAAAAAATGCTATTCCCAAAACGTTCACTGACCAGCTAGTTTTCCCCTTGTGTCCATCCATAAGTTCCACAAATTTTGCCCTAAACACAGAAGCGAATTCAGTGGCATCCACTCCAAGTACACTAAGTGAATAATTAATGCAAGAAATAACCTGAGAATATTACATTTCCTAACCAAAAGAATGTGAATGTCCAAAGTAGAGTTGGCTTTTCTGAAATTAGTCCACTTTCTAGAATATATAGGTCTCTAGAGCCTAATATTTCCTGAAATATTTGTGGATATGGAAGTATTAGAGGAAAGGATTTTTTGCTTGAATTTTCCAGATAATTAATTCAGCTCTCAGCTACTAGTTTCTTCACTCTTGTGGAATTATAAAATGCCTATTGAGATTTCTGTGTGATCCTTATATCTGGGCTCAGATTATACTTTGTAATTTTTCAGGTGGCTTTGAGAAAACAGAAAATAACGTTGATTGCATGCAATTTTAGCCTTAATCTGTTTCTGGTCTTGAACTTGTAAATTAATTATGCGCCTGTACCCCTCCTCCGTCCACCATCCCAGCCTTCCTTAGATAAAATTTCCTCTCTCCATTTCACTGAGGGCTCACTAAGGGAAGGAGTTGAACCCCTCTTAGTGTTTGCTGCTTTTGTTTTGTTTTGCTTTGGATGGATCCTCCCACCCCGAGTTTCTGCCTTATTATAAAGACCTAATAAGGAGCTGTACAAAGTAAGTACTTAAGAATGTGTGCTGGGTGACCCACTGGCCCCTATTGGAGGTACCCTCTTGAACATTATGTTGCCAGGGCTTCAAAAAGGAGCTTGTTTCTGAAGGATCAAAGGATCTCTTCTTGTATAATAAATATGGAGCATTCGGTATATAATGAAGAGAATAAAACATGTCTTTTAAGCTCCTGTATGAGCCCAGATTATGTGAAGAAGCTAAGGAAGGTGGTGGTTCTCTAGACTTTTGTGTTATCACGTTAAACAGAAATAGATGAAAGCAAAGGCTTTAAACTGACAAAATCCCAAGTAGGAAAGCTCTGGTCCACAGCTTGCTCACTGGTTCATAACAACCACCAGCTGATGATTTGGAGAAAAAAAAAAAATGTTTTCCTTTCACAGTAAAGGATTGAGTTTGTTTT
Organism: Lagenorhynchus albirostris; assembly: GCF_949774975.1. Lineage (NCBI taxonomy): Eukaryota > Metazoa > Chordata > Mammalia > Artiodactyla > Delphinidae > Lagenorhynchus > Lagenorhynchus albirostris. The sequence goes on along the minus strand of NC_083104.1, from coordinate 15,706,521 downwards.
GTGTTATTTTAAACTGTCTAACTTCACAAGGTAAAAACCACTTTTTTTTTTTTAGCTTAGAAACTGGATTATGACACTGTTGAGAAAGTACTAGAATTGGAATCACAATATGGTTTCTACACTTGACTTTTGTCACTTACTATGTGCGAAATTAAAGAAGTAACTTAGTTCATTGGATTGTATTTTTCCTGATTTATAAATGAACCTGATAAAATTCACAAAGTTATTTCAAGGATTACATGGAAAAAGTCATGTAGTGCTATAAAATGTAAGATGTTATATTGTTATATAAGATAGGTAATTTGCAATAAAATTTGATTAAACAATTATGATATATTTTAGTTCCCTATTTTAAGGCTGAACATCCTTTGTTTATGTTGAACTTTATCTTGAGTGGTTTGAATGATCTAGATCAGAGGGGATTTTTTTTTTTTTTTTTTTTTTTTTTTTTTTTTTTTTGCGGTACGTGGGCCTCTCACTGTTGTGGCCTCTCCCATTGCGGAGCACAGGCTCCGGACGCGCAGGCTCAGTGGCCATGGCTCACGGGCCCAGCGGCTCCGTGGCATGTGGGATCTTTCTGGACCGGGCCACGAACCCGTGTCCCCTGCATCAGCAGGCGGACTCTCAACCACTGCGCCACCAGGGAAGCCCTAGAGGGGATTTTTGAAACCATTATAATTGTGTTCAGTATATTTAATGCATGAATATGTGTGTATATTTCTGAAGAGTCAGCTTTCTCCAGATTTTCAAATGTGTTTGTGATTCTAATGGGGTTAAGAATCTCTTAACTGGATAATCATCACTAATTTTCATTTCGCATTAATTGGTAGTCCTACTACTATAGGATTGGATACCTGAAAAGTGAATTTAGTATATTGGTTTATATTTACTTAGAGTTTTTGTCTAACTGAAATTCTGCAGTATGTTTTACTATACTATCTCTTTTTCACATTCCCTGGGGGATAAAAATCAATGCAGATTGGAGATCTGAATAACTTTCCCCAATATTTATAAAAAATAAAAAATTACTTTGGTGATTTCCCATAATCAAGGCAGATTTTTTTCTTTCTTTCCTTCTTCTCTCTTTTTTTTTTTACAGTAACACAACCACCATCATTACTACCACCACTGCTGTCTTTTCTTCTTCTTTTGCTTTAATGTCTTAGGTAATTGCAGACGCACAGTTTCATGGAGAATTGAAACAGGCCTAGCCCTAGGTGACCAAATTTGAAATTTTGCAAAATAGGATTGCATTAAATATTTTTTTCTAAATGTTGATTTTTGATATTTTAAAAAGTTAATGTTAATTGAAATTTTCAACCAGAATTGTATCTTTCGACTTTATTTCTTATTCTCTATCACCCCAAATGTATCTCACCCTCAATGTGTTGGTGTGATCCTTAACTATACTTTCGCCTTACCTAGCCCAAAATAAATTTTATTTTAATGAATATTTTTTAAGCATCATTAATGATTTTCTGTCTCTTCATGTCAGAAATCTCTGATCCCCTTATATTTCTCATTGATTCACTGATCAATTTTTGGTAGGAGTGGAAGTCATGGCAATCACTGCTGGTTGACCAGAAAGTCATACTGGGAATTTGCATATTCATCTCTTTAATTCAGTGGTTTTGGCATCTACCTTGTACTGAGCTCAGTGTGAAGAGGCACTGGGGAATCATGGTCTAGGTCTACATATTGGCGGGTTGTTAGAAATTATTAATTTGGTCTTTTGAGTGACACAATTATGTTTGTATATTATTCTTCTTGCACACAGTTTCCTGGAGCCCTTCATACAGAATTATTTTGAGTTGGTTCCCATTAAAAGTATTTTGAGAGTTGTCATTGAATTTGCATATTTTCTTCTGCATTATGATTAATTAGAATTAGCATTTTATTTTAATAAATTATAAGTTAAATAGTTACTATACCATTTAAAGTCTGTAAATAACAATAGCCTACTTTAATTTTTGAATATCTTATGACATCTCTTTGTAGCAGTTTTAGATTTTTTTTGAGTTTATCAGAGTAACTTTTCCATGCTCTGCTACTTATTTATTTTCAGTTAGGTTTTTGCACTTAGAAATTTTTTATAGAACAAAGTTTCCATTTGCCAATGAGTGTATATAAAATATGATCATCATGTTACACATTATCTCTATTTTTTAAATAGAAACATAATTTTATTTTTTCCTGCCTTATTGAGGTATAATTGATGAATCAAAATCATTTATATTTAAAGTGTACAACACGGTAACTTGATATACATTGTGAAATGATTACATTTTTTCAGCCTCATCCCTTTTTTATTTCTTCTTTGTCTTTATCTTCAGCTTCCCCAAACTTCATTTATCTTCTTGACTCTGCTCTGTTTTCTTAGACTTCTCAGCTGCCTCTCTTGCTTTCCCATACCCACCCTCTACCCTAAAACTGGAACGCAATTTCTTTCTTTTCAGCTCGATAAACTGGGCCATTTCCTTACCTAGTTCAGATAACTATGCAGCCTTTGGGAGAAAAGTGTTTTCATTTCTTATCATGTTCATTTTGGTGCAAAAAAATAATTCATGACTATTAAAAAAATATCTATTAAATTAGATCATATTTACTCTCTCCTTGCCCCTTTCCCCCCAAAAGCAATGCTCGTAATTTGATGTATTTGTTTCCAATGTTATTCCCCAGGTAGATATAGATACATATAATTTTTTTGTAAAATCAACCTCAAACTCTATAAAATTTTGTTGGTTTCACCCAATATTATGACATAAGATGTTTCTCTAGCATTCAATATTCTTTGAAAATACATTTTTTAAAAAACCTACAAACTTTTCTAATACATAGCTATATTCTAAGTACTTAACTATTTCTCTGTTTCTGAGCATTTAGGTTGTTAATCAAAATTTCATCGTTATAAATTACAGGAAGTAAGCATTTTACATTACTGTTTGAGTATTTTTTCATATGTTTAATCTAAATCAGGCTAGATTTCCAGTTATGTGAATATTGGCCCAAGCATATGAACATAAAAGGTATGTTAGGGGGCTTCCCTGGTGGCGCAGTGGTTGAGAGTCCGCCTGCCGATGCAGGGGACACGCGTTAGTGCCCCGGTCCGGGAGGATCCCACATGCCGCGGAGCGGCTGGGCCCGTGAGCCATGGCCGCTGGGCCTGCGTGTCTGGAGCCTGTGCTCTGCAACGGGAGAGGCCACATCAGTGAGAGGAAAAGGTATGTTAGGTTATTCAATAAAGCAAAATGTTCATAATGTTATGTATAGCTAAACAGTTTATGATTTTTAGATATTCATTAGTATACATACATGTATGTGTGTATATCTGTGTGTGTAGCTGTACCACTAGTTGAATATCGATATAGTAATTGGGGAAGGGAATGCACTAAAATGTTAGTAATATTTATTTTTGGCAGATGATTTCTATTTTATATGTATATATGTGTATACACATATGTATATATTTATATACACACACACATACATATACATTTGTATTTTACCAAATCTCTACAGTGAACATTTATTACACTCATAATAAAGCAAAAAACCCCGCACAGTTATCCACCTTAACCAATTGTCATTTCCTATGAAGCCTTTCTAACATGAATTCATGGGTGAAAATGAGTTTTTCATGGATGGAGTAGTGAAACCACTTGAAAATTCTTTGTCTCCTAAGGTTCCCTGTGATGTGAAACCTTAAGTAACTATCAAGACTAAAATACATACAGTGCTGAAAACATCTGGGGAAGGTGGACAGATTATTGAAATTTAGTCTTATTTCAAGGGCAGATTACAGAGTGTAGCTCGGGTGTGCTTTGGTGAAGCTGAGAGGGAAGTAGAGTCTGAGGTCCACGAGCCAGTGGTGCAGGAACAGTGGAGACAAGTCAGGGGTTGAAAGCCGCTTGAGCAAATGCTCTGACCAAAGCAGCAGGTGGAATGGCTCAAGCAGGAAATTGGGAATAATATCCTGGGATCGGATTTGTTTAGACAAGTTCCTATTTCAGGAACATAGGGCTCCCCATTCATGGGTGTGCCTGACCACAGTGCAGGACACAGAGTAGACAAGTAATAAATATTTGAATGAATAAACAACGACCCCTTGTGCAATGTTTTGGGACAGAAAGTCCTAATAATAGTCATGTTAACTTCCTTTCATACCTAAATGTGCCTGAAAGATTCTCAGGCAGTTTCAGTACATTTTCCAGTGTGACTTTTAATGGTCTGTAATTCCATTCTTTAATCATGATTTGAAATGTTTGTGTCACTAAGCTTGAAGCCCTAAAGAACGAGGATCTGCTTTAAAAGTGTCCTGATGCTGCAGTAATATCTTTGGCAGTATTTAAGGCTATCAAAATTATAAAGCTGCATTCCGGAGAAATGGTTTTGTAACCCTAGGCAATATGTAAATTCTTTCTGCCTTAGTTTCTCATCTTTGGAATGAGGACCTTAAAAACAAAAAGTGTCTACCTCATAGAGTTGTACAGATGAAATTAATTCATAAAATACAGAATAGTTAGCACAATGCCTGGCATACAGCAAGCCCCACATAAACATATCCTCTTATCATCACTAAATGAGTCTGCTTTTGCTATTAACTTGCCCATGATCAACTGATTTGATCAGGCTTTTGTCAAAGGAGCCTCGCTTCTCTGATATATGAGATTTTTGTCACACACGTTTTGGATCATATATAAAAGCAAAGTGCTCCTCAATCAATTGTTTTCAGAATTGCTACTGCAAATTTGTAATGGACATTCCTGCTACCTGGGGAGACAGTCTCCAACTGCATTAGAAAGTAATGTAAATTCAGAGCTAGATCCTGTTTGAGATCTAAAAGATTATCTATTTGATTTATTCTTAACTTAAAACATTGACTCTTTGCTTATTGCTTTCAAAGCCATTTCAAAAATGATTTCTATTAATACTTACATGCATTTGACATATTGAGAAAACGGGGGAATGCCCCTGCCCATCATACTCCAAAGTAACAGGTCCTGTTCCTCCACCTCAGGGTTCTGCACAACAAACTGCCTTCAACTCTTGGCTATAGCTGGTTTCCTAGGAGTTTTGGCAGAAAACATCACCTCTGAGAATTTGTCCTGCAGTTTAGTCATGTTGATTCTTACTTTCAGATAGTCAACGGAATAAATTATAGCCACATTTGATTGTAGAGAAGATAGGACTTAAGTAATTTCCTTAAGGTGACACAACTAGTAAGTGACAGAGCTCATTCATTCTGGCAAATATTTATTGATGACTTCCTGTGTGCTACATGATGGAGTTGAGTCAAAATCCAGAGTACCTGAGGATAATCGATATCATTGGCTAATTCCAGATCCTTGTAGACTAGCCATCTATAGGGAAGGAAGGGGTTCTTGAGAAGGTGTGTTTGTTCTGCATGATGTTCTCAAATGGTGAAATATAAACCCTCCTTTCTGTGAATAAACTATGAGTTCACTTGCCAAAAACATGACTTGACCTTTCTGGAAACTATTTCTTTAACATATATGACCTATCATAGTAATAGAATTCTATTCTGTATGAATTACCTCATTTCTGAGGGATCTCCCCGCTTTTAAGTTTTAACAGTCCAAGTTGTAGAAAAGATAATTGTATTCACCTCTCCTGTATCCTTCAGGGTTTTATTTATTTTGATCTATCTGTTCTGTGTATTCATCTTTACACACTAAAGACTTCTAACCTTTTTAGTCTTCCCTTGTATGTCTCATGATCCTAGCCTCTTGAATATTTTAATTGATCTTCTGTGTACCTCCTTCAACTCCATTATCAGAGAATTTTTTTCTTGTAATTATAGACTTCTGAGACAAAAAGAAACTCGAAATCACTGTTGGCACTCTCATGTCGTAGATGAAGATACTGAGACCCAAACTGGTTAAAAAACTTGCGCTTAATAGGCAATGTTAATAACAGAGCTAGGAATAATATTTATTAGGTCATCAGATTGCCCTGGAATATTCTTTGCTAATTTCACCATATTATGCTATTAGCATCTTTAGGACAGTTGAATGTATATCTTAAAATGTGATTGGACAAAAAAAAATGTGATAGAACTTAGAGAAATAATTATTATGGAGTCCTTTTCTCAAACTCATGGCACTTGACATGAATGATGTCGTAGGGAAGGTAAGCTAGTAGGTAAAGGCATGGGCTTGGAGTTACACAGACTGGGTTCACATCTTGACTCTGCCACTTGTGAATTTGTGTAGGCTAACTAACCTATTTGAATTCATTTAATCATCTATAAAATTATGGTCAGTGCTACCTAACTTGGAGGGCATTCTGTTACATAAGATAATCCATAAATTGCTTAGCACAGCATCCAGCATCCAGTATGTCTTCAATTGTTCCTTAGTAAGGGGTCAATAATTTTTTTTTAGTCAACAAATACTAAAACCAATGATCAGGAATAGGGACTCTTTCAGAGTATTCTTCCAGAAGTGTTTGTAGGAACAAATTCAACATCTTCATATTGCTTGTGTAAGGTTTTGCTTGTAAATAATTTCCAAAAGCAAACATTTGTTTGTTTTCATTTTACTGTGCATTTTTTGTTAGGCATATTGAAGAATATCTGTTGTGTGTTCATTTCTACTGTACCACCAGCTTATATCCTAGAGAATAGTATGTGCATCACATATCACTTGTTTTTTTTTTTTTTATGTTGGGGGTAGGAGTTTATTAATTAATTAATTTATTTTTGCTGCGTTGGGCCTTCGTTTCTGTGTGAGGGCTTTCTCCAGTTGCGGCAAGCGGGGACCACTCTTCATCGCGTTGTGCGGGCCTCTTCACTATCGCGCCCCCTCTTGTTGCGGAGCACAGGCTCCAGACGTGCAGGCTCAGTAGTTGTGGCTCACGGGCCTAGCCGCTCTGCGGCATGCGGGATCCTCCCAGACCAGGGCTCGAACCCGTGTCCCCTGCACTAGCAGGCAGATTCTCAACCGCTGCGCCACCAGGGAAGCCCTATCACTTGCTTTTTAAAAGATACTATATTCATTCAACAGAATTGAATCGAGCATCTTGGCACACATTTTTGAGGGTATGGACCTCCATGATTTGAATCAAGAGCTCATTCATGCCAAGTAAATGTCAGTCGATAACAACGTCTTAAGGATATTGACCCAAATATTGACTAGAAGCTGGGGTGCTCTCAGCCTGTTTTATAAAGCACTAGAAACTCTCCAGTGGTTAAAGATTGAGATTAGGTACTTAAAAAAAATTTTTATTTTATTTATTTATTTTTGGCTGTTTTGGGTCTTCATTGCTGCGCAGGGGCTATCTGTAGTTGCGGCGAGCAGAGGCTACTCTTCATTGAGGTGCACAGGCATCTCATCACAGCGGCTTCTCTTGTTGTGGAGCATGGGCTCTAGGCGCACAGGCTTCAGTAGTTGTGGCATGCAGGTTCAGTAGTTGTGGCTTGTGGGTTCAGTAGTTGTGGCTTGCGGGCTCTTGAGCGCAGGCTCAGTAGTTGTGGCGCACGGGCTTAGTTGCTCCGCGGCATGTGGGATCTTCCCGAACCAGGGCTCGAACCCGTGTCCCCTGCATTGGCAGGCGGATTCTTAACCACTGCGCCACCAGGGAAGCCCGAGATTAGGTACATTTTTAAAAGGAAAAAGAAAAGAAAAAATGTCCACTTTATTCCAAATACATACACTACACAGATGCACAGACACACACACACCCGCACACACACCCAAAATAAGCATTTTCATTTGATGTACATTTCATAAGCAACCAGTGTTTGACAACTTGACAGCCACTGTGCTTGAGTCTGAGGGAGGCAAAAATTAAAATAAAACAAGTGTTTTTCCTGGCCTTGAGGAACTCACAAACTTGCAAAAAAAAATACTGTAAAGAAATCCTTTTCTGTCTCATGAGAATAAGGCATGTACCTGTCCACACAGGTAGCTTATACAGCATCTGTCAGGGTGCCTATGCTAGGATGTGGTTTCCACCTATTGGCTGAGTTTGAGCTTGTGGGGGGCACTGATCAGGTGCCCCTCCCAGCCTCATTGCCTACCTCTGGGTGATGATGGAGATCTGTGCTGCCCCTCTGCTCACTGAACACTTTCTAGGTCCCATCCCTGAGCTAAGCCATTTGTACATGTTAGTCCTCTCCCTCAACCCTGTACTGCAAGGTAGATACTATTATCCCTTATTTACCAATGAGACAGGTGGAGTTCTGAAAGGTTATGTGATTAGCCTAAGATCACACAGTGAGTAAGTGCACAGTCACTTTATTTTTAGCTCCTCTGGCTCTTTTTCCTTATGCTTCCATGTCTCTTTTGCCAAATACAGTGGTTAATGTGCTCCTTCCGCCTCTATCAGAGTGACATTCACACCTATGACTGTGAGGTTAAAGAACTGAAGTACCACTAATTTTTGATATGTGTAGCTTTTATACATTCAATCACTAATTCATCCAAAATGTATTTTTTTAAGCTTCATTATGTTGCCAATCAGTGGCACTGGGATTACAGCCACAATCAAGGCTTGACATTATGGAACTCAAGATTCACTGTGTTAATACAGAGTAGAAGCTAGCAGGAATATTTATGATAGCCATTGGTCTCTTGCTAATTTTGTCTAGAATGCAGTTACAATTTACATATGATTTGTTGTAAATTCGGTGGTAAGGAGAATTCACCTTAAAAGTATCCCAGGATGGCGCCATGTAGAAGAATTGCATGTTGCCTCTAAATAATTCTTATATAGCCAGCTCTCCCCCCGCATTGTAAGAGATCACCATTTCTTTTGCTGAGCACCTATGAAGTCATAGGTTTGCTTGTAGGGGACACATTGTGTGAAAAATACTATTTTCACATTCTAAATAACTTCAGAGCAGCAAGATGTTCATATCAGGAAGGCCTGTAGACCTGATTTCAGCGGATTCAAAGCTCCTGTATTATACCTGCCATGGGTTCACTGTTCACTGGGTGGACCCCAATCCATTTTTTAACTGCCTCTTACTTTGAAAAAGTTCTTTTTTTTTTCCCTCTAGTGTACTTTCTCTCTCTTTCTGTTATTTTTTCCTCAGGTGAGTTGAGTTTAACTTAATTAGTCTGATGTGTCTACACTATAGTTTCTTTCAGTTGTCCTTTTTTCTTCAGTGAAAAGCAAACAACCAACAAGGCCTCAAATGCCCATTTTACTTTACTATGGTTCTAAATTCTTCAGATTTCCTTTCAGTATTCCTCATTCCTCCCTTAACATTTGGTAGGTATGTTTATTAATATCTCTTAAGTAGAAAAACTTAGGGGCTTTGAAAAATAAACAAGCAACTTTTCTCTAAGAATGGAAAAGAAGCTATTAGAATCTGTGATACTAATATCTGGTGATAGGAGAAAGGGTAAAGGCTTTAAACAAACAAATTCAAAAGATTATGTATCCTGCTAAATATAATAAAAGTAGAACCAGAAAGATATTTTCTTAGACTTCAGTAGTATAGTGTGTGTGTGTATGTGTGTACCCTTCTCATAATAATATTTGAGCCTATACTTCCAATATATGTATATCCCAAATTGTACAGATTCACAGTGTGCTAATATTTACCATAAGAAAACAGAAAAGCAGACAGAAATTTAAAAGAATGCGATAAAAATAACATATATGCTCATATATGTGTATATGGATATTTTAATATCAAACTATATGCCTTAATATATATGTTCAATATCAGTTATACATATGTATGTTTTAGTATTACTTGTTGCATTCTAAGGGATTGTCTGCATACCCCTTTTTGAAGATCATACACGTACAACATGAAGGAATAAAAGGAGACCTAATAGTACAGAAATAATTCTTTATACACACCAACACCAAACACACACACACACACACACACACACACACACACACACAATGACTGGATTAGCAGCCTAGAACTTATATCCGTGATTAATGTGAGTACCTTCTCAACCAAAGTTGAATGAAGCGGATGAGAGCTCAGCAGGCATACGCTGCTGCTGTGAGCATACAAATAAGTTTGATCAGTAGCTACAGTCTCCATGCCTGATGCCAAGCAACTATCTTGAAATTGCTAAGCGAGAGTGTGGATAATTCAGCACAGGCACCAATCCCTGTTGTCATGGGTGTCATTGACAGAGGTAAAAAGGTGAGACCCACTGGGAAGGGCCACTTGCGGTAGCTATATGAGATGGGTGGGTTTTGAAGAGGTGTCTTATATTTAATATGGGAACCATAAAAGTGGCTCCCTGGCTGTAGAATGTACCCAATTTATGACATTCTTTATCACTGGGATAAGTAGAGGACATCCTATATTATATCATTTAACTTTAGCCTCAGTAAATGGGGCGGGGCAGTCAGCATATCTAATTTGGAATCCACACGTGGAAACATGTCATTTTTTCTTTTCCCCACTGGGTGGCTACTGAAACACAGAGGATGCTGGGTACAACAAATGATGGCCAGTTATTATATTCCTGTATTTAGAGAAAAAGCTTCTATTAGCCTGTAGACCTCAATAGATACAATTATACTCAAGCTAAGTGTACCATGAGCCCACTGGTTAGGAGCCATATTAAATGTTTTGTGCTTTGTGAGTCATCCATAAACAGTTCTTTCCGTTGTAATAAGGCAAATTATAACAGTGTCAGAAGTCGGCCTAAAGGGATTGAAATGAGGTCACTAAACAGAAGTATACGGGGCACAGTCTGTGCAGTGTGTCACTTGGTCAATTGGAAAGCAGTGGGGACTATTCTCATACTTGCCAGGGTGGAATTTTTCTTTTCAGTGTATCGGTGTGAGTTTCTCTCCAGAGGCATTGCAATCTGTTTATAACTTTCTGACAACAGCTTTTGGAATAAGGCCAAAGAGGTTGGCAATTAATGCACAGAAAGGAAGTGCGTTGCTTGAATATTTTAGCTATCCTTCTTTCTCTTAAGGCGAAAGATATGGTAGTTTTATAAATCTCTTTAATTAGTAGTTTCTACAGGAATTAGTTAGAATTACTAGATGGAATTTAGCTCTTCTGAATGATGCTCATTAAGTTAAGACATCTGGTATGAGAAAAATCTTTGACTTATTTTGACCGTCCTTATGTTCAACAGAAAATCTTAGCTTTTCATAGATGTACTCTTAGGATGGCATTCAGAAAAAAAGCTTATAAATAGTCTTTTAGAGATTGGGAGCCAATCCTCAAAGGATTTGGGAAATAACATTAAAACGATTGTATATACTGGTTGAAACACTTCCTTCATTTCACATGTTGATTTTTTAAAAGATGGGAGGCTTGATGATAACACACCTGGGTGAGAGATGGCCTCTTGAATGGAAGGTTTATGTTAACTCCGATTCATAGAGTTCTGATCTTGGAGAGTGCTTCCTGATAGAGCTCTCATCGTTTTAGACTATACAGTTTTATTTTGATAGATTGGTCACAGCCTCAGACAAAAGCAAATGGTTATTGTGAAAAACAGTTCATGGAGGACTGCCAAGTAGAAATTCGCACAAATTGTGGTCTGTTGCAAAATACTTGAATCCGCGAGAAAAGACACGTCAATAATTCTTTCAATAAGAAGAGTAATTATGTGGCTGTTTTCTGCATCTCTGCTTCATTTATTCATAGATAGAAGTCTAGAGGATGTGTTTTATCCTCAGCGAGAGAGCAATGCTATTGTTTAGGTATTTGGGAATTTTTTTGAGGGGTGAACAGAAAGAAAAATGAAATCAATTTCTTAAACAGGGAAAAGGTAAAAATTAAAAGTGGATCCTTAGATGGGAATTATCTCTAAAATTACAACTTCCTAATCTGTCTCTAGGTGCTGTAAACTACAAACAATAACCCTGTGTTAATACTGCAGACATATCATAGTGGAACTAAAGGGAACTTAATTTCCTTGTAAGAATATTTTCCTTAATCAGGTGCTTTATGCATCTTGAATGCATTTAATTATTGCAATGCTTGGTAGAAGAATATAGCCATAGCGAGTGACCCAGGATATGGACCAGATATATAATGTGAGTTGTCTTTTGCTTTTGGAGTTCCATTAAAATGGCTTATTTTTGAAAGAGCAGAATAACTAAAAGTTATTTTTCTTGGTAGCTGACCTCTGGGCATATTTGAAAGTTGCATCTTGATGATATTTACCTAAATATCATTTTTAATAGAAAAATGAATTTCTCCATTGGGATCTGAGCAGATTGGCTTCCTAGGAGGCTTGAAGTTTTAGTGAGAAAACCTATATTTTCATCAGTCAAACAGAGCTCACCCCTTCATGGTCTGAAGGGCTTTCAGCTTCAGTAACTGTCCGTTGGATCTGGATCAGTGTGAAATCTGACCTGAGTCCTCCTTTGGAGCTTTTTCAAATTCTTTGTGCAGTACCAGGCTGAATTGTAACAAATTTCAAAGAGTTTGGAAGAGTGAGAAAAAGTCTACTTTTAAGGGCCAGATACACAAGGATCTGGTTGTGGGGAAGCTATTTAGCCCTTTTCAACCTCCATTTCCAAATTCATAAAATTAGAATAATAGTTGTAATTTCCTGTAGGTGTGGGTTAAATCAGATTATTTTTGATAATGCTTATTATAGCACTGTGCTGAGTCCATAGTATTGTTCGGTAAATGTCAACCCTTACTATCATTATTAGTTTTTAAAGACAAAGTAATTTGAGAAAAAAACAGTATTTTTGATTGAAGTATACTTGATACATAATATTATAGGTGCACCATAGAGTGATTCCCTATTTTTAAAGGTTATACTACATTTATAGTTATTATAAAGTATTTGCTATATTCCCCGTGCTGTACAATACATCCTTGTAGCTTATTTTATACGAATAATTTGTACCTCTTAATCCTCTACCCCTTTATTGCCCCTCCCCCAGCCCTCTCCCCACTGGTAACCACTCGTTTGTTCTCTATATCTGTGAGTCCACTGCTTTTTTGTTATGTTCACTAGTTTTTTGTATGAGAAAAAAATGGTATTTTTTTAATGAAAGAATAATATTCTTTTTACTTTCTCAAGAGCACATTTTGTTACCAAAAGAATGTGCATTCCTGTACAATTAAGATGTTTTGGGGTACATGCAAAATCTTTCTATATGCTGGTTGTATACTGGGATCTTAGTAGCTATAAGGAAGACAATGTGGAAAGAGGTGGAACTCCTTGACTTTCTGAGTCATTGCTAGCTTACCTGCTGCCTGGTAACCAGGAGGGGCCTTCTAAACAAATGTGGGGCTATTCCAAGAAGAGGTCTATGAGGAAACTGTGTGTGTGTTCTGAATAACTTGTGCTCTCCGTCTCATTCAGTGGAGTGATTTTGCCCGTCCACTGTATTTAGATCTTCCCTTTGGAACTTGCTGCAAGAGGCTACTCTGTGCAGTCTTTCTAACTCCAGTTAATCTGCTGGTCTATTAGAAGATTAAAAAGCATTTGCGATATATACTCATATTCTTAGAGAAAACTCTTCCTGAAATCTGATTAATCGAATCCTTTGATGATGATTGGTTATGAGGAATACATTTATTATGTTAAAACACTTTTATGATTTCATCCTAAATGAATTTCTAGATCCTAAGAAACCTAGGTAAATCTTTTCAGAAATTAAAGGATGAAATTACAATGTCTGGGGTATTAAATTAAAAAAAAAAAGATGTTAGCATGCTACCATGAGGAACCTTAATTAGGGTTGTGTCATGATGATGTATTAATAATTGTGTCTTTTGACATCATGAAAATGGATGGCAACCTGCAAAACAACTGCTGACTCATAACAATGCATTCTTTATTTTATTGAGTTATGTTTATTTTCTTGTGTTCCTCTTGATAATCAACCAAATCATTATTTAATTCTACAAAATAAGTTCCCTTGCCACCCATTTTCGTTGTAGAGCTTGAGAAATTCAACTATGCAGCTTCCAGGAAGTGCTTAGGGAATCATAGTCCTAGAAGATATAGACACACACACACACACACACACACACACACACATACACACTTCAGCATTAATTTTCTTTTGAGAATCTCTGATTTAGAGAGTCCCCCACATACAACCTCTCAAGAATTAAAAATATGGGGTGAAGTAATCCCCAAGACTCTGAATAGACTACAATACATGAATACTGATTTTGCTGTTGTGTTTTTCAACACTCAAATGTATTTGAACTTGTTTACAGCACAGTCTATACTTTTTTTTAACATCTTTATTGGAGTATAATTGCTTTACAATGTTGTGTTAGTTTCTGCTATATAAAAAAGTGAATCAGCTATACATATATCCCCATATGCCCTCCCTCTTGCATCTCCCTCCCACCCTCCCTATCCCACCCCTTTAGGTGGTCCCAAAGCATGGAGCTGACCTCCCTGTGCTATGCAGCTGCTTCCCACTAGCTATCTATTTTACATTTGGTGGTGTATATATGTCCATGCCACTCTCTCACTTCGTCCCAGCTTACCCTTCCCCCTTGCCATGTCCTCAAGTCCATTCTCTATGTCTGCGTCTTTATTCCCGTCCTGCCCCTACGTTCTTCAGAACCTTTTTTTTTTTTAGATTCCATATATATGTGTCAGCATACGGTATTTGTTTTTCTCTTTCTGACTTACTTCACTCTGTATGACAGACTGTAGGTCCATCCACCTCACTACAAATAACTCAATTTTGTTTCCTTTTATGGCTGAGTAATATTCCATTGTATATATGAGCCACATCTTCTTTATCCATTCATCTGTCAATGGACACTTAGGTTGCTTCCATGTCCTGGCTATTGTAAATAGTGCTTCAGTGAACACTGTGGTACATGACTGTTTTTGAATTATGCTTTTCTCAGGGTATATGCCCAGTAGTGGGATTGCTGGGTCGTATGGTAGTTCTATCTTTAGTTTTTTAAGGAACCTCCATACTGTTCTCCATAGTGGCTGTATCCATTTACATTCCCACCAACAGTGCAAGAGGGTTCCCTTTTCTCCACACCCTCTCCAGCATTTACTGTTTGTAGACTTTTTGATGATGGCCATTCACCGGTGTGAAGTGATACCTCATTGTAGTTTTGATTTGCATTTCTCTAATGATTAGTGATGTTGAGCATCCTTTCATGTGTTTGTTGGCAATCTGTGTATCTTCTTTGGAGAAATGTCTATTTAGGTCTTCTGCCCATTTTTGGATTGGGTTGTTTGTTTTTTCGATATTGAGCTGCATGAGCGGCTTGTAAATTTTGTA
Organism: Lagenorhynchus albirostris; assembly: GCF_949774975.1. Taxonomy (NCBI): domain Eukaryota; kingdom Metazoa; phylum Chordata; class Mammalia; order Artiodactyla; family Delphinidae; genus Lagenorhynchus; species Lagenorhynchus albirostris. The sequence continues at coordinate 15,691,323 of NC_083104.1, read as the reverse complement.
GATTAATCCTTTGTCAGTTGCTTCATTTGCAACTATTTTGTCCCATTCTGAGGGCTGTCTTTTCATCTTGTTTATGGTCTCCTTTGCTGTGCAAAAGCTTTGAAGTTTCATTAGGTCCCATTTGTTTATTTTTGGTTTTATTTCCATTTCTCTAGGAGGTGGGTCATATGACCTTGAGTTTGTGCATAGCACATTAACATAGGTTTATCTATACATTTTAATCGTTTCCATACCTATGTATACTTTATCTGAAGATGATACTCTCCATACATCTTAAAAGAAGGCTTACGTAGTTGAATGATAGAGACTGTATTTTTATAGCAGAAGGTCACATAAAAAGTGTGCTCTGTTAAATATGGTGAGTCGCCTTGGGTCACGTGCTGAGACTGGTTGATGGTGCTTATCTCTACACACAGCTCCTCCTACTGTTTTATGGATTTGGGTGAATATTCTTTTATATCAAAGACTAAGCTGCATGTCTGGAGAGGAGGTAAGAGAGAGTAGTATTTTCCTTTAAATCTTAGAATAGTGCTATTATGTGAGAGAAGATTATAGCTGCCTTCCCTTGCTGGTCTGTGAAGTTGTCCTAAAGGTATTGATTATTTTCCAATGAAATCCATGTCTCCTCTCAGAGAGCACTCTGCATGCTCAGTTACATCAGGGCTTGGCTCTCATACTCTGGGGAGAACAAGATAGAACAACCTGTCCTTTTTGAAATATTCTCAGTGCACTGTGCTGCATTTACTGCCTGTGGTGGCTCATTTTAAATGCCAGTTTGACTGGGATAAGGGATGCCCAGATAGCTGATGAAACATCATTTCTGGGTGTGTCTGTAAGGGTGTTTCCAGGGGAGATCAGCATTTGTGTCAGTAGACTGAATAAAGAAGACCACCCTCACCAATCTGAGTGAGTATCATCCAGTTCACCAAGGGTTTGAAGAAAATAAAAAGGCAGAGGAAGGGGGAATTTGTTCTCTGTTTGACCTGGGACACCTGTCTTCTGCTCTGTCATCAGCATTCTTGACTCCTGGGCCTTTGGAATCATCCTGAATTATACCACTGGCTTTACTGGTTCTCCAGCTTGCAGACAGCAGACCATGGGATTTCTCAGTCTCCTTAATCACATGAGACAATTTCTGTAATACATCTCTCTCTATCCCTATATATATGCTATTGGCTCTGTTTCTCTGGAGAACCTGATGAATACACTGCACAAATGCAACTTGTTTGGCTTATCCTGCCTTTCTCTGTTCTAACTCTGTTTACGGGCCTTACACTAAGTTTCAATTATTTGTTTACACATTTGTCTCAGTAATATGTCTTTGAGGGCAGGGCCCAGTTCAAATATATATTTGCTTTGTTATCACTGAGCATAGACCCTAGCTCACACTAGATGCTTTATAAAGGTAGGGGATGGGGAGATTTAAAAGGAAGGACAGAGGGAGGGAAAGATTCTCCTGATAGGTCACTCCTTGGACACCTACTGGGCTAAATTCTCTGATTGCTTCTCTGGGTCCTATAGTCTAGGCAATCTTGCTAGCAGTTTCTAGTTTCACTCAAACTTGGTTTCTGATGAATTCTAATGTTCCCTTAACTCTCCTGTCTTTAATATCCCCACCTGGCTAAGAGGCCCCGGATTGGCATTGCCTATGGCTAATTCACTTCAGGACCATTCTGAAATAAAAGCGTGAGGAATTGTTGAGTGAGTCTTAACCCAAAATGAAAGTCTCTCCTCAAGAAATCCTAAGTGGAAGCTGAGTAAAATTGATCTCCTCAGAAAGAAGTTCCCCTATTTTGAATAATTAAGTGTCGATTTTTCAGCATCTCTTGAAAGGGGGCATTCAGAGACGATAAGATTCCATTGGGGCTTCCCTGGTGGCGCAGTGGTTGAGAGTCCGCCTGCCGATGCAGGGGACATGGGTTCGTGCCCCGGTTCGGGAAGATCCCACATGCCGCGGAGCAGCTGGGCCCGTGAGCCATGGCCGCTGAGCCCGTGAGCCGTGGCCGCTGAGCCTGCGCGTCTGGAGCCTGTGCTCCGCAACGGGAGAGGCCACAACAATGAGAAGCCCATGTACCGCAAAAAAAAAAAAAAAAGAAAAAAGATTCCATTGGATGCTAAAATATTTTGTATAAGTAATTAATATTGCATATTTCAAAATGATGATATTAAACAGTATCCTTTTTCTTTTCTTTTTTTCCTTTCTGTGATATAAGAGCATCAGAACTAGCTCCATGCCCTTGTCCCAGAATTAATCATTCCTCTCCATAGTTGATGTTTACATCTTTTAAATATTTATGGGCTGTTTTGTTCCTCTATTGTTGTTTATCCACTCTAGAGACATTCAGAAGCCTTGCATTTCTTCCTTAGCCAAGCACTTCATTCCCTCCATCATTCTCATGGCTGTTCTTTGGATTACCTCCAGTTTGCACACATAATTTTGGTATCTAGGTGCCAAAAACATGTTTGTTTCAACTGGGGTCTTATTACAGTTGCTTTTACTCAAATCACGTACACAAATAAATGCGATCTCTAAAGCATGAAAACGCAGTAAGGGCTCCAGAGGGAAGGTGAGATACGCAAATATGTTGTTAAAATGCTACAGGTAGATTTTTAAGTCACTAGGGAAATGGAGTCTCAAAATCAAAAGATTGTAGAATGAGCACTATGTGAAGAATTTTATTTTAAAGCCAAGCGTTGTGATCATTTTGCAGGTTTCTGTTGTTACTGCCAGTCTGTTGGTTTGTAAGATTTTAATAGGGTTGGGTTTAGTCTTCCTAGCCATTTTCTAATCATTTACTTATTTTCTCTATGCAATTGCAGAAGGCAGAGCCTTTTTTCAGTAGGAAAAATGTTGCTATTCCTTTGCAGAGAAAAGACTGAAGTAAAATGACCATAAAAATATTAAAGACAAAGAGACACTGAAACCCAGCAAAACTTTGGTGATCTTTTTAATAAACAAACACTGTGGATCTTATATTGTTATTTAAAAGGACTTTTCAAGTAGCAACATGACCTACTGCACAAATAAAATGTCCATGGAAATATGTAGCACCAGCAAACAATGACTTAGAGTAAAATCCAATGAAGAGAGAAAACTGTGTTTACTCAACACAATGCCATTTTTGCCCTAAGGAAATCCATGTTGGGGAACAATACCATGTATAACAGTGAGACAAATCATAGGCATCTCCCCTAAATAGCAGATTTTGTTGAACTGCACATGTGTGCAAATATTTGAGGCCTTGGAGAAGAAGCAAAACAATGAAATACATCCCTTCTGTCACCACCTGAGCTGGGGAGGACAGAGTTAGCAGGCGCCTCTGAGAGCCTGGTGATGAAGCTGGGAAGTAGGAAGGAAATCAAAGCCTCTGATCAAAGGCTGATTTAGCCTGTCATAAGTGACGCTGCCATGGAAAGAAGCCTTGTGCACAGAGATCAAAGATTGGGGCCTCCACAGACACCACAACATTCCCTGCCCTACAAAAAGCAAGAGAAGGAGGGAAAAGGAGAAATGCATCAAAGCTCTCTAAGAACACTGTACAGTATAAACTCCCTTTCTTAAGGACAGCACGTACTATTAGAAAAGTGAAAATGAATCTTGTTTTTTTTTTTTTTTAATAGTATGTTTGAGGTCTGCTTTTGAGATCCAGAGTAGCTGGCACCATTAGCTTAAGTAACTTACCTGCAAACAGACTCTAGGCAGTGCTTCCACTTATTTGCGGCCCTTTCTTGTCTATATTAGGGTTCTTTTCACAACTGGAAACACAAGGCAAATTATTTTATATTTGAGTAACTATTGTCTTTTGAGTTTGGGCTGGGTCAGAGACTTCAGTCCATGTTACCATGCTGTTAACTTCTTGTTAACCGGTTAATCAACCCTTATGTGATTTTTGGTATTTCACTCCATGTTGTGAGTATAGCAAGTTCCTTAACTGTGTACCATATCTCTATACATTATATTCTCCTGTCACCCATACTTTACATATTTTTTAACATTTTAAACCTGTGCCACGTGTAAAATGACAGTAAAAGCAAAATAAATCTTATAAATCACTTTACAGTTGTCTAATATAGGATGCTTCATTCATTTGTAGAAACTAAACATTTAAAAAAATTAATTTATTCAACAATTATTTTTGTTTAACTGTTAAGAGACACTTGGCTGAGGATACAGCAGCAAACTAAAACAGGCAGTTTTTACCCTCATGAAGCTTATCTCTATTAGGGTAGACACAGATTGATCAGATTATCATGCAAAAAAGCGTGAAATTGCCACTCTGATCAATGCTACTAAGGAGAGTTAAATGGGGATTTGACCTATGAAGGTCAGAGAAAGCTTCTCTGAGAAACTGATGCTTGATCAGAGGTAGGAAATAAACTGGGCAAGAAGGGAAGGTAAGAAGGATCCATTTGATTAGAGATTTTTATTAACACGCTTTCATTTTTCTTGGAAGGGAAGTGGTGGTGGAAAATGGGTCCAGATACAGGGCAGAGGACAGTGCAGTAGATAGTAAACTGATTAAGAGAATGGGTCTGATAAATTAGTCAACCTCTCCAAACCTTAGGCTTCTGATCATAATCCTTACATCACAGAATTGTCTCAATAAGTGGTAGTTGTCATCGTCATCATCATCACCACCATCACCTTGAGGTCTAGCACTGGTTTGTAGTGTGATTTTAGGCATATCATTTCATTACTTTGAGTTCCAACTTCATACTTCTATAAAATGGAGGTGTTGGATTTAGGTTGCAAGCTTCCTTCCTGTTCTAATGGTTCCATGATTTTTCAGGCAAATCTAAAGTTGGAAATTTCATTCTGGATATGGGAAGTCTATATGCTGACAGGTTAGGGGAAGTATTGTTTTAGGGAAGTAGATTTTGAAAAGAAGCACAGTTCCACCTTTTAGCAACTTTACTTACATTTCTATAATCCACATTTTAGAAGTTTCTATTATCTTAGATTACATTTTATAACACATACGTCTTCTGCTAAAAAGCCTTTAAAGGATTTTGGTGGGATGTTTAATTTCCCATTATGGTTGGTTTCTCAAATCATTCCCTTTGTAATTGGCACATTTTTACAGTCCTCTTTAAAATGAATTTAATTTTCCAACTAAAAATATCAAGCTGAGTTGGAAATTGAAATTGTAGGACTGTAAAATCAAATGATAAAAAACAAACTTTCAGGCCAAAGTTTTCAACCACTATAACATGTAGAAATACCTCCAGAAAAGTGTTTTCTTATTTCTTACAAAATGCCTAAGAATACTTCTAAGATTATTTTGGTCAAAGTAAAATTCTATGACATTTCTAAATCTAGAAAATGATTCAGTTTACACCTCGTTATTTATTTAAGTACATAAGTGTTTGGTTTGATTGGAGCATCGCCTTCAGTCTGTTTATGCTTTACTTACTCATGTTTCAGCTTTGCAAAGTTTACTTTCGTCTGTATTATGTTAAACATTTAATCTTTTTTCCTAGTGCTACAGATATAAGAAAGAATCCAGATATATGTTTTTTCTACCTGGTATTTTAAAAACTCACCCTCATGTTTTGTGTGATAAATACTCTAAGTTCTTTTGTATTTTTCTTTATCTTAACCCTTAGGGAATACATAGTAAACATATTAAATAGGCAGCCTAGGGACTAGTGTCCCTAAATTATGGGTTAGAAAACTGAGATGTTGACTCATTCAAAGTCAAATTCATATTTACTGAATAAGAATTAGATCTTATATCTCCTAGCTTCTAGACCCATGTACATTTTACAGTGCCTCACTGATTTGCCAATGTAATATAGATTCCTCCCAACTTAATGGAAGCATGCAAACCCCTGACATGAATTAGATATGGTTAAATTGGTCAATCATTGTCTGATTGGCCTCAACGATTATAGCATTAAATGGTATTTCATCTTGATTTCCTCTGCTCTTTTTTTCTTATGCCATTTCCCATTCTATTGGCCTTGGTGTGGATATGCTCTTCATTTGTGAATGTCCAATTATCATGCCTTCATGTTAGGTGGAAGACCGATTAGCATGGATTAATTAAGGTAATGAAATAATTACACTGATTATGATATAACTATATAGTAACCAACATTAGCATGGCCTAATTACCTAGTGGTTATGAGCATGTGCCTTGGAGATCTGATTTAAGTGGGTTTGGATTTGACCTTCAGTACTTACTAATAACATGTGCATTTGTGAGTTACTCAATCTCTTTGAGCTTTGGTTTTCTCTTCAGTAAAGAAGAGATAATAGTACTTACAGAATTTATTTTTTAATAGATACAATTATGTAAATGCATTGTATTTTCTACATGGCAAGGCCTCGATAATTATTAACAACATGACTTGTATTGCCCTGGCTACAAGGCTGTGTACCTATCGAATTATGATCCAGTCATCCTCCCTTAGCACCACACCACAGTCTTAGAGGATGGGACAGGTAATGCCAGTTTGGTTATATTCAGCATCCTTCGCTGGGGATTTATTGAACTCACGCTAGAATAACAGAGCTGGTCTCAGAGAATGCTGCTGCAAACAAACAAGACAGAAGTAAGAGTAAGCACGATGGCTTGATGATGTTTGGGTTGCAGAATTCAGAGGCCCCTGGTGATGGTTCTCCCTCTGCTTTTTGTATGTTTTTTGTTTGTGGGCTAATAAATTCCCTTAATTAAGTTAGTTTGATTTGGGTTTATGTGACCCATTAATGAGTCCAATAATACAGCTTTTTAAGAAACACATTTCTTCAACCTTCAGTTAACATTTATTACTCCTAACAGTGTTCTATTACTTATTTATTTACATGGTTATTTTCTTTCTTCCTGTTACTAAAGTGTAAACTCCATTTGGACAAGAACCTACTACACTCTTTCCTCACATATTGGAAAATCCCTAACACCTAGTAGCCACTCAGTTAATATTGGATGAGTCAATGGATGAAGGGAGAAAGAAAGGAATCATCTTTTGAAAAAATGCTCCCTAGTCAAAATTGCATCCACATTTTTTCCTGAATAGAGTAGGTAAAGATGCAAATTTAACATTCATTGAGAACTTATTGTTGAGTCATTCATCATGTTAGATATTGTATATCTTTTGAGATTTTTAGTATCAACCTCATTTTACAAATGAGAGAATGGAGGAGCAGTGAGATGAAGTCACAGTGGTAGATTCTGTAATGCTCCACTCAGATCAGCCTTTGAGAACCAGGGGTTCTCTCTGTTGCTTGGAGTGCTGCCAGCAGCCAGCCCTCACATGTAAGCACCCAGTCAGGGTCACGATTGCCTCAGATGAAGAGAGTACCCCCTTGCTCAAGGTCATGGCTCCTTTGCAGGGAGACATCTACTGCCTGATGTAGAGGGATAAAGACCCAGGATCCTAACCCAAATTAGGACAGCTCTAAGGATCATGCCCACGTCAGAACTCCCTGTAGGGTGGGCTGAGGAGTCTCTTTATGCTGTGTCACAGCTCAGCTTTTCCCTTTGTCCACTTCTGCTTCCTTGCTATCCCTTCCCCATGCATTGATCTCAGATAGCTCATTAATAGACCAGAGTCTGCTTCCCAGGGAAACAAATCTTCTATGGTAACTTCTTAAGCTAGAGAAGAGGCCTCTCTGAGGAGCTAAAGCTGGCTGAGACCCTCAGGCCCGGGGGAAGTATAGCTCTGAAGTCTGAGCAGAGAAAGAGCTAGATTTTTTCTAGGGTCTTAAAAATGACCGTTGTAAAGCTAGAACACAAGATGCTGGGAGGAGAGAGGCTTGAGAGGTTGGCAGGCACCAGACCATGCAGGGCCTTGTAAGCCATGCAGAGAAGCTAGACTTGTATTTTCAATTGTTTCTACCCTTTTCTCTGCTCATGCACCAGGATTCGCCTCCCCCTATCTCTAGCTACCATGGTTCCGCCCTTTGGAGCCCATTTCTGCCCTATGAAATTGTACTTGAATTTGTGTTTTCTCTCAGAATGCTATTTATAGACCTTTTCATTCTTAACCTTCTCACTGGCTTGCTACTATAATTATAGTCTCAAAAAGCAGTTGTTTTCTGGGAAAAGGATGTTTTGAGCTATTAGTTGTGACTTAGTCAATTGTGTGTAGCTTACGAAATATCTTTCTTTATCCACTAAAAAGGCTAGAGTTCCAGTTGCTATGATTTAAAGGCAATGGGAATATTTCCTAGAGTTTCATGAGATTATAAAAACCTTTTCTGACATTTGAAGTGATTATAGTTTATACCACATTGATTTACGATTCGGGTCATTCAAATGACCTTTAGAATTCAGTAACTTCTAGGTCACAGAGAGGCACAGATGGGCACCATGTCATCTTTGTATCTGATAACTGGCGTGTGTGTGTGTGTGTGTGTGTGTGTGTGTGTGTGTGTGTGTGCGCGCGTGCGCGCGCACACACACACACACGCTAATTATTTAGGTATACTCTCCGGGAAAAAGTGTAAACGCTAAAGGTTTTCATTTATTTTGGGCAAGTGTCAGTGCCTGGTGGAAGAAGCTTAGTATCTGAAATACGGAAACTGCAGAGATAAATGATTCATATATATGCTGCAAGCTGTATCTTCTTGCGTTGTTTTCCCCCAGTGTTTCCTGGCAAACTAGCACAGTAGTTCTCACCTTTGACTGCCTATCATAATTTACTGTGGCACTTTTTAGATCTAAGGCTCTCTGGGCAGCCATTCCAACTTTGTAGGTGAAGCCCAGATAGCTATTTCTTGTAGTGGTGGGTGTGGGTGCTCTTTTCAACCTCTACCCATGATTTTATTCGACAAGTAGCGTTGAGAAGCATTGGTCTGTTAAAATGTCTATAAGGAAGGTACAAAATCACCCCTGGTTGAAAAACCACTGCTCTAAGTAAGGCCTCCTTCCCTACATCCAAAGCAAGAATGCTGCCTTGTACAACTCCAGGGAATATCATTCATTTGTATTCTATGCAGAGTTCTTCCTTCGAGTTGTACAACAGCTGTACATCACTCAAAAGGAGAAGCTCTGCTTTACTGTGTAATGGGTGAAATGACATGCTCTGGTGATATACATATATTTGGAGATTTAATAAAGGACCAGGATATAGAATACTTAAAGTCTACTATATTTTTAAACTGCATTCATGAATATTGCTTCTCTTTTGTAGTTTCTTCTCTCTGTCATGCATACACACAAACCGAGGCAAGGAACTCTCTTACTTTGTTTAACATGTTTTTAGTTCTAAGCAGAAGCCCAAAGAAAGTGAAGAAGCAAAAGCAGTATTGATGAATGCTGCTGTATAGTTCTAATTAATTCACTGTCCTTTCGGAAATGAGACCATAGATCCCAGGAATTAAGGTGAGAGTGTGCGAGTAGACAAAGGAAGAAATGTCCTCAGTTCCCAGGCAGATTCGGAGGTTAGGGCAGGAACCTCATCTGTCTTTTTTTTACATATATAAATTTATTTATTTTAGTTTTGGCTGTGTTGGGTCTTTGCTGCTGCGCGCTGGGCTTTCTCTAGTTGCAGCGAGCGGGGGCTACTCTTCATCGCGGTGCGCGGGCTTCTCGTTGCGGGGGCCTCTCTTGTTGCCGAGCACGGGCTCCAGGGCGCAGGCTCAGTAGTTCTGGCACAGGGGCTTCGTTGCTCCGCGGCCTGTGGGATCTTCCCTGACCAGGGATTGAACCCATGTCCCCTGCAATGGCGGGTGGATTCTTAACCACTGCACCACCAGGGTAGCCCCTCATCTGTCTTTTAAGTGCTGTATTCCCAGTGCCTAGAAGAACAGCTGGCATATGGTGGTTGCCCAATATATTTTTGGGATGATTGAATGAGTGAACGACTTGGACCGGACAACCTTATATTGTCGGCCCTGGTATCTAGGCAAAAGGGAACTACAGTAGAAACAAGAACTGAGTCCTGCCTGTGTCTGTGTTTGTCCTTACATGGAAATTCCTGTTCAAGGGGGGACTTAATATGTAGGTGATTAAAGATCTCTCCATGGATTTTCCATGGTGCCTGGCATTCTCACCTTAAAGTTCTGTCCGCCTGGGTAATTTTAGGGGTTAAGGCTTCATGTCTCCTCTGACATGGGGTTATTAGCTTTGATTAGTTATGGGATGAGTACCACTGATGGAGTAAAAAATAATCATAGATAATCTAAGATTAAGTATAAGTAAATAGCAGACATATAAATCAAATATTTTTCCTTTTTCATTCTCTTTTGGTGCTTTGGATTAAGTCAGAAACTAGTTTTGTGCATGCATGATTTTATACATTTTTAACACGTTCTACCATCTCTTTCTCATAAAAAGAGACCAGACTTCAAAATCCAAGATTCAGCTGGTCACAGTGTCTGCTTAGAAGTTAATTGTTTAGGTTTCAATGTATTTATTTTTATGGGATGTGGTGCGGATTTCCCATTCTGTAGTAGTGAGAAAACATATTACCTTAAGATATTTTAGTGACGTGGATAGACCTAGAGTCTGTCATACAGAGTGAAGTAAGTCAGAAAGAGAAAAACAAATACTGTATGCTAACACATATATATGGAACCTAAGAAAAAACCAAAAAAGGTCATGAAGAACCTAGGGGTAAGATGGGAATAAAGACACAGACCTACTAGAGCATGGACTTGAGGATATGGGGAGGGGGAAGGGTAAGCTGTGACAAAGTGAGAGAGTGGCATGGACATATATACACTACCAAACGTAAAGTAGATAGCTAGTGGAAGTAGCCGCATGACACAGGGAGATCAGCTAGGTGGTTTGTGACCACCTAGAGGGGTGGGATTGGGAGGGTGGGAAGGAGGGAGACGCAAAAGGGAAGAGATATGGGAACATATGTATATGTATAACTGATTCACTTTGTTATAAAGCAGAAACTAACATGCCATTGTAAAGCAATTATACTCCAATAAAGATGTTAAAAAAAGATATTTTAATCTAAATAGAAAAGTAAGTCAATTAAAAATAAGTGCAAGTAATGCATGCATATGAAAAAAAATCATGAATGTATCACTTGAATGGCTTGAGAAACATTGAATTTGTTTATTTTGTTAGTTTGATATCTCCCCTTGAGGAAGAGAGACTCTTGGGGACCCCCAGGCTGAGTGGTTCCGAAAGAGGCAGTATGTTCTGGGGATGTGTTTGTATGTCTTTGGGGCCACCTGGGAGATGATGATGGATGCTGGGAGAGGACGGCCCCCCAAAGGGGGTGGACAAGTCCTGGAAGGACACGTAGGGCCCTTTGAAAGGCCAACTGCATCAACTTCAGATGTTCAGTTCTTCTCACATGGGTATCTGTCCAGGCAGCACCAACATGCCTTCTAGTTTGAGAGGCCTGTGAGAGTAAGAGGGACTATTGTTTCACTGGGCAGTCAGTCCTACTATTATGAGTCACTGAATTCTGAGTCATGCGTCATAGGAGTCAGCAGGACCTCAGCTGTCCTTTAATTCAACCATTCTTTTGGGACGTGAAGGCGTTTGCATTACCATTCCCATACATGGTCATCAACCTCTACTTCACCTCCTCTGATAAGAGGGCTCCTTCCTGAGGCTTCCAAGTCCATGTGTGTATAACTCCAAGCCTCGAATCTCTCTCCCAGGAATTTTCATTTGTTTCTCCCAGTTCTGCCCATTGGGCCCCTAGAAAACAAAATCGAATTCCTTTTCTGTGACACTCAGATGTTTGAAGAGAGGTTTTATGTCTCGCTTGAGTTATCTTTTTTCCCCGGAAAACATCCCCAGCTCCTTCAGCCTTTCTTTCCACGAGGTGGTGTCCATTGATTGTCTGAATCAATTTTAAATTTAAGCACCTAAGCCTGGATAAAAATGTCTAGGTGTTCCTTTAGGGGAAAAAAAGTAAAGTGTGACAATCACATTCTTTATTCTAAATACCGTATTTCTTTTACTATATCCTAGGATTACCAACTTTTTGGCAATTTTATTATATCATTCATTAACTGTCTTTTTTTAAAAATACTACAATTGTGCCCCACCTTCTTTGTTTTAAACTTATGCCAATGTCTTTCTAATAAAAATATGTGTGATTTGTGTTGTGTGTGTGTAGCAGGAAATAGAAATTGCAGGGAAATGAGAGTAAACTGTTAAGTACCAAGAGAAATTAGACATTTGAAGACGTATGAAATATCGGACACCATGTGTAAGCTGAAAAGCAAGACATCAGTTTTATTTTTCCTTAGCCTGTTCAAAGGAAGTTTTTCTCCGGTTTTGGTCCTTGAGCCATTTATATGCACAACATCTTATTATAGAGGTCTTGCCTGAATATCCCATCTTGCTATCTCATCCATCTTTGCCTGCTATTGCCCAATTTGATTTCTGTTCATAGCTCTTGTGGCTACCAGGCATTTTATATCTTTTTATTTACGTATTAAAACAATTTACAAAAGCAGGGGCTTTGTCTATCCATACTACCAAGCACAGAGCATAATATTTGTCACAAGATTTTGTTAAATGAATAATTGCATAAATGAGTAAAAGAATGACTTGGGATGTTAATTACATATGCAGATTCCTGGGCCCCACTCTGGCTGCGGGGGCCCGGGATTCTAGGAATTCATCTGTATTCTAAAATTTTAGCAGGGCTGTTTTTGCATATGTGCACACAATGTTTAATACACCAAAAACTGTAAATAAAATATAAAAAGTAAATTTTTGAAATATCCAAAAATGGTTCTTCTCCTTTACATTCTTAAAAGAAGACATAAATCTGTATAACGCCATTAGAAATAACCACTTCCATCTTACATTTTAAGTCATTTGCATATTACTGTCCAATATGGGATCACTATCTCCCAAACCATAGTATTTTGCTAAATCACATTCTCATGCCAGTATGACAGCAGAGATCCATACATATATGGGTACTTGCAGACTACTGTAGCTTACCAAACAAATAAGACAGGGAGATCATTTATAAAAGTTACCTCATCGACACTGGGGTGTAGTTTGTGACACTTGTTCAAAATGTTGATCTCAAAAACTCAACGCATTGGATGGTGGAAGGAAAAGATCTACGTAAAAGCTTTCCACGGAAGGAGACAGTCTTATTTTCCTATAAACTGCATTACTAATAAAATAAGGGAGAAGAGCAATAAGAAACAAACAAGATTAGGAAAGCCAAAATGGTTTTTAAATGAAATTATTTTTCCCAAACTTTTCCATGAGGTCTCTGCAGCTCTGCAACCACCAGCTTGTTGGAAATCTGGTTTGTGACAGTTTGAGAAACCATTCTGTCTGACCCCTTTTTTACTTATTAAATTAATTGTACTGAATTTGTTTTCCAGAAAGAAATGTGAATCATCTGAACGATGAGCTAAGCTGTTAAATCCCCACAATGGTTTGGTCACTTAGTTCTGCCTCTCAGCTAGCTGGTCTGGACACAACCCATGTTTTTAACTTTGATCATTGTAGAAAAAGAAAGTCCAGTACTGCATAATACAAGCCTAATGAAACAAAATTGCATACAAATATCACCCAATACTGCTCTCCACTAAAATGTTATCTGTTTAGCATGATGTTTAGTTCACTTGGAGGTAAGAATTAAATATTGGGTCTTTAAAAGGGGGAGAAAGGAGGAAGAGAGGGAAGGGAGAGAAGAAAGGGGGGGAAGGAAGAAGAAAAGATAGAAAAAAGAGAGGGAGATGGGGGAGAGAATGGGAGAAACTTCTTATATTCAGAAAACGGTATTTTTTTTCTCCCTCGTGAAGCACCATGGAATAGGTAAGGCCAGTTGCTACTAAAGTTGAGTGTTTACTGAGGTTGGGCAATCATATCCCATGGTTGAATATCATATTCACTACCTGTGTGCCCTCAAAGGTCACACATTTATTAAGATTTCTTACTTGTAAAATATATGCATTGGAGCTGAATGATACTGAAGCAGCATTCCAGCCTTAAAAACTATATGTCTCTTTGATTTTTCACGTATCTGTCAAATTTGAAATACAAAGAATAGAATAATCATTTAAAAATATGAGACACAAAGAATCGGCTCTAAAAGACCTAAATCAAATTTAGAAGGAAAAGTAAATTTTGAATAAAATGATAATAATGGGAAGTGCCACTATTGCTGGAGTATAATTCAGTGTTTAATATTTTAATACAAGGAAATTGAACAATATGTATTCTTCATAACTTCTTCAGGTCAATAATTTAGCTTGAGAATTTTAATAGCTTAAGTACATTCACAGCCAAGATCTGCAGTGCTTACAGGGCATGAGCCACACATTTAAATGCTAAGGGGTGAGTATCAGGAGAGGTAGACGACGATAGGGAGGAGTGGGGACTGATGCCCTGGAGAATCCAGGTTGTTCTAAGCTGGAGACCTCTGCTCTACTTGTTACCGAACGAGGTTTGTCTGCCCGACGTGCAGCAAGCCAAACACTGAGTCGCCGAGGTTTGTCACAGAGGGTTTATTCATGAGGCAGACAAGTGAGGAGAGGGGAGAACAAGGGGCCTCAAAGATGAAGGGCTTGGGATATTTATGGGATAAAGAAGCAGGGTGGTCTTAGGCATGGGGAGGGATGGTTGGAGGCAAGAAAATGGTGAAGTAATCAGTGTTCTGTGCAGGTGTATGTGAGTTACACACATCTTCATGGGATGCATGTTCAGAAAGTGGTAGAGTTAATGTGAGCTGAGGCCGGGAGAAAGACGGACAATTGGACACTCACACAGGTCAGTGGTCTCCACCGGTTTGAACTGGGCAAGACTGGCTCCAGTTTAAGCTGTTGTTACTATAGTAACCCACCAGTCAGAGGTGTTATCTATAGGGGCAGTTAAAGGAGTCCTGTGATGTTTTGTCTAAGTAAGCTGTGTGAAGTTTGGAGGGTATGCAATTTGCAAGAACAATTAAAAGGAATTTAGTCAGTGGAGGCCGATTACAGCATAGTATTTATTAAGCAAGTTATAGTTTAAGGGAACTAACTGATGACTGCCCTTGATTTCACGTCCTGGAAGATCATTGCCAGATGCCAAAGCAGGACTAGTCTTATCAGACTTTCTACATTTTCAGAGAAAGGACAGAAATCTGAATTTTACTGTTAAAACGCTTAATGTTTAAGCAATGGAAGCTAATTCAGGCCTTCAAGAAAAGTCCGTGTGGAAGGTAAACCAAAGACACCTGTGAGCAGAGTTTGCCCCCGCCCCCACCCCCCTTTGATTCAAGGGTTTCTGAGTTGCCTTCTACCCATTTCAACTACCAGGTAAATTGCTATCAGCTGTCAATCCTTAATGACAGTTTCTTTTATGATCTCGTTCAGATATTTAAAGAGTATCCTTCCCCATAGAATTCAGAATGGCCCTGAAACACAAGGACCATATAATATTCAGTCCAGAACGTAGCACAAAGTGAGGGAAATTCGGAGAGTAGATTCTTGTGTCAATTTCCCTGCTAAATGATTTGCACTGAAGTAGAATCCAGATGCCCAGGCAGCTAAGCTCCTCAGAAATGGGAATGAGCCGCCCTATCGACCAGCTTCTGTCCGCTCTAGTGCCCTGAGACTTGTGGTGATTCATCAAATGAACTCCTCGCCTTTTGAAGGAGCTAATTCAGTCTCATCCCCAGGGTGGTATTGATGCATTAAGAGGTTATGGCTCTTGGAGTAGTTAATGAAAAAAGAATGCACGGGACATGTTGAACATTTAACTGAAAATTTGTCATTTTATACTGTGATGGTTCTGAATTTCAACATCTTCTTCATTGTTTTGTTGTGGCGTGTTTCTTGTTTGTTATTTTGTTTTCTTTTAAGAAAGAATAATGTTAGAGAAAGGAAATGCTCATTTGTTACTGGAAACTTACAGTGATGGGATGTTCTAGACAAAACATAAGAAGTCCCTTGTTGCCACTTGCATTTGTCACTGCTCCAAATCTCTCCATCTAGCTAAGATTTATTCACATAATTGATGTATGGAGTCAGTTTCTCCATAAATCAATCAGACAAGAATTATGTTATTTTTATTTATGCATGTATTTGCTTTTGTATATCTCACTTTTAGATTTTTACAGGCTCTAGAACACAGAGGGCATTCACCATATTTGTGTTGGGTCAGTGGGTGTTTAAAGAGTGATTTTAAGGATGCCACAGTTGTTTTGCTTTGTTCTTAGCTGCATACAGTTGTGTAAGCTATTTTGAATATATCCATGTGCGGGGCCACATGATGGTAGTGCAAAGTGTCAATATTGATTTGAAAAGAATGACCTTTTCCTGTGTGTTCCCGTCCAGTGTCAGCTTATCTAAGATGGATGGTGTTGACAGGCTGCACTATCACTGTCTTAGGATAGATTTGCAGAAATGCCTGCAGTTTCTTGTTCTAGTTTCTTTCTCCCTTGGGTGCTTCGCTCTGGCACTGTCATTCAGACCTTACTATAAGGATAACCAATTAGTAGTTAAATGAGTTGAATGATTCATTTTATGTACTCTGTTCAAATGACACTAAACTCATTGCCACATGACTAGGACAGGTGAATTGCTTCTTTCTGCACTTTTTAAACAAGCCCACGTAGTAAATAATACTGTTCATAACCCCTGCCTTTATTGCTCTCTTTCCTACACCTAAGGAATCATTTTGAAAGTGAACGTGTAGAGGCCCTATTTGTATTCCAGTGGAAATAAGAACTCGGTAGTAATAAAACTGCGTAGGTTTTCACGTAAACAGATCACTTAGAAAGGGAGAAGTCGTTTTGAAAACAATACTACAAAAGATCGACGGTGAGAATACTTGCTGGCAGTTTTCATCTTTAATAACTCAGGACTGTCAGACTAGCACAGTGCCCCTGACCTGTATGCAGGATATGGAAGTATATCGTGGACCTACTGTGTGCCATAATGAAGATTGCAGAGGCAGATTCACTTCCTGTCTTTGAGATACTCAGAATTGAGCAGGGGGAGGGGTTTGAGACTGGTCATTATCTAACTCTCTGAATGAATGATCCTTGCTCTTTTAACAAAGGACATTCTGATTAATAAAATAGTCTTGGGGTTGTAGGGAAAATGTATCATTCTGGAATACAAAGACCTTCTGTCTTTTTTTATAATGGGCTATTTGCCTAAAAGACCAGAGTGCTAGGTGAATTAGACATCTACAACTCTGTGTAAACAGTACTTTCCAGTCTTTGCTTCCTGGTTAATAATCCCAAGCATTTTTGAAAGCACTTTACTTTGGGTATTAAGAAAGAACTACAAGTGAGATACAGACTTTTGTATATTTTGTAAATGAGATATAGATACTTTGTAAATCTACTACTGTGATACTTTGATATCACTTACTGATCTCTGTAACTCAAGGAATTGTGCTTTCTCAGTATCCTCATTTTATAGATAAGGAATTGAGGTTCACACTAACTTTTTTAGTCAAAAACTACTGAGTTTCTCAGTTGAAATGCACAGTCTGATTGATCGGATCCCCAAGCCCAGGAGAAGGATGATATATGGAAGCGAGGAAGAGGGTAGCCCCTACCCAGAGTGTTTCTCAAATTCTATACAATAATATATTATCCCCACATTCTTTCAAAACCTGTGTGAGAGAGGTGTGGGGAATGCAATGAAAGAGGCTTTTAAGTATTCACAGTGAAGCAGAGGGTTTAATGAGGTGGAATTTTAAGGTTTTTAAACTTGATGGTTGCTCTAAGGTGGGGAGTGCAATGGAAAATGAGGTGGTAAATTTGGATAAACACCCCAGGAATCTTCTGGAATGGAAGAGGTTTCTCCTCAGTATTCGAAGTTCTTGAAATCTCTGGAGCTTTGGTCAAAATAACAAGCCTTCTAAGGAAAATAAACAAACCAACCAACCCCCCCCCAAACAATTCCATGCAGAGAAATAAATGGGACCAGTGGCTTTTTAAAGGGGGTGGCGGCTCTGGGTCTGCATACCTCGTCCACTGGGAGCAGATCATTTTCTCAAGGGCACTTGCGAAAAGCTCCACAAAGTGTGGTAAGTCTAGTAACCGTGGCCAACTTTGTTGCGCAGCATTCTCGGTTAAGCATAAATGCCTGGGGAAAGAGCCTTCTTTCTTGCACTTTGAAGAATTACATGGCTTAGTCGGGACATATTACCAGCAGCTGTGGCAACAACAGGAGCAGGTGGCTTAGCTCAAGCCTCAGTTCCTTTGGAGCTACAGGTGGCACCAATAGGCACCTACAACGGTGACACCAGCAGATGGAAAAAGAGGGCGTGTCTTTACTCAGGGCAGCTCTAGAATTTCTACATGGAGGAGGTTCACTGAGAAGTGGGGTAGGGACTGACCTTGAAGCTCTATGTGCATGACAGGCACGCTATGTTTACTTAGATTGTAGTTTCTTTGGGATGTCTTGGAGTTGATGGAACTTATGGAAGAATTAGCCCCTTTCCTTGAGATATAAGTTGGCACCACGCCTGCTCTTTATTTGTAAAAATGTTAAGCTTTGGCTTTGGTGCCAGTAACATCAGGGTAGAGGCTTGCTTTGTGATGGGGTGGAAAACTTTTCCCTCCTTCCCTTCTATCTTCTTTGGCTGGCCTAATAATTAAATTCACATGAGACAGATGAACGGGAGAAAAACAATTTTGTACATAGGGAGCTCCATAAAAAAATATGAGACTCACGGACAGTCAGGCAGCTGAGGCTTATATACCATCCTGAGCTAAGGAGAAGGGGGTGGGAGACTGGGGCCTTAAAGGGGTGGAAGACAAGTCACAAGAATGTGAGAAGAGTCCGTTCAGTAATCAGATGTTTGCCATGCCTTGCAGATAAATCTTTCTGATATAAAAAGTTATTTCTGACAATAGCTCTCTCTTCCTGGTACAGGCTCCGTTATCTATTAATATATTGTTCTGGGCAGTTAAGGGAGAGGCAGGAAGCTTTTCCTGAATCTGCTGGGTCGTAATTGGCTTCAGTTCAAAACAATCCACATGCCAAAATGGCACATTTGGGGGTGGCATACATCGCTCCCCCTCAGTGGCAACCTGTCTGAGCGAGATTATGTGGTTTTCCTGCATCAAGAAGTTAGGTTGATTTCTCTCGGAACAAATAAGGTAGGAGCAAATTGGATAGTCCTGGAACACCTGTGAGCACAGCGTGGCCACTGAAGCTCTCACCTGGGGATGGGGATTCTCTAAATCAGCAAGGCAACACTTGGGAGTAGCAGTTTAGGAAACTCTAACACACAGTTATTTACACTTCATATTGTAACAACAGTAGTTATTAAAACAGTAGTTATTAATCAAAGCTGTTCCCTGATTATCTTAGGGTTCAGTGCTATAGAATGAATATTTATGACCCCCTGAAAATGCCTAAGTTGAAGCTGAATCCCCAGTGTGATGGGGCTAGGAGGTGGGGCCTTTGGGAGGCAATTAGGTCCTGAGGGTGGAGCCTTCATGAATAGCATTAGTGCCTCTTTAAAAGAGCCCCAGAGCTCTCTCACCTTTTCCGCCACCGTTTGAGAAGACGGCAAGAAGACCGCCGCCTGTGACTAGGAAGCGTGTTCTTCCCAGACTCTGACTCTGCCAACGCCTTCGTCCTGGACTACTGCCCAGCCTCCAGAACTGTGAGAAATAAATTTCTGTTGTTTATAAGTCCATGGTACAGTTACAGTAGACTGAACAGACTAAGACATCCAGGAAATCATCTCACTCTCCCCCTACTTCAGATGCTAGGGATTGAGTCTGCAGGAAGCTGGCTGATAACAAGTCATGTGTCTGCACCTCCATAGCATTTACCAGCATAATTTGTCCTCATTTTTCGTATTGGTGAGCCTGGTTCCTTGCATTCACCTGCTATTTCCAGTATGTTGTTCATATTTCACAGTGGTAAGGATCCTACGCTCCTGTTACTTTGTACCCTTTCACTGTATACACCAGGATTTAAATAAATGCCTATTGAACAATTGAAAAAATAAGTGCTACCATTTTTGTTAAGGCACGTTTACTTGGCAGCAAGATCTCTTCTCATAATTATGCTAAGAAGAGGCTTCGTGCTGTCATTTCCCTCGTGGCTCCAAGTATGACGAGAATTTGTCTCCTTGCCCTGGTAGCAACTTACTAGCAGACGATCAAAATTCACCACCCTGAGGTGTTTTAGGCTTAGGGCAGGTTGGGATTATTCATTTTCCTCTATTTTATGTTCGTATTTTTGTTCTTATTTACTTCTCCTTAAAATTGTATTCACTTTCTAAAAACTTGTAGTATTGACAAGTTTCTAGTGGCTGATATTACCTTAAAATTATGAGAACTGAAAATTTTTTTGTTTTTATTTTGCCAGAAGAAAATTAAAATTAAATGCATTCCATACATAAAATTTCCTGTCTTGAGAATCTAAAATCACCTTATACATTATATTTTATGATCTTCACTGATTTAACATTAACACCTAATTAAACTCTGCTGTGTATCTCAAAGGCAAGGCCAGATTCATGTTGATTTTCTCCATTAAGTTGTATAAAACTCAAGAAGAGTACATATAACTTTCTGGCAAACTCTGATTTAAGAGGTATTTCGTTGAGAAAATAGATTTAACATGTGAACTAATTCCAAGAAACAAGTAAATGCAAATTGAGCGCTTTTTCTTAAGGAGAAGTTCTAATGATTATCCTAGAAATGCATTTGCGTCAGGAATCTCACCTTTAGCCGTGAGTTTAATCACCTGTGCCGGTGATGGTCAATTTTAAAATGGTGTGTTCCCTATGAAAAAAAACTTGCTTTGTTTTTTTTTTTAATCACAGCTGGTAGTTTATTCCATTCATATTTGTTGTCATTATCACATTTTCTGTTTATTCTTGCTCTAAATGTGTTTTGCCCCAGCACATGTTCAATAGGTTTAATTCTTTGCGTGCAGATTTTCAGTATATTTCCCAAGCTTCTATGTTACATTTTATTTTAAACAGTGACTCAAATACTAATTTGGAATAATAAAGTGTAAGATTTTGTAGAAGTTACAGCAGTGACATGGAAAGTATATTTAATGATGACTAGATTGTGCTTATATTGGATTCAATTTCATAATTAATGGAATTGTTGATACAGGTTCCTTTTCCTTTATTCAAGATTATTATACATGCCATAAATATGTTACAAAATTTAATAATTTTGTATTCAGAGGCACCTATAAATCTTAGTTTTATTTAGCATACAGAAAACAAGTAAAACACAATCTTAATGGCCGATTTGGATTTAGATCCTGTGTCCATTATTAGGACTCAGTTTTAGGAAATAATTCGCTCTGCTTCTCTAGAACAGAGGGTATAAAGACAAAGAGCAATTCAGGTGGTGGCTAAAATATTAGCGTAATTTACACTTCTCTGGTAATGAGTGTTGAAAGGATGTTGAGTGAGACTTAGTGTTTTTGTTGTTGTTGCTCCCAAGTTGGTAGTTAGAACCCACAGCGGAAAGCAGAGCGGAGACTTGTGTTGCTGGAACTTGGCCTCTGTTCACTGCTGCCTGATAGAAACTTGGAGAAAGAGTGTTGGGTGGAGTAGAAAAGAATAGCTTTATTGCTTTGCCAGGGAAAGGGAGTCACAGTGGGCTAATGCCCTCAAAACTGTGTGTCCAGCCCTGGAGAGGGTAGTGAGGAGTCTTACAGTGTTCACAGAGCAGGGCGTGGTCAGCTCCGTGGACATTCTTCTGATTGGCTAGTGGTGAGGTAATCGGGAGTCAGCATCTTCAACCTTCTGCTTCCAGCTGGTCTGGGGTCTACGTGCTTGTGGGCGGCAGACAGTTAACTTCTTCCACCTGGTGGGGGTTTCAGTATCTGCAAAACAGCTCAAAGGACATGGCTTAGAATATCATCTACAGTCCTTGAGGAGGAACTAAAGGTCCTTGACTTTGTTTAATGGCTAAAGTATTATTATTTTGTTTTTCTTGACTGTTTCCCTTTCTTTCTGCATTTTCTTATTTCTCTGATTAAATTTATTCTTTGACTAATCTTTTTTTTTTTAACAAACAAAAGGCAGGTGGAGGACATGAGTGGGGGTCTACTGTAGGAAGGCGTCACAGAGTCCTGCTCTGTTACAGTAGTATACCACGCAGGGGGTTCCCAAGAGCTGAAAGAAGAAGCCAGATTTCCCCAACCATTACCTCAGCTGCCCAGCTTGTACACAGCACGATTCAGGGCCAGGAGGGTGAGAGTGGCTCTTTGAAATGTTTTAGCCTTGCGCAATGTACACTGTCGGTGGTAAGAGGGGATTCTCTCTGTAGCGCTTTTGCCTTTGTAAAGCCAAGTGAAGGGGTCAATGACACATTCGCACAGATTGATATGCCTGAAAGGTGGGAGTCTGGTAGTTTGTTCCGTGTTACCTGAATCAGTGACGACTTCCTGATCTCCTACTTGCTGATGTGAGCAGGGCAGGAGCAAACTGAGGGGAGAGGGGAGAGGGTGGACCTGGTAAAGCAGCCCAGACTTTCACCATTGGGCCTAGCAGGGTGCCTGAAATGTCCCATCTATCAAACAGACATTGTACTAAGTAGCTGGTACCTCACCCTGGGGGGTGGCTAGGAGCACAGTGACAACAGCAACAAGAGGGTCTGGGCTCTGTACTTAGGGGTGGAAACTGGGTAGAGGTGGGAGTGCCAGGGGCCTGTTCAGGAGCCGACACAACTGAAGATCCCGTCTAGAAGCATCAGTTCGAATTCCAGGATGCTAGAGAGAGAGGAGGAATAAAAGAAGCGATGACATTACTCTCCTCATTCCAGCTCCTTCCAGCATAGTGCTGGCCAGAAGTGGGGAAGGAGGGAGCATTCTGACCCAGCCTGATATTTAGTGCTAAAGAGTGACTTGAGGCTTATGGAATAAGACAGCATAGAGTGGTGGGAAGCAGAATTTGACAAAGAAGTGTTGAAAGCAACGTTTGAAGAAAAAAGTGAAATCATTTCATGCTAATGTTCCAACCTAGGTGAGAATCCTTGATAAACCAATCACAGCTGGATTAGAGAACTCCGTGAGGCCTCCTATTCTCTTTTCCCTGCATGTAGACCCCTTGTGCCCACTGATTTTTTCTAGCTAGTCATAGGCAGAGTGGTTGACAGGGAGATTACAGAAGCCTACTTGATACATTTACCAAGTAGAAATTCCCATGAGATGAAATACCCGGAATGTGTGAGGATGGAGAAACTGTCACCATTTTTAACTTTGAATGGACGTTGGCATAAATAGAAATCCAGGGATGCAGAGCTGCTAAGGCTGATACTTTCATGCTAAGCTGTAGAAATCGGAAAATGTGTGATAACGTTATCTGACAAAGAGATGAAGAGGAACAATGGGGACAGGAAAGGGAAATCAAAGTGAACATTGAATGTGGTGAGAGTACTGTGTGTTACGCATGCATCGTGGTTCTTCCTTTTGTACGTGTGCTGTGTTCGAAGCACTCTTATGAAAGTCGTCTTTCATGTTAAGTGCAGATCATGTTTTTGCGACATTTCTATTTGGTAGTCATATCTCTAGCTATTAAAAATCACATTGTGATAAAACACTGTTTTGATATGTGCTAGCTGTGAAATCATACAGTAGACATTTTCTGCAAATGTAGCAGGATTTCAGCAGAATTGGGCAAATACAATTTTATATTCATAAATAATATGCATATAAATAATTTTACCAGTTGCCTTAAATACACGGAATTCTTACACCTATTAATTACTTTTAAATTGCCATTGTTTTTTTTTACTTTACCATAATATTGCTAGTGTTATTTAAAAAAATTTATTTGTACAAGCACATGTAGCAATACCAAAAATATTGGGGAAATTTATTCTTTTCAAAGCCTCAGGATGTATGTATATTTGTTGCTGTAGTTGTTTTATTTCTCTCATTACCTTGTTTTTTGTGAAATTTGCAGGTACTCTTGTACTCTTCCAAACCTTAGGGGTAGTGATATATGTATTTCCAATTCATAATTTTGTTTTTTATTCCTATCAATACACTGTTCTTTGGCATTTCTGAATGGATTTTATGGTCTTCTTCCAAGTCTTAGGTTTAGTAATAGATACATTTCTCCTCTTTTTTGGCTGTGTCGGGTCTTAGATGCCACACATGGGATCTTTGTTGAGGCATGTGGGATCTTCTCGTTATGGCGCGCGGTCTGCTTGGGCTTCTCTCTAGTTGTGGCGTGAGGGTTTTCCCTCTCTAGTGGTGGCGCGCGGGCTCCAGGGTGCGTAAGCTCAGCAGTTGTGGCACATGGGTTTAGTTGCCCCATGGCACGTGGGATCCTAGTTCCCTGACCAGGGATCGAACCCAGGTACCCTGCATTGGAAGGCAGATTCTTTACCACTGGACCACCAGGGAAGTCCTAGTAATAGATATATTTCTAATTCATACATTTCAAGCCATCTTTTATTTCCCCTTTACAGTTTCCCTCTCAGAAACATTTCAAGAACACAAATTCCTTTCATTACAAAATGCTGTGTTTTGGTTCTGCGGACATAGGAAGATGAGGTAGACATAGATTCTTCCCTCAGGTAGCTTATGTAGGAAGTTAACGTGTTAGCCATGACACTCAACTGTAAGAAGCCAACAAAGGCAGGAGAGACTTTTCAGTCTCATAACTAGAAAGGCTATGGAGTTGTTTGCATTGTGGAAAGGACGTTACAAGATCAGGCAAGTGTTTATGTTGAACTAGTTCAAAGTAGCAATCAGCACATTTTGTGATAAACGTTCCAAAGATGACTGACCGCTGGATTTGTACTCTCGACTCAACACATCCTCTCATTCATTCAAGCATTCATTCACCCAGTACTTATTGCACTCGTATGATTGCCAGGCATTTGGTGCTGGGGATACAGAGATGAACAAGACAGATTTCTGCCTTTATGGGAGTTATAGTCTAACCTAGGGAGGTAACAAATAGCCAAACCAATGAAGAGGTAATAAAGTGTCAGGTGGTGATATTTCCTATTAAGAAAAGTAAAAGCAGGGACATGGGCCACTGTTAAATATGATAGCCAAGGGAGGCCTCTCTGAAAGGGTAACATTGGATCAGAGTAGTAGCTGTGTGAGTATCTGGGAAGGAGCCATTCAAGTGAGGTGAACAGCAGTGGCAAAGATTTTAGGAAAGAAAGTTTGGCACATACTCTAGGAACAGTGAGGAGGTCATAGTAAATCAAGCACTTCATGGAAGTTCTGTGCATTTTTCAGTCTTTTTGGTGTTGCTGAGTGTACAATAGCTAGAATTTGCTTAGTGGCTTTTTCACGACCGAAAAGAGTTTGCCTCTCCTGTGACCACATTGAGTTCCTCCTCCAAGAACCTGAATCATTATGTTTTAGTTTGGCTGCCTTTTCCCCACAAGTATTTAAGCTCTTTAATTTCTTTGAGATAAGTATGACTCCGAAACTTCATCACTTTCTCCCTCATCTCCTTTAATCTCATTCAGGAGCTGGGTCCTCTCTGCACCTTCATTGTTCGCCCATTAAGCCTCATCGATACTGGTAGGAGCTAAATTCAGCATATTCACATTATTCCCTGTCGCTTCCCTCTCCCGTTGTCTTCTGTGGATGGGTGAAATTGCGTATGTTAGGAAATTATCAGATCCATGAGTTTGATGTTAGGTTTATGTTTTCTATTATAATAACATCTTTCAAACATTTAGCTGTCTAAGTATGGATGCATCTTGATTTTAAATTATCTATCTATATTTAAACTCGAGGTGGCAGGTGGCAGGATGATAATATGCATGGACGTGTCTCCTAACTGTTCTTATATACTCTTGCCCATATGGTAGTTCCTCATACTCTACATAGAGATTCTTTCTGAAATACAAAGTTAATCACACCATCCTTCTGCTTGACATTACTTGGCGTGCCTTAAAATTAATTTCTATTATCTTGGGTAAAGACAAGCTCTTTACATGGTTTACAAAGCTTCAGTAATACAAACCTAAGTAACTTGCAGGCTCAACTGTGAACACATCCCCCCTCTCTTCACATACTCCCATCCACTGACCTTTACCTTCCTCATTTTCTCCAGGCCCGCCTGACCATCGAGCATTTGCACATGCTCATGTATCTGTGCCCACTACACTCTCTTGCCTCTTTGCCCAGCTAGCTCCTGGACATCCTACCTTAGCTCAAGTCACTTGTCACTTCAGAGTCATCTTTGCTGGGTAGATGGATCTCCTCCCTCTAAAGTAGCACCTCTTCCATCTCCTTCTTTGCACTTGCCATATTTTCAGTTTTATCTTTATTTGTGTGATTATTCAGTTAATGTCTATTTACCCCATAGGAATGTAAGCTCCGTGGTAATTGGAACAATATATTTGCTTACCATTGTGTCTCAGGGCTTAGCCCTTGGCTGGACACATGGTAGGTACTTAATATTTGTGGTGCAAAGAACCCAAAATGAGTACGAATGAATGTATGAATGAAAATAAACGAATGTCCACACCAGCTCTGCCCCATGGAACTTTCTTCAGTGATAGAAGTGTTCTGTATCTGCCCTGGTCCGACATGGTAACCTGAAGTCACATGTGGTCGTTGAGCACTTGAAGTGTGACTGACTGAGAAATTAAATTGTTAATTCTGTTTCATTTTAATTAAAATTAAATTTAAAATTAAAATTAATTAATGTAAATGTAACTAGTATATGTGGCTAATGGCTACCATTTTGGAAAGAGCAAATCTGGACAGAGTACTGTCTCACATGGAATTTCTGATCCCTGTGAAGCACTGTGCACACACGCATACATTTTGGGTACTATTCGTATACATCACTATTCCAATATAAATGAGTTTGCCTAGGTTAAACCATGCTCAAATTAACATTCAAAACTATTAAGCCAACTAAAGCTGTCTTTAGATAAGCAGAATAAATATACCCACTATTCAAATGAGTTAAATGAGGAAAGAACTGATTTTCAAGTTCACCAACCCACAAGCTTCTAAACCCAGATACTGCAATAGAACTTTCTGTTGAAATCATTGTTTGGTTTATTTATTTTTTTAACCCGAGTGTGAGATAGGCTGACACACATGCTACCAATAGCTCCCTTTCACTGGAAACAGCACATTATTTGGTTTTAGATTCCCCTACTGTGGTTTTCAAATTTTGAATAGAATATTTTTGGCCATTTTCAGGAGTATCTAAGCCATCTGTAATTGAAAAAAATTTTTCCTCCAGTTGGGGAAGTACAGGTATATCTTGCCTCAGTCAATGCCCAATTTTTCTGTGTTTCTTTCATTTATATGAGGATTTACCCAATTGCTAATGTGCAAGAAATACTGATATTTAATTTCTTAAGTTTTCTGTATAAACCGCTGTGATCCTTATAGCATCTTCATGTGTCTTTCTAGTGGACCATATAACTTAGCCTCAGCATTTTATGAGAAAGAAGTACCTCCCTTTTCTGACTAAGCAACTTAGATAGTATATCCTGTCAACACAGGCTCCAGGCTGGTCTCGCTCACCACTGTATCTTCAGTGCCTAACATGGCACTGTGCACACAGTAGGTGCTGGTTGGGATTATTCTACCCATTTGCTAATAATGAAACTACCCCTTAGATTGGGGGAGGGCAGGCAGGATCAGTGATGGCCCAAGTTTACTTAGCTGTTGGCTCGTAGGGCTGGGCCAGGCTCTCGCTCACTGCATGACTCATTATGTAGTATCATACTAATATCCTAAGAATGTATTTTGCTATCTTAAAATAATTTGGTTTTTAAAATATTTATTTATTTTTGGCTGCGTTGGGTCTTGGTTGCTGTGTGCGGGCTTCTTCTAGTTGCAGCGAGTGGGGGTTATTCTTCGCTGCAGAGCACGGGCTTGTCATTGCAGTGGCTTTCCTTGTTGTGGAGCATGGGCTCTAGGCACGTGGGCTTCAGTAGTTGTGGCACGCGGGCTCAGTAGTTGTGGCCTACAGGCTCTAGCACGCAGGCTCAGTAGTTGTGGCACACGGGCTTAGTTGCTCCGCGGCATGTGGGATCTTCCCGGACCAGGGCTCAAACCCGTGTCCCTTGCATTGGCAGGCGGATGCTTAACCACGGCGCCACCAGGGAAGCCCTAATTTGTTTCTTAAACTTACTCTTCATTGGTCAGATTTCCATTGTCCAATTGAAAATATAAATCTATCATTGCAGAACAAAAGCAAATATCCTACTTGCTTTCCAGTTATTTGTGAGTGCTTTTAACTTCCACAATATTACATTCTTATTTCTGTTTATGTGTATTGATGGCAAGAGTGAATCCAGGTTTGCTTCATGTCTATGATGAAAAACGTATGTTATGAATTGTTTTACTTGCCATGTAGAATGACACAATTTTGTCAATTAGTGTAGTGAAATATTCAGTGTTTTGCTGCAGAAAAAGCCAACAGATGGTTTGCATGGTGTCATGGACAGGGAACAGTGGACACCTAGAGACCAGGTGTGTTGCCTTTTTTCCAGTAGTCTAATTGTTTATGTATTCATAAGACTGTTGAATGGGGAATTTAATAAACTTACTGTTTTATCATGAGAAATCTTTATTTCCTGAAATTGAAAAAAGGCCATTACTACTATTCAAAAGGATAGTTCTTAGTCTGAAAAGAACACTTGTGTAAAGGTAAACTTACATAAAAGGATGCATGTGTAAAATTTAAACATTATTAGCAATGATATAAAGATACTATTAATTGAATATATATGTGCCAAGCAATTTCCTAATTTTCTATAAAATGCTAAGCATTTTATACTTAATCTCATTTCATCTTTAAAGCACTATTACTCCCTTTTTATAGTTGAAAAAACTGAATTTGAAAGGTTAAGAAAGTAATTCAAGTTCTAAAACCTAGTAATCAGAGGAGTTAGAGTTGAAGACCTACTGGACTTCAAAGTTCAAATAAGTCACCTATTTATACCATTCTTTTAAAAATAAATTTTATGTTATAAAAGTAATCATGACAATGAATATATATTTTCCTCACCAAAATAAAATGTGAAAGGTAAAGATCATGTCTGTTTAATTCACTACTCTATTTAATGCATATAATATATATATAATGTATATACATTGTAGTTACTCAGTAAAATACGTTGAATGAATCATCTTGTTCTGAAGGCTGGAGTCGTTAAAACATTAAGGCTGTTAGAGTCTTGCTTTGGAGACTTTGCGGGGGCGATGGTGGGCTGGGGATGCAGAAGAATTTAACCTGCTCGAAAGAAAGTTGGTGTTTGATCACGCTGGTGGTGTAGTTACAACTAACGGAATTCAGTGACTCCATTCTCTTAGTCCATGAAATTTAAATGGCGATAACAAAAAGCACTTAAGTCCCAGGGAAAACTGGAAAGGTTGTTGAGCCCTGATCTGGAAAGGACTTTCACGGCATCATGACATGGAGGTTAAGAGCCTGGATTCTGGTTCAGTTGTAGAGTAGTCCACATATTAGCTGTAGATGTGTTTAAAATGGCTTGTCTTCTCTGCTTCCGTGTTATCTCATCTGAACGTTAGAGATAATTATAGTACGTACCTCAGAGGGTTGTTTTATTACGATTCAGTGAATTACTTATAACGTTCTTAGAACAGTGCGTGGCACATAGTATGTGTTATATAGTGTTGGTTACATATATTGTCATTCCAGGAAATCATTTATAATATGTGCTGAATGCTTACTGGTCTTAAAATGTGTTAAACAACTGCTTGGAAATTGAAGGATATTATTTGATAATTAAGGTATTCCCAGTCCTAGAATTAAATGGTAAGGTCCACATACTAGGATCATAAAGTAATTCTGAGGAAAGTTTGTATTTAAAAGAGTAAAGTAAAGAACTAGGAATTAGTAACTAGTGCCCAGATTGTGAAACTAGAGTTTAATAGTCTCTCTTTGTATACACACATAACATTAATACACTTAATTTGCCTGTTGACAGAAGAACATAGCATTCAATCCCATGTAATTTCTCGCTCCCTACCACATTCATATTCCTATGTAACTTATGCTTTCAGGACCAAAAATTGCTTGCATTTCAAACTACAATCACTGTGCTTATGATTTGTTTCTCTTTAAACGTACTATGAAAATTGTGCAAAAGTCTTGTTTTTATACTAGGAATTCAAAGAAAATAAATACCTGGTTTAGGTGGCTATATTTCTAGATGCTAAATTTGCTTATTTTTCCTACTCTGTATTTGCCCATTTCCACCTATTACCTTTGACGTGACATTTGGAAATGGTGTAGGAAAGGGAATTAATTCAGAAGTCAGTAAAGTAAGCCTGCGACACATGCATTTATTATATGATGCAAGTGTTTTGCTTTGCTCTTTTAACATCTTTATTTTCTATAATGAGATTTTACATTTGCGCATGTAACACAATTGTGAAAGTTCCAGTTTGGGAATTTGTGTGTGTGTGTGCGCACGTGCGCGCATTCGTGTGCACGCTTGTGTGTGTGTTGGGAGGAAGCGTGGTTGCTTCAGTACTTCCTCAACTCATGACTGAAACTCTTGTTCTAATTCAGGGAAGAAACAAAGAGCTCTTCAAAATCATCATACTGAATACTTTATTCGTCTTCTCTGTGGAAACTGGTCCAGGAAGCAAAGTAAAATTAGGAGACTGTCCAAAACAGAGTTACTTAGCTTAACTTAATGTATTGATATTTGCCCACTGCCTTCTATGATTTTAACCTTTCTAGACATCTCTCTGGGGATGGTTTTTTTTAGGTCTCACCAGAGACTCCACTGAAATCGTTTACTAGATGCCGAAGTTCCCCCCCCACCCCCGCCCACAATCCCCACTGTGCTTAACTGGCTACTGACCTGGGAGCTGTCATGTTTGGAAACTACCATGATGCCATGAGTTAATTTCATACCTGTCTCTTTGCATGAGATCCCAGGGGGCCTTTCTGTGTGTCACAGTACTGCAAGACATTCTCTAGTTGCTTTCAAAGCGATGACCCATGGTCAAGAGATCTTGTCGCAACATATGGCAGCACCTGTCACCAGGTTTCGTGATTGGCATAAAATTAACCTGTTTTCCCCTTTGATTTGCTGCTTTTTTTTACAGTATCTATAAAAAGGCGGGGTAGAAATTGTATTTGAAAGCAGTTTTCTGTCACTTCAAGACGCATGATGGTAGATTTGGGATATTGGACCTAAGGAAGAGACTGTTTCTTTGCAGAGGTACACACAGAGTTACTCAATAAAAGCAGTATTTTATGATGTTATGAATGGCAGTCTGCAAATCTCAGACAGGAAGTAATGTTTTAGTATCTGAACTCTATCAAGGATAGGAACAAAGCAAGAAATGGCATTATTTTGAGTCTTGTTGTGGAAGAAAAAAACAGGAAGCTTGGATTTGCCCTTGGCTTTTAAATGGTTTCAATCAAGTTGGGATTGCTCTGATTTCTCTGTATTTCTCATGCCCAGATCTTAGTACTTTTATGGGGACATGAATAAAATGCACCTATAGAATAACAACATTCAGAATTATGACAGGTATCTGAGAAAAATAGATTAATGATGTTTAGCCTTTAGGTACTTGGGAATTTTTCAGTTACTTTTAAGGATAAGGACAGAGAAGAAAATAGCCGACCACTTAACTTGGCTTTCCACTTTAGTGAAATAGTGAAAACATTTTGGTCTAACAATTTCCTAGTGAAGGAGATACGTGGTTCCTTTTATCGCTGTATTATTTTTTTAATCTTATACATCTTTTTACATACCTTTAGCTTCTTAAAAGGTTTACTGTAATTAAGGGGGAGCTATTTTCTATAGCTGGTCTCTTCTCAATTAAGTTAAATACTTCTTAGATTCTGTGAGTTTTAATATTCAAATACAATAAATAACAAAGATGAATTTGTCTTCTTTTTCCTTTTGTTCTCTCTCCAGTCTGGACTGGTTGCTCTAAGTTCTGGAGTGATCAATTTTTCCTGGCATTTCTTAAATGATCTTTATTATTCAGTGAATTCCCTTCAAAAGTATAAACGTTAGTCCTTGTATGGTTTTGGAAATTGATGGCTGCTGTTCTCAAAGGATGGTAGATGGGGATGATTGAAGGAGTAGAGCAAAGAGCTGAGTTAAAACAATAGAGAAAGAGGAAGATAGTACTAGAGACAAAGGGAGAAGAGGGCAGCAGTTGTGAAACAACCTGAAGTAGGGACTGGGGATTTAAAGGCTGCTTAGACTTGATTAATAGATCCTGTAAAAATGAAATGCTGAGCCAAGGGAAAAAATTGCACTTGCGAAGTCCCTTGAAAATGTGTTAATGCCTTTTTTTTTCCTACTGGGTTTTTTTTTCCTACTGAGTATAAAACCACTGCATAAAAATATAGTCCTTTATTTCACATTGTCCAGTGTTTTTTCTAAACTGCTGACTATGCTTATGTTGGGATAAAATCAGATTTCCACTAGACAAAAAGAGAATAGAAATAAATAAAAAGAGATCTATACTGGTGCTCTATGGGTCTATGGAATATCTTTGCTAAGTCAGAATTAAGATAAAATTTTAAAATAGATTTTAAAATGTTATTGATAGACTAAGACTTAATTTCAGCAACAGTGATGACAATTTGTACTTAAAAGAATGGGAGATTTTGCAGGGGTTTTTCAAGAGACTGTTGTGTTGACATGGATGGTATATAAACCTTTTTCTAGCAAAATTTGTCAAGAAAATTGAAACTCATTTTGAAACTTATTTGAACTCAATTGAAACTTATTTTCTTAAAAGAAGAAAATAATCTGTGGCAAATCATTTTATCATTAATGGCAAACTGAAGGACCTACAAAATAAGTTAGATAAGAATTAAAATGCTGAAATATTTTCATTACTGGTAAAGCTGGTTCAGAACTCCTTCTGGTATATTTACTACATGCGAGCAGGATCTGAGAAAGAGAGCCTGAATCTGTCTAAAGGCAAGCATTCAAGAATGGCACAAGAGGCAAGAGTTGGGGTGATGGAAACTGTCACCTCGACTATAATCAACTAAATGACTTTTCCTGTGAGGGATCAGTGAAGGGTAAAGAGTTGAACTACAAGAACTTTGGAGTGTTGGTTAGCTGGGTAGTTTAATACATATTCTTCTCTCATGGGTTATAGATGGCAATCTTTTTCCTCCCTGGTTTTAGGAGTTAACTAATAGTAAGTGCCCGTCCTCCCTGTCACTCATACACACCCACATACAAACGTGTGCACACACATACGGATGTATATACACACATACGCACACAATATATAAAACTCTTGGCTGGAGAATTTTCCAATTAAGAATATCACATTCTCTAACCTAGTGGTTCTCATCTGGAGTGATTTTGCCCCTCAGGGAGTATCTGACAATGTCTGGAGAGATTGTTGATTGTCACAACTTGGGAAAGGAAAGGGTGCTACTGGTCTCTCATGGGTAGAGGTCAGTGATGCTCCTACCCGTTCTACAATGAGCAGGATATCTCTCAAAAGCAAAGAATTATCTAGTCCAAAATTTCAGTAGTGTTCAGGTTGTAAAACCTTAACCGTTTTGAGTAACTTAGTCTCCTTAGCAATTGTTCAGTGCTTCAGATATTCCTTTTTAGACTTCTACTCCCCAAGAAATTGCCAAAGAGCCTGGGAATTTACATGACTCCATGGGTGCATAGAAAGGGGCTCATGGCCAAGTGATCAGGTCCGTGCTATCTTCTGATTCCCTTCTTGCTCTCACCATCATGCCCTGCGGTTAGCATTTAATGTCTAAGTCACCCAGTCATGACCGGCACCCCAGGCTGTTGTAAATTATGAGGCTGGCAAAATTGTGATTCTGCTGGTTCTTTTGCACTACCAGGGCCCAGAAATCCTCTGGTTTTGATTCTCCACCTCAAGTTTTGTTAAGTGGTGTGTTGGAGGACGGGGGAACAAAAAGTGCCCACCAAACTGAACATGCATCATGAGACTGAAAAATGAGGCAGGGTAATTTACTCACAGGGTGGGATTGGGCAGACACAGATCTGGAAGCATTTGCAGCTGCATTCCACACTGCCAGTGGGCCATTGGGATAATTTTATAGTTAACCTAGGGCATAGGGATAGGTGCTTGGAAACAGGACGTGAATTCGTAAGTCAAGATTTATGAATGGGTAACTATCAGTAGTTTTGTGGCTGGGGGGAATAGTCAGTACAAGTTGTCATCATAGTTTGGGGACTAACGGGACTAACAGAGCATAGAGGCCATCTGGTCCTAATGATTATTAAATGATACCTATTAACTACAAAGCCCTTTGTAACAGAAGTGATTTACTGCCCAGTACAGTCCTGGGTAGGGTCAGAGGAAGCACAGGAGAAAATGTAAGAGCCCAAGATGACTTCAGTTGTGCTGACAGCCATACGTGGTGCTAGGCCCCTCTGAGTCTTAGCCATATCATCTGTCCAACTCATCACTGGAGCCTGCAATGGTTAATTTTATGTGTCAAATTGGCTAAGCCACAGTGCCCAGATATTTGGTCACACATTATTCTAGGTGTTTCTGTGAAGGTATTTTTTTGGATGCGATTAACATTTAAATTGGTGAACATTAAGCAGATTGACCTCTGTGGTGTGGGTGGGCCTCATGCAATCAGTTGACGGCTTTTATAGAACAGAGTCTGACCTTGCCTGATGGCAAGAAGGAAGTCTGCCAGCAGACGGCCTGTGGGCTCAAACTGCAACTCATTCCTGAGTCTCCAGCCTCTTAGCTTACTCTGCACAAATGGGATTTAAGAAACCCCATTACTGTGTGAGCCAGTTTCTCAAAATAAATCCCTGTATATCTGTATTTACATCTATATGCATATATACATATCCTGTTGGTTCTGTTTCTCTGGAGAACTCATACTAATACAGGTTTACTCCATCCTGGTATAGTGTCTCTGTGGTTTTCTATTCAGCTCTTCCTGTGTCCTCCCACAAAAGCCCATGGAAACTTCTGGATCTTCAATTTCCTTGTTGATCTTCTGCCTAGGTATTTTATCCATTATTGAAAGTGAAGTATTGAAATTTCCAACTATTATCGTTGAATTGTCTATTTCGCCTTTCATTTCTGTCCATTTTTAATCTTGTGTATTTGGACTCTGTTTTAAGGTACACTTAGTTTATAATTGTTATATCTTCTGATGGGTTGACTTACTAGCATTATAAAGAATGTCCCTCTTTGTCTTTAGTAACAATGTTTTTCTTAAAGTCTGTTTTGTCTAATGGTAGTATAGCCACCCAAGATCTGTTTCGGTTACTTTTTCTTCCTTTTACTTTCAGCCTATAAACATTTTTGAATCAGAAGTTTTTCACTTCTGAACAGCATCTGGCTGGAAAATTTTCTTTAAGCTCTGCTTTCAAATTAGAGTGTTGAATCCATTTACATTTAATGTAATTATTGGTACAGTAGAATTGACATCTAGCATTTTGCTATCTTTTCTGTCAATTTTTTTGTTTTTCTACTCCTCCCTTAGTACCTTCTTTTGTGTTAAATAATTGCTAGTGTATCATTTTACTTCCCTTGTTGCTTCTTTTTCTGTATTTAAAATTTTATTTTCTTAATGGTTGCCCTGAGGATTACAATTAGTCTGACCTAAAATAATGTATCAGATTAATACTAAATAATAGTATACAGAACCTTTGCCCCAGTATATTCCTGTTATCTCCTCTCTGCTTTGTGCTGTTACTGTCATACAAATCACATCTTTATACAATGTAAACTCATCAATACAGTTTTATAATTATTGCTTCATGTCATTATCTTTTAATCAGGAGGAAAAAGCTATAAAAAATACATATAGGGCTTCCCTGGTGGCGCAGTGGTTGAGAGTCCGCCTGCCGATGCAGGGACATGGGTGCGTGCCCCGGTCCGGGAAGATCCCACATGCCACGGAGCGGCTGGGCCCGTGAGTCATGGCCGCTGAGCCTGCGCGTCCGGAGCCTGTGCTCCACAGTGGGAGAGGCCACGGCAGTGAGAGGCCTGCGTACCGCAAAAAAAAAAAAAAAGAAAAGAAAAGAAAATCCTGGCCTGATAGATTTAAAAGAAAGCAGGGAAATGATGTTTATCTTGAGAATGACTTTTCTCTCTAACTTCGTTAGACCCCAAATCATTAATCAGACATTCCTAATTTTTCTTTAAATTCGAATTGGACTGAAATACCCATTTTAAGGTAGGCATAACTGAATAAGGTGGCTGTATTTTAGATAATTATATATAGTTGTGGTAATGGAAAACTATGAACTTACGAGTATGTGGATTCATTTATAATTCCATTAGTGTAGATAATGAAATTAAGTATAAAATATCACAGAATCTATTATGTCACTTCTTTGACCAATCACAATAAGATAGTCTGAATACTGGTTGTATTTCCTGTTTGAAGAGAAATCCTAGATAAATCTTTTGGGGTGTGCTCGCCTTTTGCAAGCTGGTTTATCTATTGGAAGTAAAAGGCTGTTAGCAAGCATGATTGAAATATTAATTAGAATGATGACTTCACTATCACATCTTCATCTTTTATGCTACACACTGGATCAAGTCAAAACTGGATCAAGCTGCCATTCAGGCATCTTGATGAAATGTGGAATTCTACAAAACAAAAATACAGACTACAAGGTTAAGATCGTTCTTATCTGAGGAAGGTATCGTTACAGCTGTTTGATTCGGGCATTTCAGTGAAATCTGAAGTCCCTCCCACTGTTCTCTCTACAAGTATCCCTGGCATGTAAAAGTTGTGTCGCCAGAGAAGCCAAAGTCTATTTTTATACTGCAATTAAGTAATTGAGTACAAAATTCAGTACAGTCAGTGGGAACATGATTAGATGAATAAAGAAAGCCAGAGAAGATAATCATTTCAATTCTTTCCTTAATTTTGCTTTCTAGCATAGTAGTTAAAAATCACAGTCTGACAGGTCCAACTGTGCTTCGGAGTACAAACCCGACTCCTCCACAGCTGTGTACCTGCCGACAAATTATTTAGACTCTATCTTAGTTTACTCAACTGCAAAACAGAGTTTATAACACTTGCCTTCTTGACTTGTGAGGATTAAATGAAGTACTGTACATAGCATGCATATAACATAGCCAAGGCTTGATAAATAATAGCTTTATTATGAGCAGTCTATATCCTCTGGAAGTGACTTAACAACAGAAACTGTGGGATTTTTCTTTTCTTGGTTTTGTGGTCTTTATTGATTATGAACCTATGTGACTCTGCATTGGTGCTTGAGGTAGAAAGAAAAATGGTTGCAGTGAGAGGGGGCAGTGTTTCCAGACTTGTGATGAAACTTTATATAGTTTTGCTCATTATGTGTCTCTCTGGCAGTTTTTTTTTTCTCCTCCCCATTTTCATAATTGAATATAATTATAATAATGAGCAACGTGTGAACAAAATTCACAATGAACGTAGTTCATAAATTTCATTACCCCCATTTTCACAATTCTGGTTCCAACATAAATATCCCAAGGGAGACCTCCTTTAAGCCCCCTAAGAGGTCCTTGCCTACCCTATTCTCAGTTATGTCACCCAGTTTGTCTCTTGCATGGCGCTTACCATGACCATTATATTCATTTGTATTTCTCTTTGCCATCATTAAAATATAAATTCTGCTAAGTCAGTGATGAAGTCTGTCTTGTCTTTCACTGTGTCTCTGGATGCTAGCTCTGTGCCTGGCACTCACAGACACTCAATATGTATTAGATGCTGGAGATCTTTCCTTTTCCATTCAAACCATAATTGCCACTTGGTAGACTTATATCTTGGGTTGTTTTCTCACCATCTCTTGTATAAACTTGAACTGAGACATTAAAGACATGCGGCTTTGTAGTTATTTGTTGCTATAAAACTGTGCTTTGGGGAAGATGAGGGAGACATCTCTTTGTAATCTTAGAATCTATCCTAAAGTTTCTTCTGTAGAGGTTATAAATGCCACTCTCTGCTCTGATATAATTAATCCTTCAGGTTATATATTCAATGCATGGAACTAACTGGATTTCTAAGAAACTGTTTAATTTACTTACAGCATCCTTTTTATTGTGATGTGCCTACTAAAATAATTATTTTTGTTCTTGAAGAACATACATATTATTTTCCTGGTAACCTTTAGCTAGCTAGCTTCATTTTACTTTGATTCTGATTGAATTATCTCCTCCTCAGAATACAGGACAGAACAAAGCTAAATTAATGTGACTAAGTGAATATACTTGGTACAATTAGTATGTTTTCCACCAGAAAGTTCATCACTACTTTAAGATTTAACCTTCATTTTCCATTAGAGGGTGTTGGTTAATCTAGTACCATCTCTCCCTAACTTAAATCATATTAAATTCTTGCAAATTTTAGGTGCCAAGCATACCCAATTTACATACACACATACACAATTTATATACAAACATACACAATTTATATACACACGTTATCAGTTTACAATATAGCCATAAGGTAATTAGCAGTTGGTTACTGTTTGCTGCTAATGAGGTCAAGGTTACATATCTACTGTTCCTCTGAGTCTATTTTTTGGTCCAGTTCCATTGCCACAGATTTTATCCTGACCCCTGGGCTGCTATTTCACAAATGCTGTTTGTCACCAGAGGGGGCCATGTAGGAGGATGTGATCAGTTCCCTGCCAACCCCCCGCCTCTACTGGTTAGGGCTCTCAGCATTTTCCTGACAAATGTGTGTGTGTGCGTGCGTGTGTGTGTGTGTGTGCGCACGCACGTTGGGGGGTTCCATCTTTGCATTCTCTGTGTGTCAGGCTGTGTTCACAGGGGTGGACCTTAAGCTTGTTTTAAAATCAACAGGACCATGAACACCATCTTTATATGGAGAAGACAGGTTATTAAAAAGAGCTGGGGTAAGCTTTATTGTGAAACTGAGAAGCATTTTAGAATACCTACCTATCAGAATACCTATTCCA
Organism: Lagenorhynchus albirostris; assembly: GCF_949774975.1. Classification (NCBI taxonomy): domain Eukaryota; kingdom Metazoa; phylum Chordata; class Mammalia; order Artiodactyla; family Delphinidae; genus Lagenorhynchus; species Lagenorhynchus albirostris. Next base: position 15,652,581 of record NC_083104.1, on the reverse strand, counting down.
TTCTTTTGAATACCTTTAATCAATAGCTCTTCCATTGGAACACAGATTAAATGACACTGAAGTGCAATCTAGGGGAAATGTGTGAACTGAAAGCCTAGAATTCAAGCAAAAATATATATATATATATTTACATATGTGTATATACATATAAGCATCATTTATTTTGCTTTAATTTCATGATCTTAAAAAATATTTTTTCATTTAAAAGGAGTTGTGGAACAAATGTTTATGTAATACTTTGGCGATTAAAAATTCACTGCTGCAAAGTTCATTTCTTTTTACCTTAAACACATGGAAACTTGATACAATTAATATTGTGAAGGAAATTATGGACAATAGGTTACTTAATCCTTGGATTTTTGGTTTAATCTTTTATTATGGATTAAGATTTTTCTCAAACTAATACAAAAATATGAGAGATGCTATAAAATATAATTAAAAACAATAACATTTACAGCTGATTCTCATTATTTAGGGTAGTTATATTCTATAAAGTTGCCACAAATACTGATGGAATACCGAACCATTGTTCCTAAGGGGAAACACAGGGTTAGGTTTCTTAGAGCTTTTGATCACAACATTTTCTATAACCGATCAATACATAGCCTTGTTGTATGTATGTTTTTGTTTTAAGATGCTTCATTATATATATTGTTTATCCATTAACATTGATCTCAGGGCCAATAGCACTGTAACTCATTCCTGAATGAAACTTACCTAATACATGTGTTTTTGCTGCAAACTCGTCACAGCCTTTTTGAACTTAGGAATGGTAAACAGCACTTGAGCACCACACTTTTAAATAGTGAGCCATTTTATATAGTGAAATCACCAACAAAAAGCATTAAAACAAGGGAATTCCCTGGTGGTCCAGTGGTTAGGACTCCGTGCCTTCACTGTCAAGGGCATGGGTTCAGTCCCTGGTCAGGGAACTAAGATCCTGCAAGCAAGCTGCGTGGTGTGGCCAAAAAAGAAAAAAGGCCTAAAAACAAGAAAAACTAAATAGACCGTGAGAAGGACACTTCTTTACAGTATGATAACTGCAACAAAAAGGCAGAGCTACCTCCTTGTTCAAGGCAGCTGGAAACACTTGTATCAGGCAACTCAAAAATTTTTGATGCTTTGTACATATTTGTGAATGACCACAAAAATACTGTATTGATTTGGGGGCTACAGATAAATTTTAGTAGCTAGGTTAATTTGCAAATATAGAATCTGCGAATAATGAGGGCCACCTGCATATGCTTCTTAGGTTAGAAAAGAGAAAACTAGCTCCCCTTAGTCACTTAATGAGCCCATGGAAGACTTTGGTTTAGTATTGCCTTCCATCTCTTGGTTCCTGATTTGCTTAATTGAGGGGCAGATTCTAATTAACCATCCCTGACTAATACAATTTAGGGAGGAGCCATGTCTTCACCCCTTTCTCCTTCCCAACCTGTGGCCTTATTCTGGGAGCATAGCAGGCATTCAATTAATGCTTAAAGGACTGCATGAACCCCTTCCCTCATTGTAAGAGGAACTTTGTGGAACTGATGTTAACATCAAATGCCAATAAGGTGAGTGTAGCTGTAACCACATGCAAAAATGTTAGCTATGGTGACAATTGTAATGATTTTTAATAACATGGTAATTAGCATCTTGATGAATTTATAAGTGATATACAGTTTAACACATTAATATAGGACATTTTTGCGATAAAATAGAGATTGCCTGTTTACTATGTATGTTTAAATATAATAATTAACTAGTGGCTCCCTTAATGCAAGGGCAGGAGGAAAGATTGGTTAACAAAAGGTTAATTTTGCAGTTCATAAAGAGGAAGGACTTTCAAACCTATTGTCCTGTGAAAACATAAATGTAAATTTATAATAGTATCATACATATCAGCCTAACTCTGTTTCACTATTTTTATAAATATATTCTACCTGCATCTTTTTATTATTGAGGTTTTTGCAAAACAAGTTGAATAAACTATATAATTTTCTTCATGTTGAATTTGGTTTTATTTTTTATTTTTCTTCCTCAGAGGGAATTAAATATTCCAGCAGTGGAAAGATGGCCTAATCACTCTGGCCATCCCCTTGACTTTCTTATAACAGTGTTTAAGGGCACTGATAAAAACTTACAACATAAGTAATTGGTTTACTTAAGCAGTCAAGTATGAAATTTTTTGGAATATTTATATTTTCAATTAACCATTCTTCAAATTAGAGACTTTTTTTTTTTTTTTGCGATACGCGGGCCTCTCACTGTTGTGGCCTCTCCCGTTGCGGAGCACAGGCTCCGGACGCGCAGGCTCAGGGGCCATGGCTCACAGGCCCAGCTGCTCCGTGGCATGTGGGATCTTCCCGGACCAGGGCACGAACCTGTGTCCCCTGCATCGGCAGGCAGATTCTCAACCACTGCGCCACCAGGAAGCCCCAAATTAGAGACTTTTAAAGGACACCTTTTGATTCTTTTTTGAAATGATGACTGGCTGCCTTAGAAGTGTTAGACCTATGCCTTTTCAAAATGATTGTCAGCAAACATAATGAGCCTTGGATCAGTCCAGTAGCTTAGGTAACATATGTTTGCAGAAGGATTCTTAACATCCTGCTGACTGTGCTGGTCCTGTAGAGCCTCACAGAAGGGAAATTCTCTTGCAGTTCAGCTTATGAAACCTTTGCATGTTTGGAAATACTCCTGAGGCAGGATTTATACTTAGCTTTGAATCCACGTTCTTATATTGATAGCAGTGTTAAACAGGAGAAAGAAAGGCTCACAATGATTCATGTTGCATTTTTCATAAATGTTAAAACTATTATTTGTGTGTCACTCTTTATTGCATTTTCTGCTATGTACAAGCTCTGGAAATGATAAAGGTGTTTCTTACGAATTCACAATCCAGCAATGCTGACTCCATATGTTAAGTCCTATAAACTTATCTAAATGACACACGCACCATTTTCATCAAAGATGCTTTAAGTCAGGACTGTAAAAGCTTGTGTTGTTACTGCAAACAGGGAAAATGTTGCTTGAATGAGTCCTAATCTTTTAGGCACTGACTTTGTGATATGTGCACATATCTAATGACAAAGTTTTGCTTGCCTCTACCGTATACTTATTTATTGCTATTTTACTTACGGAAATAAAGAGTCATCTTTTTAAGTCATTCATTCAGTACATCTTTTTAAAGTAATTCTTTTCTAAGTATAAATTTTTTATATTAGAAACGTTGTCTATAGCACTAGAGTAGAAATGAATACAGCCAACATAATTAGTAAGTTTGATTCACCACGCCCCAGGAGATAAATATTGTTGGGAGGAACATTGATATTCTTGCATAAATAAAGTACCAATGCTTTTTAATGATTTTTATCAACCTGACTTATGGTTTATGGGAAGACCCAATAAATGTTTATTGATTGTTTGGATGTAAGTATATAGATACAGCATAATGCTTTAGGTTAGTTTATAAGACATTATCTTTCCTTTAAATAATGAACTGTTGATGCATTATTAAAATTTAGAAATGCTGAGGTAGAAATGGAAACTTTTTAGCTGGAAAAGAAATAGATTGGATATCTAAACTAGCTGGATCTTTCCCAGTTTTCCTGGAAAAAAAAAAGCAAATGTAAAATAAACAGAAGCCAATAATACAGAATATTTGTTGAGAAATCAAAGGTCAGGCAGGATATGTTCTAATGTTTGAGATACTGGTTATTCCTCTTCATCTTTCACCTCTGTGCTCCTCTCAAAGGTTCCAAATGATTATTCTCAGCCCCTCTGACTTGAAGATATCATTGAATTCATGTTTGTGTGTTACATTGTGCTTTGTAACATGGATACGAGGAAAGGCTGTACAAGATTTTTAACAATAAGTGTTAGAATCAAGGAGGTTATTTTTGAGTCCATTGACTTAAGTAGAAAAAGAGGGAATTCCTTGGTGGTCCAGTGGACTCTGTGCTTCCAGTGCAGGGGGCACAGGTTTGATCCCTGGCCTGGGAACTAAGATCCTGCAAGCCATGCAATGCAGCCAAAACAATAAAATTAATAATAAAAAAGAAATTATCAGAGCTCACATTACCCATGTAATATTATTTAGCTACACATGCTTAGAAAAGCAAAGTAGGATTGTAGTTTGTGACTGATACTCTAAAAACAATGACCAAAACCAAATTATACCAAGATTCTTCATGATATATTAGGCATCTAAGAGAAACCGTGCATTTTCTTTCTTTTTTTTCACATCACTGTTGTTACTGTATTTTGAAAGGTAGCCATTCATTAAATCCTTAAAAATAATTCTTATTTTAAAAAATTTTCAATTTATTGAAACTTTAAAGAAAACCCAGTTGACCCATTTCTCTATATTCTCCATATTTATATCTATGAGCTTGTTGTTTTTAAGATTCCACATATAAGAGAGATCATACAGTATTTATCCTTCTGTCTGAATTATTTTATTTAGGATTATGCTGTTGAGGTCCATCTATGTCGTCACGGAAGGCAAGATTTCATTCTTTTTTGTGGCTGAATAATACTCCATTGTGTATATATACATACTTCTTTATCCATTCATCCATTGATAGACGTTTAGGTTGTTTCCATATCTTGGCTATTGTAAATAATGCTGCAGTGAACATGGGGAGGGTGCAGATTTTTTTTCTGAATATGAAATTAATATATTAATAACAGTACACCAAGTAGGAACTAATAATTAAATCAACATAGTTAATAAATTCAATTCACCACATCGCAGGACAGAACACATTTTGACCTTTAGAAGTGAAACTGACCAGAATTCACCTTTCAAACTACTCACTGTGAGAATGCATGACAATATATGTCTAAATGGTAGGGAGTCAATGTCATTGATTGATTCTTTTTTATTTAATAGAATTTATGGGTTGCTTACTGTGTGCCAGACACTGTAATGCTGTTCTAAGATATTTTAGATTGCTTATTGTAATCCTACTTACTAAACTGATAATTTATAGATAGATGAAATTTTGACTCTTTTTTTTCTCCTTCCTTCCTTTTTAACTTCACAATTCAACTGAGTAAATTTTAAAGATCTAATTGGCTTTAATGAAAGACTCATGAATCAGGCAGCATCCCATCTAGTGAGTAGAGAGGAGCTCCATGCTACAGAAAGGGAAAGGATTTTAAAGGCAAGACAAGGAAGTCATAAACAAAAAAGATGATTTCAGGCTCAGGTAACCTACCTATAGGGGAAGCAGTCTGTGTGGCAGATTTTGTCACCTTCCTTTGGGGGTTGGAGATGGTCCTATGACAGATTACCTCACTGATGCTAACCAGAAAGTTCTTGATTGACCAGTTAGGACTACATTTTTGGGGGAGGTCTCAGCTTCAGTTAGGTTAGGTATTAAGCTCTAGTTAGGTAGCGTGGCCTAGCATAAGTGACTCCATGTTGGGCCTGTGTTTGTTTTTAACACTTTTTTTTGGGTGTTATAGCCATAAATATGATTCCACCAAGTCATTTCTGTTTGTAAGCACACTCTTCCTTCTAATCCGCATCCCAACAGTTTGGAGATCCCAAGGGTTTAGAGAGAGAGCTGGATTTCACATTTCTTGAGAGGGCCCATAAGAGTGATAAGGAGCTAAAGGTCCATACAGAATCACCGTCCTTCCATGAATGGTTATCATTTCAAAGAAGCTAGGGAAGAAGTCAAAGAGCACACAGTGTTTGATTGCAAGAGTTATTAGTGCCCCAGAGCCACAAAAGGAACAGCTGCTTGAACATTACTTGCCTTTTGACTAATGGGCAAAAGCACTGCATGGGACTTACATGTGTAAGTCTTAAAACAAAAATAATACCACCAACAAAAAGTATATTAAAAAGTAGCATTAAATCATGAGAAGAGAGGGGTCATGGATGCAGAATTATCACGTTTTGTTCTTTGAAAGTGTGTGAGGGGGAAAATGATTTTTCCCTCTAGTTTCTTGGCTGAGAACCCCCTGTAATAAAAAAAAAAAAAAGAGAGAGAGAAAAATCAACATGTGGGAAAAGAAACAAAAGTTTAATAATGTATATATCTCCTGTATATATAGAAGATAATCAGGAAAACTGAGTAACTCTCCAAAATGGCCCAAGTGATAACCTTAAACCGTCTTCAGCAAAGATAAAAGGAAGATATTTAGAGGTAGGAGAGGAAGCCAGTTAAGTGAGTTTATGAGGAAAAAGCACAGTGAACAAGGGTAAGTTTATCGTGTCCATTTAAGTCATTGCTTTCTCCATGAATAGGAGTTTCTAGAGTTTTACAGTCATTCTTCTCTTCCTGGTACAGAGAGGGAGACACCCTAGAAATGAGAAGATTACCTTCATAAATGGAAATAGTGTAACTATCTCTCACAGAAGAGTAACTTCTACTCAGTTTTTAGAACTTATCCTGTGTTTGCTGTTTCTTAAAATAATCAGCCTAAAATGATCCGTATGCCAAAGAGGCATATTTGGGCCTGGTAAGTTCTGTTCCCCTTAAAAAGGAAGGCTTTTTTCTGTTCTGAATCATCCATCTCTACCAGAGTCCTTAAAAACATAAAGGAAAATGTTAGCCCTATTCTAAGAGAATGAAAAAATCAGTTCTCTACCTCTAGGTAATGCAGTTGAATTTGGAAGTATTATCAAGTGAAACGCAATTTGCTAAGCACATGAAAAGGGCCCATGAAGCAAAGCAATGATGGTGGCTTTTCTTTTGCACTTCCTTTACTATTTGCTCTTTACCAAATGGCAGACTGCTTGTCTAGTGAAGAGGTATGCTCTGTTCCCTTGTTCCAGGCTTAGGTGACCATAAGCAGATTTGTACAATCATCTGCCAACTCTTAACTCTCCCTCATTTGGTTTGAGTTTAGAAGATGGACCCATAGCACGCCTCCTACCTGGGGGAGGATGGGAGTTGGAATCACTGCACAAGTCTCTCTAAAGAAACACTCGTCTAATTTTCATCAGCTCACCATCTTTTTACATCTTTGATGTGGTGAGGAGGTTAGGACCCTTCTTGGTGAATGCTATGATTTATCCATCATATTCTTTGGAAGGTATTTCTTGAGTGTCTTGGTGTCTCAGCTGAAATTTCTATTTTAGCAGCCCCTTATACACTGAATTCCTTACTTGATAAATGTTTTGGTTTTTCTCCAAACTGAAAACTACACCTGCCTGTCATCGAGTTCAGATCTGTACTCCAATATATAGATTTTTATATTTTTACAGATAAATTGCAAGTGATGAAAACTGAGCTCACATTAGTTAATGTCAAATATGGAATTTATTATTTCATTTAAGAAAACTGTGTGAAAATATGGATGGATCTGGCCTTACAGATACTGATACAAGGACTCAGATGCTTTCACCTCTCATATCTGTCTCTCCTTCTATCTGTGTGTACGTTTCACTTTCTCTTTAAATTGACTCATCCATGAATTTAGAACCATGGTCACTGGCAGTTTTTGATCCATGCTTTCATAAATTCATGACCACAGGGGAAAAGAGGCTTTGGGAATTCTCAGGGTATCGTTTTCATTCCTCACACTTGGGCCACACATTCATATATCACAGTGACCTGGAGAAGTCAGGGGCTGTGGATGCCCCACCTTAGACCATGAGGCCACACCTGGGACAAAATGCGTGGGAAGTTATTTAAAAAAAAAAGGTAGGATTATAGACACATAATAGCTGTTCATCATATCATGACAAAAGCACTGTAAGGGGGGAAATATAGACTTAAATCAGAGCAGAATAGTTAAAGCAACGTACATATGATTTTTTTTTAGGTTTGTTGAAATATATACGCATATAATGACGGCACTTAAAGTGCATAGTGAAGTCGGGGGGACAGGGTGAACGATAGCAAGTGTGGAGAGGAGAATATGTGCATTGGGAAGAACAGAAAGAGGTGTTGGGAATTCTGAAGTTAGTGAGAGGGGCATAGATGGGAGAGGTACCAAGCAAAAGGATTAGAACAGAGACATGGTTAGAGGATGGGGAGGTAAATATGAGGGCGAGAGCCAAAGATAATGAGAGAAAAGGACCAGAGATTGACACAGGGAAGACAAGAGATCAAAAAAGTGTCCTTTGTTGTAAGAAAATTAAAGTGATATTATTGTTATCTTCATCATCATCTTTGCATTTGCTCTTCGTTGGCAAGTAGAACATTTTGGCATTATTAGGAGGCATATTATACTTCGGGGATTGTGGGTGACATTGATTTCATACTTACAAAATGCCTTTCAATATGGTGTGAACCAGTGTAATAATAACAATTCTTAAGTAGTGCTATTTTTAATCAATGGGAGATAGAACATCATATATTTTAAAATCCTACAATACTTCAGACACTGAAGAGAGAACAAAACTGTATCCAGTCGTGCCTGAATGCTGTGCATTATAGCAGTACCCCTTCTGATAGAATGCTTGAAATATCATTTGGCTGTTACTTCTCCCTGGGTTTGCTTTGTATCCCATGGAGATGATCTGACCTTAAGCTTTTGTTAGCTTCAAAGAGAGCTCCATTCTTGCCTCATCTCTGTGGGACTGAAGAAACAGACCCTCGGTTAACAACAGGAGACCAAATTGATTTTAATATTGTGATTTCTTTACTCTGATGCAGAAAACGTCTCGGCCATCTCAGTGGGCTAGTGATTATAGAGCTGAATTAGACTTCAAAATACAAACTAACTCTGTAGGTCTGTTATAGCTCTAAGGTCCAGAGGTAGCGTGTATTAGGTGGCCCACTTGATAATCATCTGTGATTATGTTAATGGACTCCTAAGTGGACTTGTTACTTCCATCGGAGGGTATACAACCGAACTTCTGCACTGTTTTCAGTGGTTATGAGTCCCAGGAAGAAACAGTGTATCAGCCTGTGAATGTTGGTTGGATATATCCAAGGAGATCTCCCTCAGAATTTCCGCCCGGTATGCTAAATAGGCATAAAAATGTGTTCTTCTAGGAAATATCTATTGGAGGTTGAGATAATATAGTGGGTTGAATTGTTAAAAACAGAATCCTGTGAATCACAGATCTGACCCAAATATATCTTGACTAATAATTTTTTTTAACATTTGTATATATTTACTTCTTGAAAGAGAAAACAGCAGCTTTATTGAGATATAATTCACATACCATGCAATTTACTCTTTGAAGTGTACAATTACGTGGTTTTTAATACGTTTGCAGAGTTGTGCAACTATCAACACTAATTGCAGAACATTTTCAGCTCCACAAAAAGAAACTTTGTACTTGTTAGCATCACTCCCTATCCCCCTCCCCATTCCCCACCCCGGGCAACCATTAACCTACTTCCTGTCTCTGTGGATTAAAATATTCTGGACATATCATATAAGTGGAATTGTACAGTAACCACACAATATATGGACTTTTGTGTTCCACTGTTTTCAATTAGCATGACTTTTTCAAGACTTATCCACATTGTAGCATGTTTCAGGACTTCTTTCTTTTGACTAGTAATTTTAAGGGTACAGGTAAGGTGAAGCCCTGTGTAAAACTGGGCCCCTTGCATGCTCTCATGCAGCAAGAAAGGACGTGGGAACCTCACTGGAGGTTGGGGGCTTCTTCCTGCTTCTTGTGCCTTGTGATTACCTGAGGGAGAAGTACTTGACTTCCGGTGAAGTTCCCACGTCCTTTCTTGCTGCCTCAGAGCATGCATGCTGCCCAGTTTCACACAGGAGGTCTCTAAGTGATGTGTGCCATTCTCATTACTTGTACAAAGGAGTATTTTGATCATAAAAATCTCCATTTTATGTTCAGATAATAACACCACTTTTTTCAATAGACTATACCCCACTAACCTTAACATCCCGGGTCGTTTACCATATGCAGTGTTAGACAGTCAACATTTCACAGATAAGGACTCTCTCACTAGTCAGTGCCATTGACTTACTTGCAAGGAAGTCTGTCATTACCTCCATTAGCTGGAGATTGGACTGGGCCACCTCATTTATTTCTGAGAGGTGTTCTCTTGGTAAAGGGAGGTATTGAATGGCGGACCTGCTGTTTAACCATATTCTTCCTAAATTTTTTCCTCAGTGATGTGGTTACAGAGATGAATGAAACAGCCCCTGCTCTCAAATATTTTTACAATCTAATGAGGGGAACACAAAACTAACATCACAGATAAGGAATCTAAAACCCCAAACATGGTATGTGGCACAGAACAAGTCTTTCAACAGATAGCGATTTTTTTAAAGTAGTATGAACAGTGCAATGGTGAAGTGCTATAACATGGTTAAATACTGTGAGAGGATAAGGTTTTTAGTGGATAATGCAATTGGTACATGTTTCAAGTTTACTCATTCTGCTGACATTTATTGAATAATTTCCCATGTGCCAGACACTATAGGAGGATAGATGAGACAGAATTCCTGCTTCCCATGAGCTTTCGGTCTTGGAGGGAACATAGCCAGGTAAATAAATAACACATTGTGGCATTACACTAAGTGAAGTAAGTCAAAGACAAATACTGTTCTTACTTGATTGTGTATATTCTCACTTATCTTTAGAACCTAAAGAAGTTGAACTCACAGAAATGGAGAGTAGAAGGGGGGCTGAGGTGTGGGTGCTATGGGGAGATGTTGGTCAAAGGGTACAAACTTACAGTTGAAAGGTGAATAAGCTCTGGGGATCTAATGTAAAACAGGGTGATTATAATTAGCAATACTGTATTATATACATGCAAGTTAAGAGACTAGATCTTAAATGTTAACACCCCACAAAAAATGGGTAATTATGTGAGGTGATGGAAGTGTTTTTAAAAAAAACACATTATGATAAGGGTGCTTTGAAAGATTTATCAGTTATCTTTCAGAAGAGCAGCACAGTTGATCTCCAGAAATGCAGAATCAAGGTACAAGTTAAATCTTGAGAGATGAATCAGCACTTGCTGGGGTAAAGCAGGAAGATAAAATGCTTTCAGCGGGTTGGGGGAGGAGAAGGGGAGTGAGATGGGCAAAGTATAAGGGAACGCAGTGGGCCCAAGGAATTGTAAATATTTACCATTGGTTCCATTTTGGGTGATAAGGAGAGAAAATGGTGGGTAAGTAGATTAGGCCAGGTGATAAATAATGTCGATAGGAATAAATTATAATAAAAATTTCCAATATTGCTACCAATTTTTGAGAACTTGCTATGTTCCAGGTAAAATATTAGGTAGAAATGTTGCAGCGCTGAATGCTCATAGCATATTTGGAGGACATAGTATCTTGATTTTATAAATGACAGTCTAGTCCAACAGCTAATTAGAAGTGTGTTGGTGAAAACCCATTCTCTTTCAATGAGTTTACACATGGTGAGAGAATGGGTTTATATGTTACGCTCCCATAGGCTTGGAGGTTGCACATTGTACTAACCTGATTGGGAAGCAGTGAAACTACATCAGCAATGATGGGTGGCTTCAGGACGACAGTTAGTCCCCATCTATAGTTTGCATCTGTGTGCCTCTGCGAACAGCCATGGTAACACAGAAACCTACAAATAGTGAGCTTGCTTGGAAATACGACATTTAAAAAAAAGTCCACTTCCCTTTGCCTTCCATCCAGGTCGCAGCACCTGGTCCCACTTTAACACAAAATGCTTAAGCTCATCTACCTAGAAGATTTCAGTAGGGGAATGACAGGATCACTACTGGGTTTCAGAAAAACAAACTGGTCAAGAATTTGAAGGGAAAAAGTGGGAAACTTAGAGAACATGGAATTAGAGAAAATTGTTAGAAGCCTGCCATAACGGACAGCAATAAGGTAGTAAGAGTAAGAGTTGCCTCTCTAGAGAGGCAACCATAGATCAACTGACAGAAACGAAAACTAATAAGATTTGTTTAGGACACTGAGGGGACTCAAGCTTTTAACTCTGATCGTGGCAGGCTTGGTGGGGGGTGACGGTGCTGAGATATAAACTGCCATGAGAGGAAAATAAATGCACCTCTGGATTTGCTGAGTTTGAGGAATCTAAAGGTTGAGGTTTGGGTCTTTCAGGTGGAGATAGCTTATAGGCAGGCAGGAATTTGATCTGAAGCAGAGTCCCTGGGGGAGAAGACATGGATTTCAGTGACGTGGTTCAGTTGTCTTCGCGGGAGTGAAGGGGAAAGCACATTCAATGAGAAAGACTGAATGATTCTTGCTCTCGTGAGTTTATAGTCTAGTGAGAGATAAATATCATCAGATATCATGCCGGTGAATGTGTACTTACAAATTTGTATACATGTTCTGATGGGAAAAGTCTTGCTTCTAGGGGGGGAAAAACCCCAGTGTAACTGAAGCCTGTGATAGTGAAAGGTCTTCTAAGTAAGTAAAGGCGGGTTGGGAAATGAAAGATAAAGAGTTGTCTCTGCAAAAGGTGATGGAAGGGACGAGTGATCCAGACTGAGGTAGAGGCTTGTGGCAAGAGATAGTTTGGAGTGTTTGGGAAGTTAGGAGCGAAAGAGAGAGCAGTGAGAGATGTGTGCAGGATCTAGACCATTCTGAACTTGTGGAACTGTTGCAGGAAGGCGGGGGACCCCTTCCAGGGCCCAAGAGTGTGCTCTTGTCTAACACTCAGAATGAATTGTCGAAAGAGACACACGTGCTGACAAAACAAAAGACTTTATTGGGAAGCGGCTCCCCGGTGGAGAGCAGCAGGGTAAGGCAAGCCAGGAGAACTGCTCTGTCACGTGGCTTGCAGTCTCAGGTTTTACGGTAATGGGATTAGTTTCCTGGTTGTCTCTCGCCAGTCATCTTGCTTGGCCCGTATTTGTTCTGTCTCAGCGTCCTTCTTGGTGGTGTGTGCATCTCTCAGCCAAGACGGATTCCAGCGAGAGGGTTTCTGGGAGGTGGCAGGATGTGTTGTCTCCTGTCTCCTCCTTTTGGCCCCTCCTGAGCTCTCCCGGTTAGTTTTTGGTGGCAGCACCTTGTTCCTTATTGGGACCTCTCGTTGCAAGACAACTCGTGCAATTTGTTACCATTGTGCCTCGCCAAGGCAGGTGGTTTCCGGCAACCGTTTCCTGAGAGAACAAGGTAAGACTTTTATATGTTTCCTAAGAGTGAGATACCAAATTAGGTTTTCCTATCTAAACAATTGTTAACCTTCATCTTCTTTACCTGGATAATACAGTCCAGGTAGGGAGTGCTGTGGAACCAGAGCAAAATAGAAGGAAATCATCATCTCCCCAGAGGGTCTGCATTAGGAGAGGGGGGAGTCTCATGAAGCTTTCGCCACAGCTTTTTCTGCGTGCACGAATAGGCATGGCCGGCTTAGTCCACAGGCCACGTTTTTGTGACACATGTCTGGAGAAACTAGATTGTTCCAGCTATACATCGCCGCCCCAAAAAATAAGGAGAATGCAAAAGAACACTTTTTGCTGCTTCAGAGAATTGATTGCCAGCCTCTAGTGGCAACTGTAACCCAAGAAATAAGCAAAAGTGACTTGTCAGAGTCAGCAGTTATCTTCTGAGTACCATTATCCTCTGTTGAGTGATTCAATACATAATGGAGGTGATTTCTGGTTGCTCAGAGAATGGATTTCTTTGCAATTGCCTAGCTCTTTGCAGAGACTCAGCATTGTCTAGTTAAAAGTGTAAGGAGCAAAATGCGGAAATCGTGCTGTGAAAATCACTTGTAAAAAGATACATCATTGCCATACAGTAGTTACCCTTGTTGTGTGATTACTATATGGAAATTGCCTCCTTGCCTGGGATCTTCTTGCACAGAGAAGTCCCGCTTTGGGTGGTTGGATGGCAGCTTTATCAATTACTCTCTGATAAATTACACGGTAGTTATACCTGATCACGGATAAATGTTACTTCCTTTTTGACTCTTTTAGATCTGTTGCATTCAGGTTGTATGACACAGCACAACATTAATGAAAGAAGCATACTTCTAGCGTATCATTTATTAAGGCTAATGGTATGTTAGTAGCAAAGGATGATAGTTTGAGATCTCTCATTCAAGGGAAAGATCTCTAACAAGGAAGATATTATCATGGCTAAAAGTCACTTTTAGTTCACATCAAGTTTCATCAAAACATTTAGGAGACACCTTCTTTGTCACTGTCATCTGAGAGTGACTCAGGATATTCCAATCATTGACTGAAAAAAATGCACAATGTAAGAGTTGTGAGTTAAATTTTATTGGGGGCAAAGTGAGGACCATAGCCCAGGAGACAGCATTTCAGATATCTCTGAGGAGCTGCTTCAAAGAGGAGGGGAGATCAGTGCATACGTAATTTTGGTGAAGAGGGGGATACATGCAGTCAAGCACACATTTTTGCAGAAGGTTATTGCTAGTCACGAGGAGCAGATGTCGACGTTTATCATTTTAGTACCTTTCTAGATAAGGGAGGATGAAGAATTGGGCTCATAAAATCATCTACCGAAAATATCTAACTATCCAAAGTCCTGTTCTGCCAGTTTTTCCCAGAGCACCGAGTGCCTCGTTCCTGATCTCCACCCTGCAGTCACAAGGAAGCTTGTGATTTAATCCTTGTAGAGGCAGATGGCAAGTGCCAATTTTTAGTTGGCACAATGCATATAGTATTGTCTTTGGAGTCACAAAATGTAATACTAAAGAAAATTTTCTATAGTAGACAGAATGTTCTTTGTACTTAGAATGTTCTTTGTACTTAGAAATATCCAACGAATGAACTAATGTTGGGAATGTTGATGAACTTAAAAACTTTCATAATACTGGCAGCAACGTATGTCCTCATTATAATTTGTAGCCGGAGAAGTTTAAAATGTTTGCTTTTCCTTCAGTCATTCTTTTTCTAAACTGAAATGAGAAGAAATGACTTTCCCAGGAAGAGCCCCATGGTCTTCAGTTGTTTAGTTCTATAAATATCACTCTATAATTTTGTTGACTTAAAGAAAGACACACAACATAAGTGTTGTGGATTTAAGTTTTATTCAGGGACCTTACTGGTGACTATAACCTGGGAGGCAGCCACTCACTTAGCTGTGAGAAAGCTGCTCTGAAGGTAGAAGAGAAGCCTCTCTCTCTCTCTCTCTCTCTCTCTCTCTCTCTCTCTCTCTCTCTCTCTCTCTCTCTATATATATATATATATATATATACACACGTGTGTATATATACATACATATGTATATGTATGTACGTATGTATTTTTTTGGCTAGGAAATAAATGCAGTCAAGAATACATCTTGGTAAATGATTACTGCTAATCACAAAG
Source organism: Lagenorhynchus albirostris (assembly GCF_949774975.1). NCBI lineage: Eukaryota > Metazoa > Chordata > Mammalia > Artiodactyla > Delphinidae > Lagenorhynchus > Lagenorhynchus albirostris. The sequence continues at coordinate 15,637,411 of NC_083104.1, read as the reverse complement.
AACAGATATCTCAAGTTAATGATTTTAGTGCCTTTCTATTTATGGGGAGATGCAAGAATCTGGGGTCATTAAAATTCTTCCTGAGAGATGCATCTAACTATCTAAGGGCCTGTATATCCAAAGCACAGAGGGCCCCATCCTGTTTTTCATCCTGAATTTCTTTCAGGTGACACAGTGGGTGGGCAAAGACAGTGGGTTATGACTTAACCCTTGTGGAACTGAGTGGTAGACCAACATTCTTTTGTTCTTCTTTGTTCACAGCTTGCCTTTTTCACTTAACAGAATATCCTAGATATATGATAGCATTTATGTAACAACAGATAAATTATATCCTTATAGTATATATATTCCCATAGAAAAATGTCTGGAAGTGGTCATACCTTAATTGTTGGCTGGGTGGGGTGGAGGGAGAAGGGAGGTATGTAATCTTTTAATCTAATTATTATAATTAAATATTAATCTAATTGTTATTTTAATATATATTAATATATTATTTTCTGTTAGAATTTCACAGGGTTATGTTTTTGTTATAAAATAGGTAAACAACAAAAAATTTAAAATGGTATGTGATAATACCAAGTACAATTTTAAAAGTATTATTAGTGTTAGAATCAAAAGGCATAAGATTGTTTCATATTGTTAACATATGTATTAAGAAAGCTGTATAACTCTACCACAGAAAGTTGTATCTAACTGGTTACTGTACAAATAAAACAAGGTAATCAGTTCAGAACAACATATAAGGTGATATTGCTTTCTTGTTCTTATTTCTTATTCATGGAAAGTGAGTCCAAGATATAAAGGGTTTAGAGATCTAGGTCATGGGCCCAGGATTCTGCATTAATTCTTCTCATAAAAGTACAAAGAATGATGAATGAACTTTGTTAGCTCTAATGCCATCATTGCTTTGTGACCACCAAGAGGGGTGGGATAGGGAGGGTGGGAGGGAGACGCAAGAGGGAAGAGATATGGGGATATATGTATATGTATAGCTGATTCACTTTGTGATAAAGCAGAAACTATCACACCATTGGAAAGCAATTATACTCCAATAAAGATGTTAAAAAATTAAAATAAAATAAAATAGCTAACTTTTGGGTGAAGGAAACAAAAGAGTAATGATGAGCCAAAGGAAATTATAACCTATTTATAAATTTCTCTTAAGTACTTAGAAATCATCCTTTGAATTTTATGACTTGAATTGAATAGGATTGCTTTTTAGGACTTGTTTGGTGACAAGCTTGAAATTTCTAGCATAACTAGGCATTCACACATCTATCAGACTATTTGCAAGAAAAATACACCTTTTTATAAATATAAATAAAGAAATCCCATTTTGACAACCCGTAGACTGTGATAATGCATAAATATTATTTCTTTAATATGCCCCAGATCTCATTAATCATAGTTGATTTGCTTCACTATATTCCACCTAAAAGTTTTGAATTGACAAGAGGGATATTTTTATGAACTACAAATTTAGAGAGAAAATAAGTCGAAAGTTTTAGTATTACTATATGGCCGTTAGCATTTTTAACCAATAAATTGCCTCGAATGCTTTTGCCTCAGAAAATGGGAAAAGAAATGGGACAAAACAGAAAAAATGAAAAAATTAACAAGTGCTTGTGAGATAGTATAGACAGAAAATCAGAAGGAAGATACCCCAAATCATGGACCTGTTACCTTCATCATCCAGCCTTGTCCTCCCTGAAGGACCTAGTAGTGACCTGTTCCTGTGCTTAATAGTCACTAGAAGTTGGTAACAGTGATGACCCTCCCAGTCACTATAAGATTAAGTGCCTTTCGAAGATTAGAGAAAAATAAGACCACACTCAAGTACCAATTGTTGGAATTTATTCCTTAAAGAGTTTGAAATAGAATAAGGTTAAGGGTAATGGTGTATAACTTCTTCAGGTTTATAAGTATCTTTGTTGAAAGTGCCTCCTTATAGAAAGTTTACAGCATATAATAATTTCTTGATGTTAGCATCTTGACCTAATCCAATTCATTTTTTTCATCATTAGTTTTTTTTTTCTAGATACTGGTAGTTTCCAGGACTTAGAGGAAGAAGAGGGTTTTTGTCCTCTCTCGTAACCTGGCTATCAGGTGCTATGGGGCAAGGACTGTCTTAGGCTGAAGTTTCCCAGGAGAATAAATACTGGGTTGGCCAAAAAGTTTGTTACAGAAAAACCCAAATGAACTTTTTGGCCAACCCAATATTTATTAACCATCAAAGAAATACACGTGCTCATACCTATGTGTGCTCACACACGTGCACACTACACTCACTTATACCCTCTGCTCTCTCAGCTCAGTGCAGTCCTGGCCATTAAACCTTTGAGGCGTTGTGAGAGAACTCTGCAAGAAAGCTTCTGTAGAGGCAGCCGAGTTGCGGTTCTAGCTGCTGGATTCAGCTACCCTTCAAGTTGGAGAGTGAGGAAAACACTCTGAATGCAGGAATGAGTAGGATCCTTAGCCTGGAGTGCAGTGAAATTGTCTGTAGTAGGGCTTGCTTGATTTTTATATCCCATTTATGCAGCGGTGCTTGTGTCGGGACAAACGTTTGTAGCAAGGCCACCAGTATCTTGAACACCACTTGTTTTACTATAGAACATTCTTCTAACATCTTTCCTGGTGATTAACAAGCCATCTGATATTTTAGAAAACAAAGACAGCTGAAGTACTTGTAGTAGCCAATTCTGCTACATTTGATTAGAAATTAAGAGTTATGATTAAAACCTTTCAAGTATTATCTAAACTCACCATGGGATAGATTAAAATTACATCATATCTATGCAGCTCTAACATAGTTTATGTTGAAGTATTCTGTAGTAAATTTTAGAAAGTAAAATATTTCACTTCTGTTGGCAATGGTCAGAACCACTAAAAGCTATGAATATAGTTGGCCTCAAGTTGACACTGATAAAATTGATATTCATTGGAAGTTCTATTTCTGCTAGCTGTTATTATTGGAACAAGCCTAGCAATGTTTAGATCAATGTTTTACATACACAAATCCATATTTACTGTAATAAGTAATTCAGAAAATTTAATTTCTGAGTTGTCTTTGGGTAAACAAGAAAAAAGTGTAGAGTTTTATCAACATTGTACATGTTTATGCAGAATATATTTTGTGAACATGTGTATGAAATTCATTCATTTATTCAGAAAGGTTTATTGAGTGTCTCCTACATTTTATTTTTTGAAGTTATTTATTTATATTTTATTTTTGGCTGCATTGGGTCTTCGTTGTTGCATGCGGGCTTTCTCTAGTTGCTGCAAGCAGGGGCTATTCTTCCTTGCGGTGCGCGGGCTTCTCATTGCAGTGGCTTCTCTTGTTGCAGAGCACAGGCTCTAGGTGCACGGGCTTCAGTAGTTGTGGCACGTGGAGTTAGTAGTTGTGGCTCGCGGGCTCTAGAGCACAGGCTCAGTAGTTGTGGTGCGTGGGCTTAGTTGCTCCGCGGCATGTGGGATCTTCCTGGACCAGGGCTCGAACCCGTGTCCCCTGCATTGGCAGGCAGATTCTTAACCACTTCGTCATCTGGGGAGTCCCTCTCCTACATTTTAGACATGCAAAATAAGGGCAGATAGCATCTGGTGCCTGCCTCGAGGAATGTACAATCTCTTACAAATCCGTGCACGAGGCAGGTGCAAAAACAACTTGAGAACCGTTTTTTAGTTTTATAAGTAGACTGTGCACATGAAAAGCATTTGACTAATACAGAAAAGTGAAAAACCATATTAAAGCCATCCAAAACTTAGGGATATTTTTTAATCAGTTTTCTTTTTTAAAAATTGTAATAATTAGTTGTAATCAAATATTATATCTATATAATTTATCCTTTTAAAAAATTATAAAATTCTTGCTTATGGTTGGTTTTTAGCATTGACTTCCAGACTCAATGAAACCTATTTTCACATATGTTTGTGTCATTGCTCTTAAATGATAAGGAAGAGAGTTTTTAACTTACCTGGGGGTAGACCATTTCCTTTTTGAAAATGTCTTTATTGATACTGAGCAAAGTTGAAATATATAAGGAGTAAATAAAGAGGCAATAAATAGAGGGGATAGTAGTTAATGAAAGGAGAAAAGTAGGGGAGGATAAAAATTTAAAAAATTGAGCTTTGATCTAATTGACAGCTGGATATCAATAGTTTATTTGTTAAAAGCTCTTAGCAATCTTCCGGAATTTTAGGTATTGTGAAGTGGGGCTAGAAGTGAGATAGAAAAAGGAAATGGAGTTGTAAGGATGCTTTCTTTAATTTATGAACTTATATCCTGAGTTGATCTTTGATTATAGTTCAGAAATCTGTTGTAATTTCTTTCTTTTATGTATTTCGATTCTCTTATTTTAGAAAAGTGATTTTTTTTTTAGATGAGACTATAATCCACAAATGTTTTCACTCAAATTAGAAGTGATGGACTCTTCTTGGTTGAGATAATTTTAGAGTGATATAAAGTTGTAGATTATCTAGTTGGAGATAATTTTTTCTCTGAAGGAAATGCTCTATTAGTGTATTTTAGCCAATTTTTCTAGGCGATATTATTCAAGACCTGATGGAATTATTCAGTAACAAACTTTCCATAGTAGCTTTCCAAATATTTCTTACTTATTTTGATGTGTTTTCTTCTAGTTTTATTCTGATAGTCAGTAAATGTCTTGAAATCTTGAAGATTATTTCTAAAGGGCTGTAGATGTAATAGTTAAGAATAATGGTTCTAGAAACATAATCCACTGGTTTTAACTTCAACTCAACATTTTAGTTGTAAGACTTGGGCATTCTGTATTTCAGTTTCTTTATATATAAAATAAGATGTCATTGTAATATCTTTATCATGCAGATATGAGAATTAAACGTAAAAGGAATTATGACATAAAAACTGCTCAGTAAAGTTTAAAGGCTGATAGCTGTTATCGATCTCATCATTAACAGTTATTCTGATGATGACTCATGAAGCAGTTTCTTCCATGTGTGGATTTTGATGAAAATTTCACAAACACACACACAAATACACAAACAGATTTTCATAGTCAAATAAGTTTGTGAAACCCTGAATTTAGCAAAATAAGGTTCTCAGCCTTTATATGCTAATATGCACTGAAAATTTTCACAGGTGCATATAATAGCGCATATAGCATATCCCTAATTTATTGAGCACACAACCTTCTTTTCACCAAGCACACTAAACACAAGTATAGCTTGGGGTGGAGGGGGAGCTTTTCAGCTAAGGCAGTTGTTCATTGGGCAGGACTTCATGGAACAATGCAGGTCATTTAGGATCCATGGTTCCTGCACAGAAAATGCTAACAGCACTCCCCAGTCATTGTGACAACCAAAACTGCCCCCCTCCACGCACACACACATAATCCAGGTGCCACCCACATTTGGATCCAGTAGGCTAGAGGAACACAAACTGGTTTTGCTTTCTTGTGAACTGGCCATCTGGAATCCTCTAGGAAGGAAGCTAATGTAATGCCTTGTGTCCCTAGAACTCCTTAAAAAGTTTGAAAAGTGGTTACATGAATTTATACATACGTAAAAATTCACTGAGCTGTACACCTGAGTTCTGTGTCTTTTAGTACATCTGTATTATTCCTCAGTTTTTAAAAAACTGACTATGTGATCATCACTGATATATGAGTTTTGTGAGAAATGACTCAGAACATGACTTACATGTGGAAGCGTAATTTCTCCATCCCTATAGTCAAGTGACCTTGAAATATGGTGGTATTGTTTTTCTCCATGTTGAAAGAATTTGAATTAGATATCACTTCAGAATACTGCCTGGTAAGAATTTTGGATCTGTAGGTAAATAAAGGGGAAAACAAACAAAAAAATATTAGTTATATTCCTGTCAGAGCTCAAGCACAGTATTTTGCTATTTAATTAAACAATTGGTATTATTAATGGTGTTAGTTTATTCAACATAATTATTAATGCTGACATTTTTCCAATAACATCAATTTGCTTATAATAAAAATCTACATTTCTCTGATCTTCTGTAGGGAGGATGAATTACCACTCGAAGCAATTCTTTTGTCTTGTCACTTCAGTGACATGAAACAGAATTTGAATGGATCTGGCCATAATGTACAATATTTCCTTTGTTTTCAGAGCGAAAAGCCATTAGCAGTTATTTCAGGATTAACATGTTTCTGCCACTTGTAAATTGATTTATGTTATTAGCCAAGCATGTCAGTGAAAAAAAGCCTTTTCATTTTCTTTGTGTTTATCCTTTCCCAGTTTCAAGGTGTTGAGTGATTCAGATCACACTTTAGTCTTACCAAAGTACGCTGGACTTCCTCCCCATAAGACCTAATTCTTGAATCAGGGGAATAGTTTGCCGTAGCTTGACAAGCATGTAAAAAGGAGTTTCATAAAGGGACACTTGAGGTCACAGGGAAGTGAGGGTGACATCCACCCCATCATGAAAATGTCAGATAGCCTTATATAAGACGCTTGCTGTTGCAGCTCACTGATTCTGAAGCCCTTATTGTGTGAAAAGAAAATAAAATTTAAATAATTCTGTGTTGTGGCACTGTCCCAGACTATTACACAAATCCAATGAGTTATTTTTAAAACCACAATTTGGACACCAGTGTCCTAATACATCCCTTCCTGCTGACTATAATAAAGGTTGCTGATCTATTTCAAGCTTCCCGAGTAGAAAAATGTTTAATGATTTAGTGTGCCGAAGTTAATTCTGATCTCTAGAAATCACAGTGGCTACAACAACTGAATGCTGTGTCTTAGTGAAAAGGAATGTCAGCACAGCACTTTTTGGGACCGTTTACCTTCTATGCCTTCTTTAGAAATGGCACGTGGACTGCCGCTGACACGGCTGCTTTGTGTAACTGCTGCAGTAGGAATGAGGCTTTTAGAAGCAGTGATCATAAAAGCTGGTTTTTTTTCCCTTTGGAATTGCTTTATAATAGTCTCTCTTTAGAAATTTGACCTGCGCATGTTTGTGAATAATTATTGACAGAAAATGCCAAGAATGTGAAAAATACCACCAAGATAAATTTTACTATCCTGAACTAGCTGGCTTCCTAAGCTGCTTTTGATTCATTCACCTCACTGGTCAGATTGTATTCCTTTTAAAATGAGGTAGAAATGTCTTTATTTTGAAATTCAAGTATATGAATTTGTGTTACATTATTGCCTTCAAGGAAAAAGAAAAGCGTTTATAATTCAACAGGACCTTGGAGAACAATAGTATCAAATGTTTTGAGTAAACATGACACCATTACTGTTAAGTGTAAAAAACAAGTGGTTATTAGGGAACGATTATTATTCAGAATATTTTAACAATAGCCTGAGACCTTTCATTTTAAAATACTTGTGTTTCTCTTTGATTTAGAAAGGTAGCATATAATAGTCCAAGGTGACAATGTAATCTTCACTTCTTTTATTCCTTTTTGCCTTTCTTATACTTCATTAATGGAATTTAAAGCAGACTCCAACAGAAACAATGCGAAGTCAGTGAGGTAAGACTGAAAGCATGAAAGAAATATCAAAAGACATCAAATATATATTAACAGCTACCCAGATTAAAATAATTACTATATATATAGGGCTTATATTTTCTTTTGTTGGACATTCCAAACCCATAAAACAATAAGGAACAGACATTGTGTTACATTATTTATTTGTTGTGCAGGATGTGTGGAACAGATACACTTATGTTAAAGGGACCCAAATTCTTCTGAATCTAGTTCAAACAAAAGAGGTCTGGTTAGCATGGTAGCCTTAAAGGAATCTTTCTGCCTATGATTTTGTTTTTTTTAAAGAAGTATGCCAGTGGAAGTTCTCATGACTTTGTTTTGCCTAAAAGAATCTCCTTATTGCTGTTGGAATATTTTAGGCTAATCTCTGATTTCCACAAACTGAATAAACATTTAAAAATGTCTCTTATGGAAATATTAAAATATACCCCCAAATAGAATAGTGTAAGGAACTTCCATGTATATCTATTGCATAGCTTCAACAATTATCAATATTGTGTCAATTTTTTTTATTCTATGTGCACTATATCAGTTAGCTCTTTCTGCATTGCAAACCATGCTAAAACAGATTGATTTCATACAAGAACTATTTATTATTGTTCCTAAGTCTGTCTGTTTGGGTGTGTGGAGGAGGAAATAATATATTTTTCCTTCTACTCTCTTGGCTGGGTCTCTGTAACAAAAGACAGATGAACAGAAAACATGCAACTTTATGTCATGTAAGTTTTATGTGATATGGGAGCCCTCATAAGGAAGTGAAGGAAGACCTGAAGAGGTGGTTACACCTGAGTTTTTTTCATGCTAGGTTTGGGAAAGAACGGAAAGTCGTGGGGAAATACGGTAGAACAAAAGGGATCTGAGCTAAGTATAGTAAACTGCAAGAAAGTTGGCAAGGTCTGCTTATTTAGATTCTTGACAGCATCCCTCCTTCTTTGGAGATAAGGATGCTTCTTTTCCTCTCTGTATAGGGAGAGCAACTCTTACATGAGGGTTTTATGAATTTGCTTCAGGGGAAGGCCAAAGGGTCTTCCCATTCCTAAAATTCTTTCAGCTTAAAATATTCAGTATGCCAAAGTATCACGTTTTGGGGTAGTGTGTCCTGAAACCTGTCAAGCAGTTCTGCTGATCTTAGCCAGTCTGGGCTGATAGTGGTCAGACTGGCTCTTGCATATGTGGCCAACTGATGTATCTGGGGCTGGTTCGTCTAGGATGGCTGTCCTTTTACATTGGTGGCTGGCTGGCTGTCGGCCAGGATTTCAGAGGGTGATGGGTGATGTCGTGCATCTTCCAGCAGGCTAGTGCAGTCTACACTGAGCAGTTCCAAAAGAGAGAATAAAAACACGCAATGCCCTAGCTCAGAGCTCACTCGATTGGTCAAAGGCTGGCCAGATTTAAGAAGTCAGGAAGTACCTGTAAAGTCATCTTGCAATGCATGTGGATGCAGGAGAATTGAAGACTTTTTGTTTTCAATCTATCACAGTCAAAAAAAAAAAAAAATTATAACAGTTCCCCCACACTTTTAAAAAGTCTTTTTTTACAGTGTTTTAAATCAATTAATATCATTTCACCATTGAATACTTCAGTAAAAAGTGTTTTATTTTTTGGTCATTACAGTTTTATTAAATAGAAGCCATACAAGTTATCTATACTCTTTGAATCAGAAGATTATTACTAGAGGCTATATCCCGAGTACCACTAACAACAAAGTGACCATCGCTATCACTAGTAGTAAATTTCATTTTTTCTCCTATCACGTATGCTAAACATTTATTGCCTCACTTAACACTCATAAGTGTGTTTACAGGGCAGCAACTCATATTCATTTATAGAGGTGAATGAGAAAGGTTAAGTGAACTGCCCAAGGCCACATAATTAGTGAGCAATCGCTTTGAGGTCATGATAAACTGACTCCGTTTTCCATGTTCTTATTTACTACATACCACGCTCTTCTGTGGCTGGTCAGCAGGCCACAGTCTCTTGACATTTACTTGTGGAGGCCAGGTGGAATGAAAAGGCTAAGCCAACTCTCTTCCATTTCTTAAAGCAGAAAATGAATTTAAGGGAGTCAGTTGTTTCTAGATTTACCAGAGTGGAGCTATTTTAAGAACATGAGAAGGATCTATGAGGTCACTTTCTAATGTTGTTGATGTGTGTATGTTAGAGGCTGTTGTTTTGGAGAAACGAAGAGCTTCATTTCCTTATTGCTGTATTGGAAGTGTCTCATGTGGTACGCATGCCTGTCCATGTTTCAGTTGCTGTCTCGAAACCAATGTGTTCTTAATCATTGTGACTCTAGTCATCCTGGAGAAGCTGAAGCAATCAGGAAGAGTCAGATGTTAATGACAAGAAGACATCTATTTCCGTTTGAGTGAGATGTCAGGGATGATTTTCTTCTTTCCGAGGATGAGCTAGCATAGTAAGAAGATGTAACCCAATTGGTCCAGATTCATGAAAATTCATTGATTCTTTTTTGGATCTGAGTTAATGTCATTCAGACATCCGTTTTATGTGACTGTGCCTCAAAAATAGTTTAGTACATTTTTTTCTTGTCTAAGTGTCAGCTCCATCCTGAGTTCCAATAGTAGCTTTTATCTTGAGGTCTGGTGTGAGCATTAAATTCATATTCTTGGATGAAAGACAAGTGAGAACATAATTTTATTGCTACCATAATTTTATTGCTATCTTACTGTTGTAAAACATAATTACTAAATAGTATGTCCTTTATGCATTCTGACAATGAGATTATGACTGACTTTTCCTTTTCAATAAGAAAGCTATTTGGGGCTGTCATCATCATCACATAATGGAGTCTTGCTTGTAGGGGGTCACATTTTAACTTCCAATGACTTTTCTATAACAGCCTCTTAACATAGAAGTCTCAGGTAAATTGAAGCTACTCCCTGCAGGAGATAAAGTCAGATATCAAACTAACCATTATCCATATTCTGGAAACTGCTGGTGTCATCAGTGTTTGTTATGGCGCTTAATTTATAGGCTTATTTTAAGCCAAGGCTTCAATGTGACATACTTTTATGGGAGAGAATTTCTTGCATCAAGACCATGTAGTTAAAAATCATTAAAATTACAAAAGTCATATCATCACTATTGAACAATTCATATCTATAAGCTATTTAATATGGCAATTAGGGACTGTTGAGCTCACTAGCCCAAATCAGTAGGTTAATTGAAATTAAGCCTGTTCTCACATATTTGATTGTCTGGTATTTTCTCTATTTCTGGGTAGGATGATATATTAATCTGGACATATGGTCTCCTAATAGCATTTGAAAGCCTTATTCCTTACAGATAGAGGACAGCTCATTAAACAAATACATGAAATGCCCTTAAATCAGCATTGAATATTAAGGGAACAGAGTATTAAATAATAGATAGCAGGTAAAGAGTGATATATAACTATAAACAATGAATTTAGATTACTATTACCAGAGTGTTTCAGAAGAGAGAAGGAAAGGGAAAATCCAAAGCCCACAGCATTAATATTTCCTTCTGACTTTTCATCTTAGAAATAGCTAAATGGTTCAGTATCCCCCAAGTTTATACAAATATGCAGAACTGAGTTTTTGTCCTTAGGCAATGTTCTGCTTTTTATAATGAAAGCAATTTTTTTTCACATTTTGTTTTGTTGACTGGAATAATTCTTTCACCAGGAAAATAGGTGTCATTTAACATAATGACACATTTGAAAATATTTTTAATTACCAATGTAAGTTATTTGTTATTTTAGGAATTATTCTGAACCACACAAGGGTAGGTTTTTTGGGTTTTTTTTTTCTGCGGTACGCGGGCCTCTCACTGTTGTGGCCTCTCCCGTTGCGGAGCACAGACTCCGGACGCGCAGGCTCAGCGGCCATGGCTCACGGGCCCAGCCGCTCCGCGGCATGAGGTATCTTCCCGGACCAGGGCACAAACCCGTGTCCCCTGCATCGGCAGGCGGACTATCAACCACTGTGCCACCAGGGAAGCCCAAGGGTAGGTTTATGTTTTTGTTTTTTCCAATTCCCATTTTACAAATGGGTCAATTGATGTCAGACAAAGTAGAGTAATGACATTACTCTAATTTAAGAACAAACATTCACAACGTTTTGTGGGGTGGATGGCAGTATTTTCCTTAGTGCTCAATGTAACTTTTCTTAAAATATAAATGAGATTATTGTCTCTTCAGACTCTCAAAATTTTCAAACAGCTAAACAGCAGCATTAGTTACTATTTTAAATTTTACCTACTTGCATAAGTATATGAGAAGTACCGGTCCATAATATCTTGAGGTACAACTTGAGGTGAAATAAAAAACTCAAAATATTTGGAGTTAAATTTAATGTCTTATCTGACTGTATGGAATTAATTTTTCTACAGGTTGTAAGTGAATAAATTATTTTTATGGAAAAATTTATGTACCTGAAAAAACTAATTATCACATTTTGAAGCCAATTCATTTTTATGAATACATTATATTATTTGCAAATTTCCTCTCCCATTTAGTACGTTGTCTTTTCATTTTGTCAGTGGTTTCCTTTGCTGTGCAAAAGTTTGCAAGTTTACTTAGGTCCCATTTGTTTAATTTTGCTTTTATCTCCTTTGCTAAAGGAGACAGGTGCAAAAGAATATTGCTACAATTTTTGTCAAAGATTGTTCTGCCTGTGTTTTCCTTTAAGAATTGTATAGTGTCTGGTCTTACATTTAAGTCTTTAATCCATTTTGAGGGTTTGTTTTTTTTTCTTGTATATGGTGTTAGAGAATGTTCTAATTTCATTCTTTTACATGTAGCTGTCCAGTTTTCCCAGTACCACTTATTGAAGAGACTGTCTTTTCTCCATTGTATATTCTTGCCTCCTTTGTTGTAGATTACTTGACCATAAGGATGTGGGTTTATTTCTGGGCTTTCTATCCTATTTCAATGATCTATGTATCTGTTTTTGTTCGAGTACCATACTGTTTTGATTACTGTGGCTTTGTAGTATACTCTGAAGTCAGGGAGTGTGATTCCTCCAGCTCTGTTCTTCTTTCTCGAGATCGTTTCAGCTATTCGAGGTCTTTTGTGTTTCCATACAAATTTTAAAATCATTTGTTCTAGTTCTGTGAAAAGTGCCCTTGGCATTTTGAGAGGGATTGCATTGAATCTGTAGATTGCCTTATGTACTATGGTCATTTTAACAGTATTAATTCTCCCAATTCAAGAACACAGTATATCTTTCCATCTGCTTGTATCATCTTCAGTTTCTTTCATCAGTGTCTTAGGTTTCTGAGTAAGGTCTTTTACCTCCTCAGCTGGGTTTATTCCTAGGTATTTTATTCTTTTCGATGCTATGGTAAATGGGGTTGTTTCCTTAATTTCTCATTTTGTTACTTCATTGTTAATGTATAGAAATGTGACAGATTTCTTATATTAATTTTGTATCCTGCAACTCTACTGAATTCAGTGCTGAGCTCTCAGTTTTTGGTGGTGTCTTTAGGATTTCCTATGTATATTATCATGTCATCTGCAAACAGTGACAGTTTTACTTCTTCTTTTCCAATTTGGATTTCTTTTATTTCTTTTTCTTCTCTTATGGCTGTGGCTACAACTTCTAAAACTATGTTTAATAAAAGTGGTGAGGGTGGATATCCTTGTCTTGTACATGATCTTAGAGGAAATGCTTTCAGCTGTTTACCACTGAGTATGATTTTAGCTTTGGGATGGTCATATATGGCCTTTATTATGTTGAGGTATGTTCCCTCTATGCCCAGTTTCTGGAGAGTTTTACATCCAACACATATAAACAGCTCATACAACTCAACATTAAAAAAAAACCAAACAACCCAATTAAAAAATGGGCAGAACAACTGAATAGATACTTTTCCAAAGAGGAACTGCAGATGTTCAGCAGGCACATGAAAAGATGCTCAACATAGTTAATCGTCAGGGAAATGCAAATCAAAACCACAATGGGATATCACCTCACACCTGTCAGGATGGCTATCACCAAAAAGAGCACAAATAAGAGAGGATGTGGAGAAAAGGGAACGCTCATATACTGTTAGTGGGAATGTAAATTGCTGCAGCCACTGTGGAAAACAGTGTGAAGGTTTCTCAAAAAACTAAAAATAGAACTACTATAGGACCCAGCTTTCCACTCCTGGGTATACATCCAAAAAAACCCCAAAAGACACAATGCACCCCAACTTTCATTGCAGCATCATTTACAATTGCCAGGGTATGGAAGCAACCTAAGTATCCATCAACAGATGAATGGATAAAGAAGATGTGGTATTGTATATACAATGGAATATTTCTCAGCCATAAAAAAAAATGACATTTGCAGTAGTATGGATGGACTAGTACGGCATTATGCTAAGTGAAATAAGTCAGACAGAGAATGAAAAATACTGTATGGTATCACTGATATGTGGAATCTAAAAAATACAACAAACTATTGCATAAAGCAAAAAAGAAGCAAATGCACAGATACAGAGAACAAAGTAATGGTTATCACTGGGGCAAGGGTAATCTAGGGATAGGGGAATAAAAGGGTTATTAAGGGATTACATGAAATCATGTGTGTGAAACTTTTAAAAATTGTAAATTACTCTAGAGCTTAAAGAATCTTTGATTTAATTGAAAAACAATACATTATAAACAACGTTTGGATGTCTATTATCATAATGTTTCAGAAGAAAAGGAAAATCATAAGAGAAAGTAAGGGAAAATTGATATTTTAATCCTTACTCTATTTATGTCAACATTGGAGTGAATAAACATTCTGCCGAAGTGGAAAGTAACTGATGCTCTTATCTTTTGCTTGAGTAAAGCCTAGATTTGGAAATTTTAGTTGACATGGCCAGTCCTTATCCATTTGTTTTTCCTTTATCCTTTCCCTGTATATTGCTATTCACCATCTGTTAGTGTGATAATTTTGAACATGAAAAGGTATTTTGCCAGGAAAATTAAAAGTTAAATTTGTGATACTTAATGAATGACTTAGATGGGGTTGAATGCTTGATATAAAGAATTGATTGAAAGAGTCACCTTTTGAATGAAATGACCTAAATGAGGTTATTCTCATAGCCACCAACATTCATTAGAGTATACTAGAGTACTTTCCAAGTACAAATTCCTCTGACCAAAAAAATACGATTTATTGGTTTACCATATAGCATTTATCAACTGTCTTTTATTTTAAATACAAAGAGGAAAAACTAAGATTTGTGTGGAGTTATTTGAGAACACTTTCGTAAGGAGGAAATTATTACCAACAGAAAAATGTATTCAATTGCTGTTATGTTGACCTTTTACAGTACATGAACTTAGAATCCCTACAGTACATGAATTTGTTAGTCTTTTGTTTGTTTGTTTCCAGGTTAACCACGTTCTTCTCAGCTTTCAACCAAAAGTAAGAAGAGACATTAGGGTTTTCATTCTTTCTGGGTTGCTTCCTTCCTGAAGAACAATGGGGATGCTGTTAAGTGGAAGAGGATTAATCACATCTCTAATTTTCTTCTTGTTAAAATTCTCAACAGCTGTTGATATACCACTTTCAGGTAAAGTGACAACATTCAATACCTACTTATAAAAGTCCATATTTGCATTTTGATTTTTAAGTAGAATAATTATATGTTAAGGATGTGATTTTTCTACCATATTTCTACAGATTTTACAGCAATCTATCATCAGAATTCATGTTCTCCTTTTAAATTTTTCAGAAGACTTACATTTGGCCGCTTGCTATAATTAATTATTTTGCAGCTTTTAGCCTCTTAGACAAACTTGGCACATAACAAGAAATATAACCTATAGATCAGGTGCTATTTCACCACGTAAGATAATCTGCAATATTAGCAACGGCTATTACTTTTATGTATCAGATTAGTTTATTTTAGGGAGAAGTGTGACTCCAGAAGTTACTGGCATTCAACTAATCAGGACAAAAAAGGAACTGATTAAACTTTGTATTGTTTTCAAAATGATTATATATTTAAGAATGGTACACTATTGATACTATGTATAAAATAGATTACTAGGGCTTCCCTGGTGGCGCAGTGGTTGAGAGTCCACCTGCTGATGCAGGGGACACAGGTTCGTGCCCTGGTCCGGGAAGATCCCACGTGCCGCGGAGCAGCTGGGCCCGTGAGCCATGGCCGCTGAGCCTGCGCGTCCGGAGCCTGTGCTCCGCAGCGGGAGAGACCACAGCAGTGAGAGGCCCGCGTACCGCAAAAAAAAAAAAAAAAAAAAAAGATAACTAGTGAGAACCTACTATATAGCACAGGGAACTCTACTCAGTGCTCTGGGGTGACCTAAATGGGAAGGAAATCCAAAAAAGAGGGGATATTTGTATACGTATAGCTGATTCACTTTGCTGTACAGTAGAAACTAACACAACATTGTAAAGCAACTATACTCCAATAAAAATTTTTTTTAATTATATATTTAAGAATGAAAACAATTAGGACAATATTAAAAAGCCGTTTTCATAGTACACAACTAAAAATGTAAAATGATACCACCTCTGCAAATTTAGAGCATTGTCTAGGGTGAATTCATATCAAAATGTTAGTCGTGATATATCTTAACATATATTGGTAAAATGGATGT
Source organism: Lagenorhynchus albirostris (assembly GCF_949774975.1). NCBI lineage: Eukaryota > Metazoa > Chordata > Mammalia > Artiodactyla > Delphinidae > Lagenorhynchus > Lagenorhynchus albirostris. Next base: position 15,621,316 of record NC_083104.1, on the reverse strand, counting down.
AACTCTATCATAAATCAGTTTCAACAAGTTATAGTAATTAGTTCAAAAAACAGTACACGTGCAAACACAATTTATGTAATAGTGTATCAACTAATGTACAGGTTTGGGGAATTTCTCATTTATAAGCACATAGGATTTTAAAAAAGACCATTGAGAGATTACTTAGGTATTTTTATCCATACAGTTGAAGAATTAATCCCTATTATTTCTTCCATACCTAATTAGGAGAGCTATAATGTAAGAGATAAGAATGTTTATTAGAACCTTAGCATTGGAAATGATCTGTGCAGATCATCTAAATTTCAAAGGACTAGTCTTGACCTCAGAAAGTTGAATAATTATTGGAGAGGTGCTAACCCAACTGAAACTTTTCTTCAGAAGTACTTGGACAGTCTGAGTGTGACTAGAAAAGGAAATAATTCTCTGAGTATATAATATGTTCTAAAACCATTTTCTAAGGGCTGCTTTAAATACTTGATGTAGCAGTTTCACATGACACACTTTGGGTGGCCCTGCATTTGTATTTCATCCCCAAGGTAAGAATCTTTTCTCTACTGCCCTCAAGTCTCTGTGTCAATATTCACCCTTTTAAGGAATTTCACTTACACGTTCTCAGATTTAAACTTTTGCTTTAGTCAAGGTGAAATCTGTTAGCCTACACACCACATATATTGGCCTATTTGTACAAACACTGGTCAAGAGCCTGAAATAATTCATCTTAAGTACACTCTTCGGGTTTTGAGTATGCAGTGCCAAATTAAGAGCACAGTTCTTGGCAATCCTTGTGGAAAAAGGGGTTAATAATTTTACATTTTCTTCCCAGTAGCACCAAAGATGCACTGGGATTCCTGATTCAGATTCTTGACCATAGAATATACATTCTGACCATAGCATGTACATTTTCCCTCCATCTTTTCTCATTTAGTTCACCAGTGGTGATTGGAAATTTTGTATTAGTACATAAGACACATTTTTATTCTGGTTGTCTCAGTTACTTATGCCTTTTCACACTCTAATGTCGTTAGACAACAATTGTTATAAAATATTAATGACATGTTTTCAGAACATCTGAATACTACCCATTTATTTCAGTACTCTAGAGCTCTCACTAGCAAATGCAAGTAAGGCAGGTATTCAATTTGAATGTCAATGAGTCTGGTGTCTCTGTAATTGGCCTAATTATGGAGGAAAGGATTATAATGTAGAATACATATTCTTATAAACACCCAAAGGTTATTAGCTCCACTCCCTGAATAATTAGTTATGGCTGAGACTTTACAACCTTAGCAAATTTAAGAAAGACTAATGTTCTAATAAACAAGTTGTTCACAAGTTATTAGCTGATATCTTAGGGACTGTTGCTATTGTGCATCATCCCTCACCATTTATAACTGTAATAACATTTAAATAGTATGTGAATTTGCAGTAAGTTCAAGATCTGCTCTACTGAGAAAGAGTGGTAATCAGAAACAAGGTAAATGTCAATGAAGATATGAATGTTTTTTGCATGTTTTTAAAATGTTTCTGAATATGAAGCCTGCACTTGCATTGTCACTTAACTAGTAAAATTTTACTAGGCAAAAGTAAAGAAAAGTTTAAAATGGGAAATGGCTGTTGAGTTATTATTCTAGGCTGGTCGTCAGTGCTCAAAATGTGATTCATGGACCCCTCAGGGTCACGGAGATTTGTTCAGGCAGTCCATGCAATCACATGTTTCATAATAATACAAAGTGTCATTTTTCCTTTTCCATTCTGTTGACATTTCCACTGATGTCACAAAAGCAGTGGTGCTAAAACTGCAGTTGCCCAGCACACATCAAGGCATTGACACCGAACTCATGGGTTTCCTCAGGATGGTATACTCACACCAAAACAACAAAACATCTAAAACACATAAAGCAAAGTTTTGCTTAAGATTGTCCTTGTTGAAACAGTTAAACATTATTGATTTTTAAAAATCTTCATCCTTGAGTACATTCGTCTTAATATTCTGTGGGATGAACTGTGAAATATACATAAAATAATTCTGCTGTGTAACAAAGTACTATGACAGTCTCTGTTCCTTGCTTGTGTCATTATTTGAGTGCCAAGCCAAATACCATTTTTACTTAAAAGTACAACTGACAGACAAACTTTGATTACTTTCATGGATATTTTCCCCAAAACGAACCAAGTGAGCCTGTCACTTCAAGAGAAACAACTGATAATATATGTTGTCAATGATCAAATTTGGCTGTTGAAGCGAAAATGAGAATTGTGGAAAACTTGTATCCTACAGTGTGAGATTGACAGCTTCCCCACATTTAAGGCTTTTCTTAGATCAGTGATGATATTAACAAATGTGAATTTTTTAAATTGTATAGTGATGTGTGTCAGTATTTGGAAGATCTGTATAACTCAGTGAACCAATATTTTTTTCCAGATGAATATTGTATGATGTTACAAAATCATGCACGAATTAAAAAGCACCCATGGATAAAACACTTTAATGACAGAATATGAAAATTTATCCATATGGTTTCAGATTCCATATTGCAGTAAACCTTTAACCACTTGGTGAGTTTCGGTGTACTATCCAAAAACAATGCCCACAATAATCAGAAAGGACTATAAAATATGTCACCCTTTTTCAAGTACATATCTGTATAAGGTTGAATTTTCTTCATTTATTTCAACAAAACAACTTACAGCAACATGTGGAATATAGAAGTAGATATGAGAATCCAGCTGCCATCTATTAAAATATTAAAGATTTGCAATAATGTAAAACAAGGCCACTTTTCTCATTATACTTAGTATTTTTGATAAAATATTTATTTTAGCAAATGATAGTATTAAATGAATTAGTAAATATTTAGAAGATTTCTCAGTTTTCATTTCTAACATGGTAAATATTATTAAATGTAACCTACGTTTACAAAAGCACTTTGGGATTTCCTATAATTTTTAAGAATGGAAAGGCATTCAGTGACCAAAAAATCTATTTAACTGGCTTGAATCTCTAATTTTACAAATGAGAAAACAGAGTGGTTCAGGGCCTGGCTCAATGTCACAGGGTTTAGGGCCTATTTGTAACTCCACTGTGGAATATTACCCATGTGAATCACACTCAGGGCCTTTCTGCAAATTGCTTTTCTCAAAGGATGTTTGCCAGAATCAGATTCCTGCTACTGAACCATTTACATTTCCTTGTGAATTCAATCCTGTCCCCTGACAGAGGTTGTTAGAACTGTACTAAAATTGTAATGTCTTAATTTGAAAACTGTTGAGTGTTCCATGACAGTAGATCTTAACATATATCATGATCTGTGTCCTATTTTAAAACTTAATCCAAGTTTGTATCTTCAGCGTTAGTACATTTATTTTATAATCATAATTCTCGGCAATGCCATCCAGCTGCTTGAATTGGTGAGAGACAAAGTCACCCCATACTTTGTAAATTTGTCTGGAAGGTACTTAACTTGTCAAACACTAAAAATGTTTATCACAATGAGGGAATATTTATTTGAATATGTGGAATCCTTTTAAAAGAAACCATCATTTATTAGCTATTATTTTTATCCTAATGATTATTAGTGTTAAATTCTATAAGGGGGAAAAGTACCCTCAAGCTTCCAAGTAGGAAAAATATATTAAAAAATGTGTGTAAATGGGAAGTTACAAATAAACAAGCTCAGGGAAAAATATAACAAAAGCAATAAATGGAAATAAAAATAAAGAGGAGGAGGGTTTTTTTTTTTTTGCTAATTATTAATGAAGTATCTTATTGTTTTAAAATGCTATTCTTGAGACTTCCCTGGTGGCACAGTGGTTAAGAATCCACCTGCCTATGCAGGGGACACAGGTTTGAGCCCTGGTCCGGGGAGATCCTACATGGCGCGAAGCAACTAAGCCCGTGAGCCACAACTACTGAGCCTGCGCTCTAGAGCCCGCAAACCACAACTGCTGAGCCCACGTGCCACAACTACTGAAGCCTGTGCACCTAGAGCCTATGCTCCGCAACAAGAGAAGCCACCGCAATGAGAAGCCCACGCACCACAACAACGAATAGCCCCTCCTCACCGTAACTAGAGAAAGCCCGCACGCAGCAACGAAGACCCAACGCAGCCAAAAATAAATAAATAAATTTATAAAATGCTATTGTTCGTTGGCGGCAAGGATGTGGCAAACCAATGTACTCATGTTTGTGGTAATTAGCCCCTTGTGAAATATTAACATTTATCCATAGTCATTACCATTTGTGTCCATGCCTGGAAATTTATCATGTCACTAATTCAATAAAGGAAAAATCTGTATGCTTGAGGCTGTCTATTGAATGAAAAAATCTAATGTCCAATAATAAAATTATTAAATAAATTATCAAATACCAATGGAAGAAATCATACAGAAGTAGTAAATTAACTATAATGTCTTACAAAACTATAAATAAAAAACAGAATTGTCAATGACCGAACCAAGTAAAACTGTATAAACACATCAACATAGATGAAATGCCAATAATTTAAACATAGATGTTTTAAAGTTGTTACACTGTTACGTTATTCTGGCATTAAATAAGTTATATGGCAACATGAATTGATGGCAGTGAAGTATATTCCCTACAGCTAAATACATTTTGCAAAGAGGAAGTGAGGTTCGATAAGTTTCATTCTTTTATAATCCTTGTACTTACCAATATAGAAAGTGTGTTTATTTCAAAGTATTTCTGTTGCAGCTAAACTACACCCAATTATTGGAGAGCATGTTATTTAAATACATATTTTAATATTTAGTTCAACAGGTTCCAACAATCATAAAACAGTCAAAAGTACAAGTTGCCTTTCCTTTTGATGAGTATTTTCAAATTGAATGTGAAGCTAAGGGAAATCCAGAACCAACGTGAGTATTTCCTTCAAACTAAATAATTGTTTAAATGTATACAATCCTTTATATTAATTTTTACTCTAATCAGTATAAGCTTATTGGACTATAAGTCTACATATGATTGAAAGTA